>NC_142874.1:33748439-34065939 GCF_051225735.1 Oryctolagus cuniculus
CATTCTTTGGTGATGCCAGGAGAGCTGGAATCGCACTGGGAAGGTCAACGAGGGCCCTGGCACGGGCAGGTGCTTCCTGCTGTCAGAGGTCACAGGGCCGACAGCCAACTTCTGATCTCTGGCTTTACTGTCACCTCGAGTGGGAGCAGTGCCTGGCGCAGCAGCCCGAGATGTGAGCCTTCCATCTCCTGTGACTTGTCTCCTGGTCCCGTCTGGAGGCCCCCAGCCCCATTCCCCAGGTAAACAGGCCTTGGTATCCCAGGACTGCAAGGAGACCTACCTGTGAAAACCCACACATCATGCGTCCTGCTTGGCCCTCACCCCTGCCCAGATGCAGGTCCCGGCTAAGCGCTCAGGCTCCTTCCGCTCTGCACTAGAGCCTTCACTTTGGCCAAAGCCACAGGGCTGGGGAAGCTGCAGAAACCCAACGCGTGGTTGGCGGCGCCTCAGCTGCCGTCCTTGGAATCATACACTCAGGCCAGGAAGCTGTTTTCAGTGTCGGCTGTTGGCTGGCCTGATCCCTTTCCTGTGTCCCTTAGGAGTGGCAGTCCACATCAGCCAGACTCCGGGGGCCCCCACCCCAGCGCTGACTGTGCTAGGAGTCAAATGGCCAGACTGTGTTGCCTGGATACCTGCCTTCAGCTGTGACGTCACAGCCCATCCATTTATAGCTTGGAATTCTATTGGTACAAATTACCTCCTGGAGCAAAGAGCCTATTTTCACATACTACCTTCTGGGAAGCCGCAAATAGTTCAGTGTGTTCCTATCACATGCTTTTCATGTATAAGTGGTGGGAGGGATCGGGAGTCAGCTGGATATGCCTTTAAATATGAATTTAAAGAAACATTATCAAGAATTTAGAACGTGGCAACATATGTTCTTATAAGCACAGAATAGTTATAATCTTCATAACCCTAAAACTTTTTTGATGGATCCCAGTATTGACATTTGTGATATATTCTGGTATTTTTTGGTGGCGTTTTGAACCTGACCTCTAAAAATTTCGATGTTGCAAATGAACAGAAACAAAAGGTTTGCAGCCAAAGTGAAGAGAAGCATCATCTTAGACTGATTTTGGGGGATTTTATTTTTAGTATGAAGGTAAAGGTAATTTTTGTGTTCTCTGGATTTATATGTCTCTTTAAGAAATAACTTCATGTCTAAAATGTATCCTGTTGGGGTGAGCCCAAAATCGCACATTTGCTCAACAAATACCAGGTCCCAAGAGGAAATAAATAAAAATTCAGGTGTAAATGAATCTTTTTCATCTTCTAGGTTTTGTGCTGAAAGAAATTTCAAATAAACACCCTCTAGGTCTTCTCCAATGTGATGCTGTTAAAAGCAACTGATACCGAGTGGGAGGGTAGGTGAAGGGCGGAGAGCTCTGGATTGACGTCAGGGTCACAGAGGTGTCTTTGTTTCCAGAAATATGTGACCACTGCCATATCATGGCATTCTGTCTAAGACGCATTTTGACCTTTAGCAAGTTCTCCGTAGTGTCCAAAGGCATTTTCTAGGTCCCCAGGCAAGGTGTGTGGAAGAAATCTGGTAACTGCAAAACACTGAATGGTTATTATTTCACAAAAGCACACCCATTGTTTTTGTCACAAGTCAGAAAGGAGGTGTAAGAGAAAGCTCAAGAGGAAACCAGAGGGGCCTGGTTTGGGAGCCTGGAGAGGGAGCACAGGATGAGATGGGAACAAATGAAAATTCTGGAAGGATCTGTGAGGATGCCTAGGGCACAGCACCACCTCCTTTTCCTGCTTGCTCACCGCTTCTGACAAGCGTAGTCTCCAGGACTGTACATCTATTTATTTGCTATCTCAGTTTTTCTGGATCAGATATTTCGGGAGACTGTATGAGGGGTGGGAAGTGGGCATGTTTGATTACCCTAAGCCTACAGGATGAGTAATGATTTCTGAACCTTAATCTGTTTGACTGATGGATTTTCCTGACAGCAGCCGTCTGTCTTTGTGCTGCTTTGATTTGCAAAGCTGGTGCCCTGGCAGCTGCCTTCCAGGGCCTGGGACCAGTAACTGGTTCCCAGTAACTGCCACCAGGAGTTGCCTAGGCTAGGAGCTCAGGACCTGAACGACATGGCTCTCCACTTAAGTTGTGATCTGAACAATAAACCGTTCTCACTAATATTACAGAATTTGAAAATCCCCTACAAAAAACAGTTTCTGCATCCTATGAGAGGCAGGAAGTTCAGGGGCGTCTCCAGCTCTGGGACTTGCCGGCTGTGTGATTTTAAACAAACTGCAAACTCTTCTCAAGGATATTCCTTTATTCTTCAGATTCTAATGCTGATATCCACTTGGCGGACTTGTTAAACATGCGCTTAAATAAAATATTTAAAGAACATTTTTTTCACTTTGCATGACCTTAGTATGTAAAAGTTCATTATAATTATACGATAGTGAGAATTTCATTACCTATGAGGAGACTTCAAAAAGTTCATGGAAAAATGGAGTTAAAAGATGTTTACTTTGGTGCAAAATTTTTTGAAATACATGCATATGAGAGGATCTTCAAAAAGTTCATAGAAAATACATATTCTGAAAAAACTACACATGCATTTCAAATTTTTTTGCACTAAAATAAATTTATCTTTTAATTTCATTTTCCACAAACTTCTTGAAGTTCTCCTACATAAACACCTACATCATTCTCACACTAACCCCTTCAATTTTTATTGCCCTGAGATCCTAACTCTGCATTTATGGGTTTACACAGCTGTGTGCTACACCTGCAACTTTCTTGAGGCAGGGCTTGCCGACAGCTTGCCTGTGTTTCAAGAATCTTTATGAGTTTTCCCAGCTGTCCCAACACAATAAGAGTTGCTCCTCCTTAAAGAGCGATAACAATGAGGGAAAAAGACAACATGGAAATTGATGGAGCAAGGACAGAAGCCTTGGATCTATTTTAGTCCCTTGTCTGTGTAATGGAGAGCAGACCCAACTGCCTGCATTCTTCCTCCACCAGCTCGACCCTGCTGGGACCTTAGCCCAAACTATCCCAAGTCCTCCCAACTGCCTTACCCTATACATGCCCCTAGCTCTCTGCTGTGTTCCCTGGTAGCTCTCTGCTGTGTGCTTGCCAGCAGAGAGCCCCTCTCAGGTTTATCTCTGAGTAAACCTGTTCTGGCTGGAGTCTGTGGTCTGCTCTTGTCTTGCTCCTCTACCCCTACAGAAATCAGGAGCAGGTAACTAGGGTAAGAAAAAGGAGAATCAACTTGAAAGCTTTTTGCACCAAGATAAACTCATCTTTTAATTCCATTTTCCACGAGCTTGTTGGGAGTGCCCGAAAATACTCGAGAAAGAAACGGGTTGCTAAGATGAAACTGAGATGGTCTGCAGAAGATGGCTCCCAGTCCAAGTAAACATGGCTTCCTTACAGCACAAAGAGGAGCTCCTACAAAGCCCCAGGCGAGGGGAGAGGGCGGGAGAGTGGACGCTGCGCTCCTGCAGGCCCTGGAGCTGGCACCACTTCTGTGGCTCTTACGGTAGCAGGTGGCTTGCTACTGTTGCCAATCCATAGATGAAAATTTGCATCCCATCTCTGTCTTTGAGATGTAAAATTCATTCTCCGGTCTTACAAAAATACACTTTTTTAAAAATAAAATCTTTAAAGTCCTTTCTACTGGTGTTAGTGGAAAGAGATTTTAACCATCCTAGTAGGTAACCTTAATTTGTCTCATTTGTCAGATCTGGTTAAAGATCTTATTCTCTTTATTTAAAATTTTAGAATTTATTGTTATTTGAAAGGCAGAGATGAGGTAGAGACTGAGAGTCCTTGTAACTTGGACGTCTGCTCTTCTAATGTCCAAATATACTTTCATTAAATTTTTGATTCCCAGTTTATCTGAACAGGCTTCCCATTAAAACAGAAGGAAGAAGAAATGGAGAAAGAATGAGACAGATTCTGTGTGCCCTATGCTGTCTTGATCAGGTTTGTTGATTGCCTGGGAAAACTAAGCCTTTTCCCTCTCCCCTCTCCTCCACCCCCACAGGTCCATAACTTCTTGTTCTTGCTTTATAATCTTTTAAATAAAAGGTCAGATGAGTATTATTTCACAGAGATCTGATCTTACTTAATTGTTTTCAACCTTTGATATTTCACGGGTCTCAAAATTAAATTGACTTTTTTTTAACCTCAAATTAACATTGAACACTCCAGGGTGTCCCCTGCAAGCCCAGGAAGACACATCAGGTGGCATGAAGGGGGTGGGGGGGTGGGGGGGTGGGAGTGGGGGTAGGAGACCCTCAGCGGGAGTGACCACAGATCCTGATCTCCTCCCAGCACCCACTGAAGGCCACCCACTTTGTGGTTAACTTGTGGTTAAAGGATCCTGATAAAATACAAGCTCAGCCAAACTAGGAAAATCTAGTTTGCAGCTCCATGCACTCGAAGGTTTGCAACTCTCAGACGTCAATCACAGATGCCAGCCATGAGTATCATGGTCACATCACTAGTCAACATCCCTCATACTTTAGGGATAGAAGTCCCAAATCAAGAAGAAAGGGTGCCACCTGCTCTCTTGAGTGGCCTATTCCTTTCTTGGAATGCACTTCAATAGACGTTTGCTTTATTACCCCTACTTTTGTCTCTCTGACAAAAGTTTCCGTTGGTGAAAAGTTAACTGAGGCAAGCCTTGAATTGCCAGTAAATAACAAATTAAACTAAGTTCATTTGATACATTACAATTCTGTGAGTGGCTGGTATCCCAAGGTCTGAAGGAGACAGTTTTGGTTCTGGTGGCTCTGGAGAGAAGCACACACCTTCCCAGGACGGGTTCTTACTGGTTTAAGAGGCCAAGCTGTCCTAGATTGACCTACAGCTCATTATACCCTCATTATAATAGATTATCATGATAAATGACACACCTGCCAGCCCTCATGACAGGAAACATGGACAATAAAAGGAGCAAAACTGGCACAAAAATAGACACATAGATTAATGGAACAGAAAAGAAGTCCCAGAAATTAACCCACGCGTCTACCACCAACTAACTTTCCACAAAGGAACTAAAAATCACTCCCTGGGGAAAGGGCGGTCTCTTCAGCAAACTGTGCTGGGAAAATTGGATTTGCACATGCAGAAGTTTGAAACAAGACTGCTACCTTACACCCTGTACAAAAGCCAACTCATGGCCGGCGCCACTGCTCAAAAGGCTAATCCTCCGCCTGTGGCGCTGGCACACAGGGTTCTAGTCCCGGTTGGGGCGCCAGATTCTGTCCTGGTTTCTCCTCTTCCAGTTCAGCTCTCTGCTGTGGCCCGGGAAGGCAGTGGAGGATGGCCCAAGTGCTTGGGCCCTGCACCCACATGGGAGACCAGGAGAAGCACCTGGCTCCTGGTTTTGGATCAGCGCGGTACGCTGGCCGCAGCGCGCAGCCACAGTGGCCACTGGGGGGTGAACCAACAGAAAAGGAAGACCTTTCTCTGCCTCTCTGTCTCTCAATGTCCACTCTGTCAAAAAAAAAAAAAAAAAAAAAAAAAAAAAACCCTCATAAAGGGTCAAGGATCTAAACTTAAGAAACCATCAAATTACGAGACATTGGTTTGAGCAAAGACTTCCTGGATAAGACCCCACAGATATAGGCAATAAAACCAAAAATAGACAAATGGGATTACAAGAAGCAAAGTTGCTTCTACACAGTACAGGAAACAATTAACAAAGTGAAGAGACAACCAACAGGATGGGAGAAAACATTTGCAGATTATGCATCTAATAAGAATCAATATCCAGAATATATCAAGAAACTCGATAATAACAAAACAAACAACCCAGTTAACAAATGAGCAAAGGATATAAACATTTTTCAAAGGATGAAATACAAATGGCCAAAGACACATGAAAATATGCTCAACATCACTAGCCATCAGGGAAATGCAAATAGAAATGGCACTGAGGTATCACCCCACTCCAGTGAGAGCATCTATCATCCAAGAGTCAAAAAATGATAAATGCTGGTGAGGTTGTGATGAAAAATGTACCCTAATAAACTCTTGGTGGGAATGAGTATTTTGTTCAGCCATTATGGAAATGGTATGGAAATTCCTAAGGAAACTAAAAATAAGTCTACCATCTGACAAGCTATCCCACTTGTGGGGATAGATCCAAAGGAAATGAAATCAGCATATGAAAGAGTTACCCACACTCTAACATTCATAGCCACTCAATTCATAATAGCTAAGATCTGGAATCAATCCAGGTGTCCATCAACTGATGACTGGATAAAGAAAATGTGGTATATATGCACAATGGAATATTTCTCAACCATAAAAAAGAAATGAAATCCTGACATTTGCAACAAATGAATGCAACTGGAGATCATTATGTTAAGTGAAATAAGTCACACCCAGAAAGACAAATATCACTTTTTTTTTTATTTCTTAGAGCATAAAAGTTTGTGTGGCTGTCATATAATTTGATATTTAGTAAAAATAAATATTACATCACTGAATCACAACATGTAAATAGCAATATAGTCTTCTTTCCCATGTTAAAAATAAAAATAAATCGAGAGGGAGGAATAGTAAGTGAGTAGGCAGGCAGATAGGATAAAATTGATTAGGTTGGTGAGCTGGAAGCCCATGTCTTCACCATGCCACTGGTGAGCTCATGCCCCTACCTGACTCCACCTGGGTGCCCACCTGCCAATCAGACTGCATAACCACTCCCCTTTGGATGTGGATAAAAGGCCTGGAACACGGTGGGCCGGGCAATTTCCCCCATTGTGGACCTTTGTTGTCCTGTTGCCCTGCGCCTTCAGCCCGCCCACACTCTCTGCCTTCACTTCACTGCCTATGCCAAAATACTAGTAGTTGCTCAAAACCAAACTCTCCCTGCACATGGCTCTCGACCTGCTCTCTGCTGGTATGGCCCCAACCTAATTTCCGGACTTTCCTTTCTCCTTTAAAGCCCTCACTTTCTTATGCATTTCTCTCACTGAAATAAAAAGCTTAAAAACCCTACCATGCTGCCTGGTCTATTTGAGCCAGTATTCAGAATTATTCTGTGAATTCATGGCAAGAGCCCACACAGCTTATTAATTTCAGAAATATTAATAAGCAGATCAGTATCATCAGGACTCTAGGGGTACTAGTAATATTTTGTTCTTAATTTGGATGTTGGTTATAAGTGTGCTCAGAGGATAAAAAAAATTCTAACTGTATACTTATGTGCATTATTGGTGTGTATACCGTATTTCAATAAAATACTTAAAATAAAATGCTACAAAGCTTTAAAAAAAAGGGGAGTTAAAAAGGGTGGCAGCTAGATTTCAGGAAATCTCTACCTACTTCCCAGAAAAACATGAGTATTCTTCCCCTTGCTTAGAATGTACCTCCCCTGGATGTAGGCAGGCAGATAGGATAAAATTGATTAGATTTGTGTGCTGGAAGACCATGCCCGGTGTGAGCTCATGCCTCTACCTGACCACACCTATACGCCCACCTGCCAACCAGACTGATTAACCACTCCCCTTCGGACATGGATCAAAGGTCCTTTTTCACCATTGTGGACCTTTGTTGCCCTTGTTGCCCCGCGCCTCAGGCCGCCCATGCTCTCTGCCTTTGCTTCGCTGCCCGTGGTAAGCTGCAAGTAGCTGCTCAAAACCAGACGCTTTCTGCACGTGGCTCCTGGTCTGCTCTCTGCTTGGGATGGATTCCAACTTACTTTCCAGACTTCCTTTCCTCCTTAGATAAAGCCCTCACTCTCCTATGCATTTCTCTCACTGAATAAGCTTAAAAACCTTATCCTGTCATCATTTGAGCCAGTATTCAGAATTCTTCCCTGCATTCATGGCAAGAGCCCACATGGCTTGTTAATATGGGAAATATTAATAAGCAAATCAGTATCACCATCTCATTAAACCCATGTAGTGTTAAACACAGCACAGAGACAGGGCCACCCGTAGGAGCGAGCCTGCACCCTGACTGGGCTGTGCACTTGGCTTTCTCAAGAGCTTCTGCTTACTATTTGAATTCTTTCTCAGGGTGAAGTCAAGAACCTGGTCACCAGGCAGTGCTCACTGGCACCAAAATTTGAAAAAAGATACTTAAAAATCTTTGAGTGTTCTTCATATATGTTAGGATTGGTTTGTGCATTTTCTCATGGGCTGTGGCATTCTCTAGCCAAAGAGCCACCACCAAAGCTGTAAGTAAAATACTGTTAGGGGGCTGGCTTTGTGGCTTGTGGGTTGGGCTGTGACTCAGGACTCCTGTGTTTCATACTGGAGTACTGGTTTCAGTTATGGCCTCTGCTTCTGATCCAGCTTCCAGCAAATGTGCCTGACTTAGGCAAAAGATGATGACCAAATCTCTTGGACCCCTGCCACCTGCATGGGAGACCCAGATGAACTTCCTGGCTCCTGGTTTCTAAATGGCTCAGTCTTGGTTGTTGCAGGCATGTTGAAGAGTGAACCTGCATATGGAAGATTTCTCTCTCTCTTTGTCAATCTGTCTTTCAAACAAATAAATAAACAAACAAAAATACTGGTAGAAAAAATAACTTCTTGCTAGTAATTCTCTCAGAAGTTCTCAGTGACCAGGCACATGTTTTGCTGGCCAAGTAGGATGATCAATGCATGATGGATGGCTTATTCTCCAGCTTCCCATTGTACAGCTCACCTCCATTTTCCTGATTGCTGGAAGGTACTCGTAGAATTATAAAAACCCAATTGGTTAAGTTAAAGATATTGTTTAAAAGCTTCCATGGCCACAGGCTGTTCCATTGAATTTGTTTGCCTTATGCTTCATACTGTTTCTTTGTGACAGAAAGAGAGGGAAAAACAGGCAGAGATGGAGAGAGAGAGATCTTCCATCCACTGGCTCACTCCTCAAAAGCCTGCAGCAGCCAGGGCCAGGCCAGGCTGAAGCCAGGAGGCAGGAACTGCATTTGGGGTCTCCCAAGTGGGTGGCAAAGACCTAAGTTCTTGGGTTGTCATCTGCTGCTCCGCCCAGGTTCATTGGCAGGAAGGCAGATTGAAAGTGAAGGTGGGACTACATCCTGGCACTCTGGAGCCAGACACTGTGATGTGAAATACAGGCCTCCCAAGTAGCTGAGTTACCACACCCACCACTCACACAGTTGGCAAGCAATAATTAACCTCATTTGAAATACTCACAGGTCACCTCTGCATCTGGACAAAGAAGCCTAGGAACTTACGCTTTTAAAAAAAAATTTATTTATTTATTTAATCAAAAGGCAGAGTTACAGAAAAAGAGAAGAAACAGAGATCTTCCATCCGTTGGTTGACTCCTTAAATGGCCTGGGCTAGGACAGGTTGAAACCAAGAGCCAGGAGCTTCATCTGGGTCTCCCATATGGGTGGCAGGGGCCCAAGCACCTTGGCCATCGTCTGCTGCTTTCCTAGGCACATTAGCAGGGAGCTGGATCAGCAATGGAGCAGCCGGGAGTAAACCCAGCAGCCATATTGAATGCTGATGTTGCAGAGGATAGCTTAACCTACTGTTCCCCAACGCTTGCCCTTATATATTTCTTAACCCATATCATAGCCTGGAGAACTAACAGTTTAGTCAAACTGTTTCAAAAGTGTTGCTGAGGGAGGCAACTTAACAGCTTACTGGAAATGCCACAGAACCCCTCAATCATTTCATGACTGTGCAATTCCCATCACCAATTTTAACTTCATTTCCATTGCCATTATTCACAGGGATCTTCCCCCATGAATGTGATTTTCTAAGATTTATAGAAGGAGCCATTGTCCACTGTTACTCCACTGAAGACTAGCTTTCCCAAGAACCTCCTTGTTTCATTGTTTATTCTATTAACACATATCTGGCTGAACTGATAAGACCTGTCTATGTCAATGCCTCTCACAGTTCCAATATCACTTGGGTGCCTCTTGGAGGGTCTGTAGGCAGCATCGCCCCAGGCTTTAGAGGGTGATCTCTGCCCTGAAATGAATGAAGACATCCTTGGACGGGTAGCTTATGCCCTTTCAGGGTTACATTTTCTTTATTTTTTTTGGCAGGCAGAGTGGACAGTGAGAGAGAGAGACAGAGAGAAAGTTCTTCCTTTTTACCGTTGGTTCATCCTCCAATGGCCACCGCAGCCGGCGCGCTGCGGCGGGCGCACCACGCTGATCCGAAGCCGGGAGCCAGGTGCTTCTCCTGGTCTCTCATGTGGGTGCAGGGCCCAAGTACTTGGGCCATCCTCCACTGCACTCCCTGGCCACAGCAGAGAGCTGGCCTGGAAGAGGGGCAACCGCAACAGAATCCGGCGCCCCGACTGGGACTAGAACCCGGTGTGCCGGCGCTGCTAGGCGGAGGATTAGCCTAGTGAGCCACAGCGCTGGCCCCAGGGTTACATTTTCATTTGTGGCATACACACTGACTTTCCCACCCATGCTTAGATAGCTGCACACACAGGGACTTTATCAACTGGGACAATTCATTATCCCCTGGCCCTTTCATCAGAGAGACCATCACAAACTTTATTTGGATGTAAGAGAAAAATGTTAACAGGATATGATGACAGCATAGGGCAGACCATACTTGATATTCTCTTTCCAAGTGCAAGGATAGAACTGTAACTCAAAATCACTCCAACACAGTTGGACGAATCACAGAGGGCACAGTGCAGAGAACATCGTGGCCCAGAGGAGATTGCTAAATTTTCTCACTCAGATGGTCCTCAGTAGTTGAGTTGCTTTTGATGACATTTTGATGACTTTTGTCTAAACAAGGATGATCTGTGTAGTGGTCTCCTGGCTGGGCTTATGTCGACTCCCCTGGGGAATGAGAGCCCTGTTTAGATGGGATCACTCAAAAGACTAAATGCCCATAAGATGTAAACAAAGAGGATCCTTTCTGTGACTCGTTTAGTTGGCTTCCCTCCGCATTGGGAGCTCTTTTCTCATCAGGACTGCAGATTGCCATCCAAATTCTTGTAACCATCTTGGCTAGCTCACCCAAGCTGATTGTTGTATTTCTCATCATTCTACATCCATAGAAGAAAACCAAGACCATGGTAGGCCCAGGGACTAGAAGCAATTCATGAGGCCCACAGCACCCCTAAAGCTTGCAGGTGATCTGCCTCGGGCCCGAGTCAAGCTCTGCCCTCCCTGCTGCCTTCATGTTGGCCATAAGCCTTGATCTGTATCTGACAGCAGCATTCTTCCCTCCGTGAGGGACACAATAGATGCTTTAAGTTGATCGTCAATGCTTTCCTAAGAGAAGGTTTTAATCAGCAACAGGAAATGTAAAATCCTTAAAAAGCAGAAGACAAGGCAGACTGAGGCACCCCTAAAACAGAAGGGCATGGAGAGCTGACTGGAACTTAGAGACCTGTGGCCCTGCACAGAAGTACGTTGCTTCCCCAGCACACGCTGAGGCCCTGCCAGGCCCACACCTCTCCACATGCTGTCATTTAGACTGAGAATCATGACTTCCATCAAAGTGGAATGTTGTATCCCACCAGCAGCTCACCACGTGGCCCCTTCCTTCCCAGAAAAGTCTTTGTTCTCATTTTTTCTCCGGGGAGAATTGTGTGATGTACACTCAGAGCTCTCCAGCCTGTCTCTCATGGCACTCTGGACTCTTGGCCTGCAACTGATGTCATGTGCATGACAGTCTTTGCCTTTAAAACCTGTTGGAAATCTGAGCTCTCAGAGCCCAATTCACGATCACTTGAATTTGTGTTTTCCTGGGCTGCAGCTCTAAATAAGTCCGAATAAACTTTTATTTCTTAATTGATTTGTGCCTCAGTTTCTCTTAAGCTCTAATATCTTGGAGAAAATGTTCCAGATTTGGAAGAGGTAGCTTATTACATAGGATTCTCCATGTTCCTGGTAAAAACCAACAAAAATCCCCACACATACGATCATACTATGGCCACACACTATAATGTGTCGAAAATCCGGTAAAGTTTGAAGCCAGAAAAAAATCACAGAAACTTGACTTCTTTGCAACTTTTAGCACCTGAAAAATTAGGGCAACTTGTAGAGTTTGAGAAGAATCAATGGTGATCCAGAAATTTATTACTTTGTCATTTGATGTGTGAAGGGGACCTAAAGATAAAGATATCCTCAAATATAGAAGGCAGAAATAAGTACACTAGGGGCCGGCGCTGTGGCATAGTGGGTAAAGCTGCCACCTGCAGTGCTGGCATCCCATATGGGTGCTGTTCAAGTTCTGGCTGCTCCGCTTCCAATCCAGCTCTCTGCTATGGCCTGGGAAAGCACTTGGGCCCCTGTTCCTGTATGGGAGATCCAGAAGAAGCTCCTGGCTCCTGGCTTTGGCTCGGTGCAGCTCCGGCTGTTGCAGCCAATTGGGGAGTGAACCAGTAGATGGAAGATTTCTCTCTCTCTCTCTCTGACTCTCCTTCTCTCTCTGTGTAACTGACTTTCTGACTTTCAAGTAAATAAATCTTAAAAAAAATAAATAAGTACACGAAAGGAAAAATGAAACACTTGGTGACATCCACCACTTAGTTAATAGTGCAAAATCAACCCAAGAAAGCCAAATCTCATGTGAAACACCAGTGGAGGACTAGGGCTCTTCTCTCTCCTTGGTTCAAATTCAAATTCACTGGATAATGTCACGGTAAAGTCTCACACAGCACCTCCTGCAGGGTTTGGTTTATTTGTTTTTTGCTTTTTCTTTTCTATTTTCTTGACACCAGTGAATTCATTTCTTGACCCATGTTGTTTAATGTCAAATTCAATTGGAGTTTCTTCCTTGGGTTTAATTGCCATTTGAAACATTAAACTCTAAACCGTGGTACAAGTTCAGCTGTTCTGGCATTTGCTTAAGGCTAAATCTACCAGCTTAAGACAAAGGAATCACCAATCAAAAAGATGAGTAGTTTGATTTTTTACAGCATCAGAGTTTTCTGGAACAATCTAATTTAACCTGGGGCTAGGCAAAAATTTCTTAGGCATGAGCCAAAGAGTGTTTAGCCTAAAGGAAAAGATCAGCACGTTGGATAGCATTTAAAACACAGAGACTCTTTTCATCAAAAGACACCATGAGGAGAATAAAAAGTCAAGCCATGGGGTGGGAGAGGATTTTTGCAATGAATTCATGTATAGAATAGTTTATGGTTTCTTCCAAAATCAAAAAATAGGAGATACTGTAATGGGAAACTAGACTAGAGATATAAACAGAAACTTCACAAAAGAGAATAATCAAACGGCTCATAAATGTATGAAAAATGCTCAACTTTATTAGTAATAAAGGAAAATGAAATTAAAACCATAATGAATACCACTACAAAATTAACAATATGAAAAAATTAAGATAGCTAAAATTTCCAGGAATTGGGGCAGTTGGAAGCTCTCCCAGTCTGCTGGAGTTAGGATGGTATGGTACAGTTTAATTTAAAAATGGAAAGAGATAAACAACAACATTAATTGAATAATTGCAACAATAATCTGTAACAAATGTTATGTTAATATGTTCCCTGTTTCAAAATGTCTTGTTGTATTGTGTACAATGCCCACCTGATGAGCTCAAGTGAGGTTAATGACAGGCACCGTGACATAGTGTTGGGCTACTACGTAAGGATTTCTTGACCACAAGCATTGCGATACTGTGATGGTCTATCTGATGACTGAATGACTAACACGGGGGTAGCGTGTACAGTGCAGGTGTGCTGGACAAAGGGATGACACACATCCTGGGCATCACAGACCTGGATGACATACGATGGCATCACACTTCTCAGAATGCTATAACATTTAAAATTTACCTATTGCTCATTTCTGGAATTTTCCTGGTCATTTTTTATTTTTGGCTCACAGTTAACCATAGGCAGCTGAAACCATGGAAAATGAAATTGAATATAAAGAGACTACTTTCATACTTATAATGGAATACTCTACAGTAAGAAAAATGAAAGACAGTGATACACAAAGTCATGGATAAATTTATATTGGCAATGCTGAGTGTAAGAAGCCAAAGATGCACCTAACTACTGACTCTATGATTCCATTTATATACCATTTAATTCATACGTTACAAGCCAGGGTTGTGGTTACTCTTGAGAAGGAAGCGTATGGGCTGATTGGCACATGGAGTGGCGGGACTTAAGAAATTCTGTCAATTGTCGATTTTTTAATCTAAGTGGTAATTACATGTTGTGTTCATTTTGTGATAACTCATGGAGCTGCTCACTTAGTGCTTGTGCACTTTCCTATATGTGTCTTTCATGCTATAATAAAAAAGAAAAATGCAAAGGCAAAAATGCTAAGAAAATGTACCAAAATAATTATGGCATTTATCTCAGGGTTAATAGGATCCTAGGTGATTTGTCTTTTAAAAACATGCACTTTCACATATTTTCAAGGTTTTCTCTATAATGAGTTAATGTGATTTAAAAAATGAAAATGAGGTAAGCCTTTATCTGAGTCACAAAATCCACCCGTATTCCCCTTTCTTCTTCATATCCAATCATTCATTCATCTTATTTGATGCCTCTTGCAGTCCCCTACAGAGCTTCTGCTCTCAGAAATCTGTCATCCAATCATGTCAGTAGCTTCTCAGTATTCCTGCAAGAGTAAGCTTTGAGAGGCACAGTTTTGGTCTCATTTGTGGTTTCACCGTCATATCTCTTCATGGCTTCCCATTGTTCATAGAGCTTTGGATGACATGGCATTCTAGTTCTTCCTTAATTAAGAATTTCAAAAAATATTTATTTGAGAGGCAGAGGGATGAAATAGAGAGAGAGGGAGAGGGACAAGGAGAAAGAGAGAGAGAGAGAGAGAGAGAGAGAGAGAGAGAGTGAATTTCATCCTTTGGTTCACTCCAAAGCCGAGGAGCCAGGCACACAATCCAGGTCTCCCACATGGATGGCAGGAACCCAATGACTTGTGCCATCACTGCTGCCTCCCAGGCTCTGAATTGGGCAGGAGCAGAGCCAATTATCAAACCCAGGCACTGGGATTTGGGACAAAGATGTCTTAATTTCTAGGCCAGACTCCCACCCCATAGTTCCTTCTTAAATTCATCTCACAATAACAGTATATAGCCTGAACTCCTACTCCTTCCTTCACACATCCTGTCTTCTTCAACACCAATCATGAATGTTTGACCATATTTCAAGTTCTAGTTGAATTATCCTCATGCACATGAAAACTTTTCTGAAAAACTGGCAAATACAGGTAATGCCATTTGAGTTATCTTTATGGTTTCATAGTACTTTGTATCTGTTTCAGGGTTTTCATAATTCTTTACAGTTTTACTTTTTTTTAAGATTCATCCTATTGATTGATTTATTTTTTTAACTTTTATCCAATAAATATAAATTTCCAAAGTACAACTTTCGAATTATAGTGGCTTTTACCCCCCATAACTTCCCTCCCACCCGCAAACATCCCATCTCCCACTCCCTCTCCCATCCCATTCTTCATCAAGATTCATTTTCAATTATCTTTACATACAGAAGATCAACGTAGTATATACTATGAAAGATTTCAACAGATTGTACCCACAAAGACACACAAAGTATGGAGTATTGTTTGGGTAGTAGTTTTACCATTAATTCACATAGTTCAACACATTAAGAACAGAGGCCCTACATGGGGAGCAGGTGCACAGTGGCTCCCGTTGTTGATTTAAGGCTCTTGTCATGAACTGCCAAGGATATGGAAGTCTCTTGAGTTCACCAACTCTGATCTTGTTTAGACAAGACCATAGTCAAAGTGGAAATTCTCTCCTCCCTTCAGAGAAAGGTACTGCCTTCTTTGATGGCTCTTTTTTTTCCTGTTGGGATCTCACTCACAGAGATCTTTCATTTTTTTTGCCAGAGTGTCTTGGCTTTCCATGCCTGCAAAACTCTCATGGGCTTTTTAGCCAGATCCGAATGCCTTAAGGGCTGACTCTGAGGCCAGAGTGCTATTTTAAAGCATTTGCCATTCTATGAGTCTGCTGTGTATCCACTGAACCAATACCATTGCTTGAACTCTTTAATTAACACACAATTATTCTTATTCATTTAAATTTAACTGAAAAGTGATCCTTGTTAAATATAGAGTAGGAATAAGAGAGGGAAGAGATGTACAGTTCAGCACATGCTCACTCAGACTTACCCCTAATGGTAGAGCTAGAAATGTGCCAGGGGATTCCAATTCAATCCCATCAAGGTGGCATGTACCAATGCCATCTTACTTGTTAAAGTGATCAGTTTACGTTCATAATTGATCAGAAAGATAGGATTAAGTGTCAAAGGGATTACATAAATAAGACTAGTGCCTGCAAATAATAATTGATAGAATTAAAATGGAGAGAATGATCCTACATGGGAAGATTCATTCTATTTATTTGAAAGACAGACTTACAGAGAGAAGTAGAACCAGAGAGAGAGGCAGGTCTTCCATCTGCTGGTTCACTCCCCAAATTACTGCAACAGCTAGAGTTGAGCTGATCTAAAGCCGGGAACCAGGAGCTTCTTCTGGGTCTCCCTCACAGGTGCAGGGTCCCAAGCACTTGAGCCATCTTCTACTGCTTTCTCAGGCCATAGCAGATAGTTGGATTGGAAGTGGAGCAGCTGGGCCTTGAACTGGCGTCCATATGGGATGCCATAACTGCAGGCTGGGGCTTTAACCCACTATGCCAGAGTTCGGGCCCCTTTACAGTTATAACTTTAAACTCTGTATAATTAAATGCTTTTTATGGTCAGGTGTTGTTTCTTCTTTTCTTTCTTTTTATTAAACCCTGAAATAATTAGAATTAAACTTAAAGAATTATTTTTTTTTAATTTTTTTTTTGACAGGCAGAGTGGACAGTGAGAGAGAGAGACAGAGAGAAAGGTCTTCCTTTGCCGTTGGTTCACCCTCCAATGGCTGCCGCGGCCGGCGCTGCGGCCGGCGCACCGCGGCTGGTGCACCGCGCTGATCCGGTGGCAGGAGCCAGGAGCCAGGTGCTTTTCCTGGTCTCCCATGGGGTGCAGGGCCCAAGCACTTGGGCCATCCTCCACTGCACTCCCTGGCCACAGCAGAGAGCTGGCGTGGAAGAGGGGCAACCGGGACAGAATCCGGCGCCCCAACCGGGACTAGAACCCGGTGTGCCGGCGCCGCAAGGCGGAGGATTAGCCTAGTGAGCCGCGGCGCCGGCCGTTATTTTTCTTTTGAGCATGATCAAATAAGCTAACATTTTTTGTTCTCATCCACCTAACCCCAAGTCTCTTCATAGAGAAAAAAATCATGAAGTCCCATTCAAAAAGCTATAGCATAAAAGCGTAATTTCATCTACAGAGTTCCTTAAAAGAAAAAAAATTTAGTCAAATCACCAGTTGAGCAGACATTAGCTTTTCCTACCATTTAATCCTCAGCTATTGCCACTTGCAGTTTCCAAAGTTGATTTAATCATTTGCTTTTCTTGCTTTTAAGTTTTAAATTTGCAAACTTGATACATTATTGAATTGCTTTCCAGCTGCAGTGGCTGTCTTTCATTTCGGGACTATGCATGGTCTGACCTAGGCACACACAAGCAGAAACACCACATTTGTTTCTTTGGACGTGAGCTTTTAACCTAACGGCTCTTCTAAACCATTGGTTCTTTCCTTGTGGCCTCAAACTGGCCATTATCCTTCTTGTTCTTAGCAGATGGCCCTGTCTTCCTGTGTTTAGAAGAAATCAATGCCACCCATCTTCAAATCTTTTTTCCGAATGTCTCAGGCCCTCCCCATTCCCACGGATCCAAATACATGCAGTGTCTGTGCAA
Organism: Oryctolagus cuniculus; assembly: GCF_051225735.1. NCBI lineage: Eukaryota > Metazoa > Chordata > Mammalia > Lagomorpha > Leporidae > Oryctolagus > Oryctolagus cuniculus. Next base: position 33,766,131 of record NC_142874.1, read on the forward strand.
GGCAGTACTTGCAATCCCGGCTGCACATGAGAACATCCCAGTGCCTGCCTGGTCGCACCCACAAGCAGCCTGACTGCATCGCACTGGCTGGGATGGAGCGTGGAAGCTGGCGTTTTCTGTTTTCAACAACCTCTCCAGATGACTCTCAGTGCCGTGGGTCCTGCCTCTCGCTGAGCCTTTGTCCCGTCTTCCTCACTCCTCCTTCTGGCATTGTTCACTGACCACTTCATTCCTGCTAACGCCCCACACCACTCCCTCGACATTGTCAAAGACCCTCTTAGCCAGGTTGATGAAGTGATGCCTTCAGGCCCTGTTTGCCTTGTCTGAGGCCCTTCACACGGTAAACACGCTGCTTCCTGTTTTCTCTTCTCACCTCACCGATTGCCTGCCTTCACATCACCACTGGGCTCCAAATAAGAGCTGCCGCCTGCAGGGATCAACGGATTCCTAGACTCAAGGTCACCTATGCCTGGACCAGCCACCAAGATTTCACCCTGGAGGGACAGAGGGTGAGAAGTGGGCATTGCCAGGAGGACAATTTCCTTGTCCTCAATTGTTTTTCTACCTGGACAAAGTGATCTCTCCTCTTAGTTACAAGTGACAGAAACATGGATGAATTGATCTCAAGCAAAGTAGTCATAGACGGGCTGGCTTATGGAACTTACAAGGTTGGGTGTGCACTGACTTCAGATGCAGATGGGATGATGCTCTCTTATCAGCAAGCAAGCCTCTCTCTCTTACTTCTTTTTTGCTCTCTCACACCATCTGGTGGTCGAGATGGCAGCCTACAGGTGCAGCCTTCCGTTTTCTCGGCCCAGCTATTGCGGGCTGGGTTGGGCCTAAAATAATTTCTCAGACACTTGCCTTTTACCTAGAGAAGAATTCTAAATACAGGCCCAAACACGCATGCTGTGTGATAAACTTTATTTACAAAGTGAGGAAAATACACAGGCTCATTAGGGCTTTGTTAAGGGAGAGTAGCTCAACAGAAGGGAATTATCACACCCTGCCCTGCTTGTCCTGAGTCCACGAGGAAGAGAGGGCGAGCTTCCACTCTTCTAGCTTTTTTTGAGTTTTAGAGAAACGGAAGTATTTGCTTGGTCCCACTCCCAAATCCCCCGTAAAAGGAAGTACTTCCTGGGGCGGGGGGGGGGGGTTCCCTGATTGACAGATAGTGAACATGGTAACACAGAGTGAAGGGGGGGGGGCTTCCAACTCATGAACTTAAAATTATCTAAGCTTTCCCACACCACAGCCATCTGGGAGAATTGTGTCTGTGAGTAATAGCAGCTAACTTCCAGGCCTAATTTGTGTTCTCCTGGGTTGGGGTACGTGCGCATTACTAAACTCATCACCATAACTCCAGTTGGGCAGACCTGGAACTGTAGATCGGGATCTGCTTCCCTGGACCACATGGGCTGAGAACTGGGGACGGCTCTTTCCAGAGATAAAAATCAGGGGCTGCGGCAAAATGGACAGGACGGGAAAGATAGCAGGTATCCCCTGCTTCCTTGGCCCAGTCTCTCCTGGATGTCCCGCTTGTGAGTGACCTACACTCCTTCTCCTGTCCATGATTCCAGGTATTCTCTTGTGGGTCACACCCCTGAAGATCAACACCTGCGCTTCCTCCACAGCAGGCACCCGACTGTAGTCTTGCAGAAGAGCCAGACCCTGTGGGATAAGGAACATTGTATGCCTTGAAGTTTGCGGTGATTTTTTTTTTTTTTTTTTTTGACAGGCAGAGTGGACAGTGAGAGAGAGAGACAGAGAGAAAGGTCTTCCTTTGCCGTTGGTTCACCCTCCAATGGCCGCCGCGCCCGGCGCGCTGCGGCCGGCACACCGCGCTGATCCGATGGCAGGAGCCAGGAGCCAGGTGCTTTTCCTGGTCTCCCATGGGGTGCAGGGCCCAAGCACCTGGGCCATCCTCCACTGCACTCCCTGGCCACAGCAGAGAGCTGGCGTGGAAGAGGGGCAACCGGGACAGAATCCGGCGCCCCGACCGGGACTAGAACCCGGTGTGCCGGCGCCGCAAGGCAGAGGATTAGCCTAGTGAGCCGCAGCGCCGGCCCTGATTTGTTACCCAATAAGATAACTAGCAAGCCATGAGCTGCCCTCGCCTTTCCTCCAGTGTCTCCCCTCCCCCAAGGGTAGAGGAGGCTTTGGGCTCCTGTAGGAAATAACCAGCAACCCCAGAGCAGTCTGTTCTGAGTTGTCCCGTCTTAGGGATGAATTTAATGCGGGGCCCTTGGCAGCATTCTGTGTGGGGACAGGTGTTGGTCCTAGCAATCAGGGTGCTGCTTAGGATGCTTGCATCTCACTTTGGAGTTCCTGAATGAAGCCCCAACTCCACTCCTGCACTCCCAGTTCCAGCGTCCTGGTCCTGCTAGTGCAGACCCTGGGAGGCAGCAGGGGATGGATCAAGGGACTGGGTTTCTGCCTCCCACGCCGGAGATCTGTACTGAGTTTCCAGCTCCTGGCTGTGAAAGCCAGGGGTCATTGTGGGCATTTGGAGAATGAGCCAGTGAATGGGAGCTCACTCTCTCTCTCTCTCTGCCTCAAATAAGTAAACAAAAATTTGAAAGAAAAAAAATTTCATATGGTCATACCACAGTGCCACCATCATTAAAAAAAGAAAAAAGAAGGCCGGCGCTGTGGCTTGCTAGGCTAATCCTCCGCCTGCGGCGCTGGTACCCCAGATTCTAGTCCCAGTTGGGGTGCCGGTTCTAGGCCTGGCTGCTCCTCTTCCAGTCCAGCTCTCTGTGATGGCCTGGGAAAGCAGTGGAAGATGGCCCAAGTCCTTGGGTCCCTACACCCATGTGGGAGACCAGGAAGGAGCACCTGGCTCCTGGCTTCAGATTGGCACAACTCCGGCCATTGTGGCCATTTTGGGGGTGAACCAACGGAAGGAAGGCCTTTCTCTCTGTCTCACTGTCTAATTCTGCCTGTCAAAAAAAAAAAAAAAAAAAAAAAAGACTTCTCTGTTGACTTTTGAATACCCTCATACACTACAGTCACTGGAGTGACAATAGTGGTTGTGTAGTTCTTGCCTTGTAATTGTGTGTGATATCTAGAAATTTATGCTTAATTACAAAATTAATTCACAAACCATTTTTGTTTATATCAACACATTTGGGAGCAAGTTAATTGACCCTTTAACTGTCTTCCTCCAGTCACTCATTCACTCATCCCTCTCCTTTCTTTGAGTTGAAGCCGTCATGCTGGCACTGTGGCACAGCAGGTTAAAGCCCTGGCCTGAAGCACCAGCATCCCATATGGGCACCGTTCTGGTCCTGGCTGTTCCTCTTCCAATCCAGCTCTCTGCTATGGCCTGGGAAGTCAGTAGAAGATGGCCCAAGACCTTGGGCCCCTGCACCCACATGGGAGACCCAGAGGAGGCTCCTGACTCCTGCCTTCAGGTGGATGCAGCTCCGGCCGTTGTGGCCAATTGGGGAGTGAACCATCAGATGGTTCTCTCTCTGTGTAACTCTGACTTTCAAATAAATAAATAAATCTTAAAAAAAAAAAAGATGAAGCCATCATGATAAATTTGGCATTGTTTCTTCCCCATTTTTTCCTATGCATTTAAAGTGGATTTAACAAATACACTTACTGAAGTATATAGTATCTTTGGTTTTCTTATAAAAGGGACCATGGTACACATTGTACTGGACAGTACATTTTGGCTTATTTCCAGGTGAGTGATGAAGAGCTACTTTTTTTTTTTTTAAACTGCTGCCTGTTACTGCATGGGGAAGATAGGCCGCAGCGTACTCTTATTGGTGAACATTTATCCTGCCTTTAACTTTTCCGTAATCCTAACGAAGCTGCCATAAATCTTTAGAAAACTTAATTTGGCATTTACCTGAGTAAGGAAGTTCTCGTTCATTAGCTGGGCAGTGCTCAGAAGTAGAAGGGCTTCACGGTGCTCTGCCCACCAGCCTGAGCCACAAGCTTCTGTGGACCAAACCCGGGAGCCCAGGGAAGCAGTCCCAGACGGCCCTGCCGTGAGGCAGCTGCCTTGTCTGTGTGTGGTCTGATCAGCTGGCTGCTGGGACTGGCTGAAGCTCAGCTGTTTGTGTGACTGGTGCAAACCTGACTAATTTTTTGCACAAAATACACTCCTAAGTTAGGTTTTGGTTTGCTTCGGTACTTAGGTTGCAGTTTGTTGTGTGAGAACTCCAAGTGCAGACGCAGCTGCAGGCTAGTGGCTTCCTGCTTGTTTCCTGGAACACCCTGAATGGAGAACACCTGAGTGGCCCAGGATGCACTTGTGGGGGCGTGTCCACCAGGGTGCCGAGATATGCGCCGGATTTCACGGGCCCCCACATGGGGTCACATCAGCATTTATCGTCAGACTTCTAATTTTGCCAATCTGATGGGTGAGAGTATCTATTTCACCGTTTTAGTGTGAATTTTCCCAATGGCTATTGATCTTGGATGCTGTTACACATAACCTCAGTCATCTATAGTTACTTCTGTGAATTTCCTCTTTTTTTATATTTATTTTTGCACCATTATCAGATTGTGGACATTTGTTACATATCCTGGGTAAAAGTTTTTGCTCTGTAATAGATCCTGCTAGTATGTGCTCCCACTCAGTGCTTATCACACAGCTGGTCTTTAGCTTTCTGACTTTTCAGGTTTCTATGAGCTATGGGAGAAGTGCTTTCCTACCAACAAGGGCTAATCTGGGTATTTTAACCATACTTTTATTATGTTGGTTTTATACGTATTTCATACCTCAACACATTATTTTCTTGTCTGAGTAGTTTATGGAAAGATGCAATTTTTCCCCATTTGCTGAATCCAACCCCCGCTGTTTGAGAGTCAGTCATTATCCACTAAGTTCCCAAAAATACACAGGTCAGTTTTCAGATTCGATTCTATTTCATCAATCTGTACATTCCTGGGACAACACTGCATTGCTTAATTATTATATCTTTTCACAGTATCATGAAAATTGGGTGGGGCAAGCCCCACTTCTTGTTCTCTTCCAAAAATGTATCTTGTTTATTCTTTCATGCTTATTCTTCCACTTGGGCTTCTGGGGCAGCATGGTAAGGTCTTTGAAAAACTTCATGGGGATGTGAAATTGAAGTCTATTAAATCTGAAGATTAATTTGCAAATATGGACTCTGTAATCTTGAACCGTATTTTTTATTTATCTTTCCCACAAGGAAATTCTGCATTTATGGCTAGGTTTTTTCTGGGTGTTTTATACTTCTCTGTTGCTGCTGAGATAAACATTTTTATCTGTTTAACTTTCAAGCTGACTGACGGCTTCACTACAGTTTCTGTCTCTGTTCTGTCTCCACTCTGGAAGGCTCAGCTGCTCTGCTTCCTGCTTCTAAATCCTAAGAGGGCAAATCTGGTTGCTTACAGTACCAGGCACCTTCATACTTCTGTTTTTTTTTTTTTAAAGGTATTTAGGCTTTTTTAAAATTTATTTTTAACTTTTGGGTGAACATATAATACTTGAACATGTTTAAGGGGCACAATGCAACTTTCAATAGATATACACATAGCTTAACCTGACTATACCAAGTAATCAGTTTTTCCACTTCCTCTTCTTTTCATTTGAGGTCTACTGGCTAATCTGCTGTGGTTCTTTTTAAAATTTTCTTCTGTAGTTCTTTTTTTTTTTTAATTTATTTGACAGGTAGAGTTATAGACATTGAGAGAGAGAGACAGAGAGAAAGGTCTTCCTTCCATTGGTTCACTCCCCAAATGGCCACCACAGCCGGCACTGCGCCGATCTGAAGCCAGGAGCCAGGTGCTTCTTCCTGGTCTCCCATGCCGGTGCAAGGGCCCAAGCACTTGGGCCATCCTCCACTGCCCTCCTGGGCCACAGCAGAGAGCTGGACTGGAAGACGAGCAACCAGGACTAGAATCCGGCGCCCATATGGGATCCCAGCACCGCAAGTGGAGGATTAAACAACTGAGCCATGGCGCCGGCCCCTTCTGTGGTTCTTTATACAGAATGTTAGCCATGAGCCAGTCAGTCCACTGTGCTGTAAAATATCAGAACCTATTATATTCACCCAACAGAATTTTAGTACTAATTATACAACCTCCAGCTACCTTCCTTCTCTTCCCCATCATGGCCTCCAGCAATCACTATTTTAAATTCAGATCAAATATATATTACTATTATTATTATTATTTTTAATTTTCAGATATGACAGAGAACCTACAGTATCTGCTTTTTTTGTGTATGGCTTATTTTTTAAATATTTATTTATTTATTTGAAAGGCAGATTACAAAGATAGAGAGGAGAGACAGAGAGATCTTCCATTCTGCTGGTTCACCACCCAAATGGCCACAACCGGCCAGGGATGGGCAAGCCAGGAGCCAGGAGCCAGGAGCTTCTGCCAGGTCTCCCACGTAGGTGCAGGGGCCCACCACCTGTGTTGGGAATTTTTGCTTCAAGGATATCAATCTATGGTTTTCTCTTGTGTGTGTATGTGTGTGTGTGTGTTCTTTCCTGGATTTAAAATCAGGATAATGCTGTTCTTATAGGATGAGTTTGGAAGGGTTCCCTGTCTTTCAATTTCTTTGGGCTAATTAAGAATACTTTGTGTTAGTTCTTCCTTAAATGTTTGGCAGAGGGGCTGGCATTGTGGCGTAGTGGATAAAGCTGCTGCCTACAATGCTGGCATCCTATATGGGTACACTGGTTCATGTCCTGGCTTTTCTACTTCCCATCCAGCTCCCTGCTAATGGTCTGGGAAAAGCAGAGGAAGATGGCCCAAGTGTTTGACCCTTGCCACCCACATTGAATATAATGTTCTGTAATGTCTGTTAGGCCTATTTTGTCTGTGGTATTTTTGACTATATGATCTGTCCATTGATGATAGTAGAGTGTCCCTAAGTCCCCCATTATTATTGTATTGGAACTTCTCTCTTCCTTTAGATCTAATAATGTTTGTTTTATAAAACTTTGTGCTCCAGCATTAGGTGAGTATACATTATAAGGGTCATGTATTCTTTTTGACTTGATCCTTTGGTCATTATATAGTGACCATCTTTGTCTCTTTATAGCTTCTGTCTTATTGTCTATTTTGCCTGATAAGTTATTTGAGTTTATTGGAGTGAGAGTGTGTGTGGCTCAGCAGCTTAAACTGCCGCTTGCGACACCTGCATCTGACATTGCAGTCCCTGACTTGAGTCCTAGCTACTCTACTTCCGGTCCAGCTTCCTGCTAATGCAATCCTAGGGTGCAGTAAGTGATGGCTGCAGTAGTTGGGCCCCTGCCACTCACGCCTGGAACCTGGATGGAGTGCTGGACTCCTGGCTTCACTATCTACTTGGGAAGTGAACAAGAAGATGGAGCATCTCTCTCTGCCTTTCAAACAAAATTAAAATAGATAAATAAAAGAAATTTAAAGAGTTTCAAGCATGCAAAACAGGGCAGAAGATAGCATCTCATTCGTAAAACTTACTAAGAACCTTAACATATGTGTTAGTACATCCAGTAGATGGTGGACTGAGTAAGCGAATATACAGCAAACTGTCAGCAGTCATCTTCTCTGGGATTGTGGGAAACTTTCAGTTTTGAAATAATGTTCTTTTTTTCCCAAAAATAATGCTTTTTGTAATTTAAAAATTGATTAAATTCAAGGGTATATTGAAAAGTTCATGGAAAATAGAATTAAAAGATACACTTACTTTGAGGAAAAACATTTTGAATTCCTTGCATACAAGAGCTCTTAAAAATGTTCATGGAAAATATGTATCATGAAAAACTATGCCTGGAGCATGGATTGCATTCTTTTTGCACCAAAGTGAGCCTTTTTTTGGTTAAATATTTATTTTAGGGGCTGGCACTATGGCATAGTGGGCTAAGCCTCCTATTGCTTCACCAGTATCCCATATGGGCGCTGGTCATGTTCCAGCTGCGCCTCTTCTGATCCAGCTCTCTGCTATGGCCTGGGAAAGTAGTATAAGATGTCCCAAGTCCTTGGACTCATGCACTTGTATAGGGGACCTGGAAGAAGCTCCTGGCTCCTGGATTTGGATGGGTTTAACTCCAGCTGTTGGGGCCATTTGGGGAGTGAACCAGTGTATGGAAGATCTCTCTCTCTCTCTGTCTCTATCTCTTTCTATAACTCTGTCTTTCAAATAAATACAGTGAGCTGGATGGAAAGTGGAAGTGGAGCAGCTGGGACTTGAACTGGCACCCATATGGGATGGCAGCATTGTAGGCAGCAGCTTAACCCATCATACCACAATGCTGGTCCTGTGAGCCTACCTTTTCATTCCATTTCCATAAGGTTTTTGAAGTACCTTATATCTTATATTTTGTAAACAGGTTTGTTGAAGGATAATTGTCATTAAATAAGCTGGGCATAATTTAAATGTGCCACTTGAAAATCACATTTGAGGTAATGAACATTCTGAACATTTTCATCACCTCCAAAGGTTTTTGTGCTCCTCTGCGACTCAGTTTCTCCATTCTGTCTCCACTCAAGTCAAGCACTCGTCTGCACTCTGTCACCGCTTACTAGCTTGCATTGTCTAGATTTATTGGCTGTCTGACTTCTTTCACTCAGCAACATTACTTTCAGATTCGTCAGTGAGGTTTTGCCATTATTTTGTTCTTTTTTTGTGGCTGAATAGTATTGTATAGAATACCAGAGTTACTGTTGAATAGTATTTCTTTTTTTTTTTTTTTTTTTTTTTTTATCTTTTATTTAATGAATATAAATTACCAAAGTACGTCTCATGGGTTACAATGGCTTTCCCCCCCATACCGTCCCTCCCACCCACCACCCTCCCCTTTCCCACTCCCTCTCCCCTTCCATTCACATCAAGATTCATTTTCGATTATCTTAGTATACAGAAGATCAGCTTAGTATACCTTAAGTAAGGATTTCAACAGTTTGTTCCCACACGGAAACATAAAGTGAAAAATAATAGATGATTTTTTTTTAAATGATGATGAAATCAGATCAGACCTATTGTCATGTTTAATCCCAGTGAGAGTCAAGTTGGGAATTGATAGTTTCTTTTCTTTTCTTTTTTTTTTTTTAACAGAAGATCAGTTTAGTGTACATTAAGTAAAGATTTCTGTTGAATAGTATTTCATTGGGTAGATGGAGCCGAGTTTCTTTTCTTAAAGATATATTTTATTTATTTGAAAGTCAGAGTTACAGAGAGAGCCATCTTCCTTTCACTCTCCGGGTGACTTCAATTGCTAGGTCTTGCCAGGCTGAAGCCAGGAGCCGGGAACTCCATCAAGGCCTCCCAAGTGGGTGGCAGGAGATCAAGTACTTGAGCCATCTTCCACTGCTCTCCCAGGCACATCATCAGGGAGCTGGATCGGAAGTGGAGCAGCCAGGACTTGAGCTGGCATCCACATGAGATGCTTGCATATCAGACAATGGCTTAATCCACTATGCCACAATGCTGGTCTCAGCCAGAGTCATTGTTGACTAGTATCCCAGTTTGCTTAGAGCTTAGCTCTTGATGGATGTTTTTGGTTGTTTCCAGCTTTTGGTTATTACGAATGGTTATTTACTGTTGCTTCCACATGTAAATCTTTGTGTGGTCATATCTTCTCAGTTTTCTTTAGTAAATACCTAAGAATGTCCTGACTAGGTCCCCCAAAAGGTAGTTGTTTCGTTGTTTTAAACACTCTCCAAGCTGTTTCTCAAAGTGGTTGTGCCATTTTACATCCCTGTCAGTAGGTGTATGAGAGCTCCAGTTGCATTGCCTCGATAGTTACATCTGGCATATTCAACTTTTAAATCAGGGTGTACTTCCTTGTTTTGACTCCCAGCATTTATTTTTGTTTTTTATTTTGACCGCATTTTGTAACATCCTGATTGCTTTGAATAGAACAACATAATTATTTATCATTAGTGGTATTGGTACACTTTGATCAATGTTCTTGGAAACTTAAAATATGCAATGCAGGGTGGGAATCCGGCCTTGCAGCTCAGGCACCGGCTGGATGCCCACATCCCACTTTGCAGTGCTTTGGTTTGAGTTCCAGCGCTGCTCCCAGTTCCAGCTTCCTGATAGTAGGCATCCTGGGAGGCAACAAGTGGTGTCTCAAGTGGTTCAGTTCCTGCTACCCGTGTGGGAGACCTGGATTAGTTCCGTGGCTTGGCCCAGTCCTAGCCATTGTGGGCATTTGCAGAGTGAACCCCCAGATGGGAGTTCTTTGTCTTTCTCCATCTCTGAAATTAAAACAAAAACACAAGCACCTATCTTCAAAATAAACAGAATTTATTAAAAATTAAATATATATTATTTCTATGCATCTAACAGTACTCATTTTTTCCTTTTGTCTTCTTCTTGCTGAAGTTATTTTCAACAATATCCATTTTTTCTTTTATATCTACATTGATGGGTTTATCTATTGATTATTTTTTGCTCATGTAAATCTTTTAGTCTGCTTATTTTATTTCTTGGCCAACCTGTGAATGAAAGGAAAAGGAAAGCAACAGAGATGCACAGTAAGAGCAGTCAAGACAGGCCCGAGGGGAAGAGACTGAGCAGCTGGGAGAGGGGTCAGGCGGCTTGGTGCACTGACTGTTAGTGTTGGAGCACACAGGAGCCCGAGCTCTTCAGGGGGTAACAGTAATCATCTGACGAACAGGGCCTGCTCATCACGGAGGCTCAAACACCAAGTCAATTATGACCTGCTATCTTATCATGGGAGGTTGTAAGATGCGTGTTTGTGTGTGGAGGGGTGGGGTGGGTAGATCTTCCAAAAATCTATGCATGCTCAGGGATTTACATTGCCAATAAAATTGTGTGATACCACAATCTCAAATATTTCAAATTACATTGTAAGTTTGAAGAAATTATATTAAAATGCTGGCCGAGTTTATCTGTGCATGGTGGGTCAATGATCAATGATTATTTTTTTCTTATTTTACCATCTGTAGAAATAGCATATATTACTTCTGTAATTAACAAGTACAAGGGAAAATACCTAGTGTTCAGCAAAAGCATATTAGAGAGGTATCTACAGTTACACACACACACACACACACACACACCCCATGCATATGTCTATTTGGTAAAATGACTGAAAGAAAACATGACTAAAATATTAACAATGTTTTTCTCATGATGGGAAGATTATGGGTGATTCACTTCAACAAAGAACGTGTATTTTATCACGAGAAACAAAGAGTACCAGTTAACGGTGCCTGGTTCCCATTGCCTTCAGGATACAATCTAATCGTTTTCCTGCTGCCTTCACACTTCTCCCCTTTGTGTTGGCCCTGCCTGCTCTCTCAGCTCCTCCCCAGACCACCCTGCACTGAGCAGCTGGTTCTCCTCTACTAACAGTTGTGGTGCTGTGATGGCTATCGGTGGACTCAATGTTTCCAACCAGAATACTAACTTCTTAGCCCTACTTGTTTAGCAAAGGACTTTCCATCAGCACCCGGATACCTTGATCCCAGCTGCTCTACTGCCATTCACTTTGGGAACCAATCCCTGAAGGTAGCATCGGCTCCCACAGGCAAAGGACTTGGTCCCCCGCGAGACTACCCTCACTTCACGCACCAGCCACACTCTGATCAACAGACTGAGGCTCACAGGGATGAGATGCAAAACTTGGGACAGCCTTGTACTTGTAGTCACCGTTTCCTATAAAAACACACGTTAGACCCACCTAGATGACGAGACTCACAGCAAGGTCTGGGAGGGTGGCAGGCACGGGGCTTCCCTGCCCTCTCCCTGTGGAGTGTCTGTGTCACTCCCCCTGTACACGGATTGTTGTTCACTGAGCAGGAAGTCCCATGAAGCGTGGGGGCCTGAGTATTCACTGGGGTTCTGTTGCCAAGGCAATGATTGTGATGGGGCTGAGAACACATTACACCAAAATATGGCACTCTGACCCACTGATCATTTTAAGCTGAAGGAATCTGAGAAAACCGCAGGAGCAGGGATTTCTCTTGACCTTCTTCCATCCCTTCCTCTGGAAGTCGTCATAAAGCCTAGGAGGGACTTTCTCGCCTTTCCTGAGTCAGGTCATGAGAGCCCCCATATCCAGAGGAAAGGAACAGCCTACCCTGAAGACAAAGATCTGAACAAACAGGCCTTGCTGTTTCCCCAAGTTCATTGCCTTTTGCACAGCTTTCCATATTTCATTAAACCTACTATAACAAAAACACTGAGGTTTAACCACTCCTTTGAGCTTTCATTAACTCATGAATACCTATGTCACATAGCATTTATTAAATAAATGTGCATGCTTTTTCTCCTATTTATACGTCTCTGCTCATTTGATTTGGAGACCCATCTGGACACTCTCAGGGTGAGCAAGTCCTTTTCTCCCTCATAATTGATCAGGTCATTGACCAAATGACTTCAGCTTCACTGCCCTACAGGCTGAGAGAGTCAGTTTGACACCGTGTGGTTTAGAGCATCGATTTTCTAACTATGAAATTTGTCTTTCTGGTGAGTAACCTGTTTTTTTTTTTTAATATTTGTTTTATTTATTTGAAAGGGGGAGTACAGAAAAGATGAAGAAGCAGAGAAAAAGAGATCTTCCATCTGGATGATTCACTCCCCAAACGGCCACAATGGTCAGGGCTGGGCCAGGCTGAAGCCAGGAGCCTGGAACACCATCTAGGTCTCCCATGTGGGTGGCAGGGGCCCAAGCACTTGGGTTATCTTCTGCTGCCTTCCCAGGTGCATTAGCAGGGAGCTGGGTGGGAAATGGAGCAGCCAGGACAAGAACTGGTGTTCACAGGGATCTGGCGTCACAGGCAGTGGTTTAACTTGCTTCACCACAACATCGGCCCTGAGTAGCCCCATCTGTAGTCATCTTGTCAGCACAAACTCAGACACGATCCCAGGGACTCATGAGTAAGAAAGATATTCCCACCTCTGAAGATGGCCCAAGGGTTTTGGAAGATCCATTTCAGGAGCCAGGGGCAAAAAAGACCAAACATATTGTTTATTATTGTTTATTATGCATAAGTTCAGATCCTCCCCACCTCTTGTCCTCCTCAGCGGCCCCTGGTCCCAGTCAGATTCCACCTCTCTCTTGCACACACCAGTGCTTCGCACTCCCCACGTTCTACTATTCATTGCCCTAGTCATGCACACACCCTTCTTCTCTAAGTAACAAGCTGCTTGGAGCAGAATGCATGATTTATCAAGCTCTCCAGCCCCCCCTTGCCCACACAGTGGCCCTGGGCTTTGTTTTTAAGGGAGTTAATTAGGAGTCTTCATTTCCTGCAGAAGGCTTCTGCTGCTTTCAAATCCATGTCACCACCTTTTGTGCTGACTTATTCTGTTCTAGTGACGCCGTGAGCAGTAACCAAAACCATTGCCGTCATCTTCTGGGGACTCCCTGTGGATGGTTTTAAAAATCATACTTCATTGACTATGAAGTTAGATATGCAGTCAAATGTTTTTAACCAACGTGGCAGAAGCAGTTCTTTTGTTCCTTTTGAAGGGAACAGCTTCACAAACGGCATCACTGTTTTGAGCTTTCTCTTAATTCTCCAATCTCAAGTAGGCTATCATTTAAGTGTCTTGGATGAATTCTTAGATTTCTCGCAACGAATCACTAGTTTTGCTGTTTTTGTTGTTTATAAAAGGATGTTCTATATAGAGCACGGCCATTCCACGATCAATTCTTTATTTCCTCTCACTGAAAGTCTGATAAGGTTCTGCTTCTTAAATGATAATAAATTTGGACTCAATGGAGTCTCCAGGGAAACCACATTCCTTCTGTAGCTCTCCTAATTGTGTGTGGGGTGATTTGAAGGTGCAGGATTACAAATGGTTTAGTAAGAAGAATGCTAACGTGGAGGGAAGAATTTTGGATTCTGATCCTCAGTTCTATGTAGCTTTATAATCTCAAGGCTCAAATCAGCATATAGTTTTTGAACAACCCATATTATGCTGAGTCCTATGCTAGCCCTCGGAAATACAATTGTAAGCAAGGCAGACTTAGCAGCTTGGAGTCTTGTGAAGCTGACAAACAATGAAAATAACTAAAGGTAAAAGTGCAATATTCAACAGTGTTAACTGGCACTCATAACAGGACCCTGCCCTAGCCTTCTGGGCTGTGGAAAGTGCATGAGTTCCTGGAAAACTGCCCTTTTAGCATTCACTTCTCTTTCTTTTTAGAAGAGCATCCTGATTTTTGTTTAGGCAGCCATCTCTTTTCCACTCCCATTATAAGTTGTCCTGGGCCAGAAAAGCAGATCAGGGACTGACAGTGGCTATGAGATTTCTTTTACCACAATTTATAGGGAAGTCATAGGCCAACCATGGAAAATACGCCCTGGATCTCGCATGCGGAGCCTTCCTTATTGAGTGGTGCCTGCCTGGATGGAAGTTTCCACTCAGAAGTGGGGAATGAAGAGCCCACCCAAGCAGGGGGCCCTGGAGGTGGCTCTTAACTTCACGTGGAAAAAAGCAAAACATCGAGAACTCCTCACAAGTTCTACACAAGAAGGGTAACAGTAGAGACTACTCCTATGCAGCACACAGACGATAAACTCCTGGGAATGAAAACCATGAGTCGCTGGTATGTGATCACGAAGTCACAAGAGACTGCAGTCTGGAAAGTGTGTGTGAGGCTGTGGGGAAGCAGGTTCTCAAACATCAGTGGTGGGAGGGTAGTTGGTGTTTGTCTCAAGGAGGGCCGCTTGGCTGCGCTGAGAGTCATGAATGGTATACATTATCTTGTCCCCAGCAATTCCAATTCTAGGATTTTTTCTACAGCAATGTTAGTATGAATGAGTATGAATATATGTGTGTACATATGTGTGAGGGTACATTGAAAATAAAATTAAAAGGTACATTTCATTGCAGTGGAAAAAATTTCTGAAACCCATGAATTTCTAAAAATTTATTTATTTGAAAGACAGGGTGACAGAGAAAGAGAGGGAGAATATAGAGATAGAGAGAGATTTTCCATCTGTTAGTTCACTCCCCAAATGGCTGCAATGGTTGCAGCTGGGCCAGGCCAAAGCCAGGATCCAGGAGCTTCTTGCAAGTCTTCCATGAGGGTGCAGGGACCCAAGCACTTGGGCCATGTTCTGCTGCTTTCCCAGTCACATCAGCAGGGAGGTGGATGGGAAGTGGAGCAGCGATGACTCAAACTGGTGCTCATACATGGGATGCTGACATTGTAGGCAGCAGCTTAACCCTCCGCCCCATAATGCTGGCTCTGTTTTTTTCTTAATAATTTTTTTCTGAACTTTATGAAGACCCCATGTGTGTGCATGCATGTGTGTGCAAACCCACTGATGGTTTTTCACTGCAGCCTTGCTTGTAGTAGCAGAAGATTAGAAATAATCCACATGTCCATCAATAGGGGCCAAAAAATTACATTATGATAGATCTATGCAATGGGTGCTTTATAGATATAAAAGGAATAAGAAAGCTTGTTATATATTGATAGATAACAATCTTTAAGCTGTATTGCTAAATGAAAAAAGTAAGGTAGAATAGGGTATAGATTATGGTTTCATTTGTTTTAAAAGGAGAGCAAAGAAAAAAATATGCATCTGTGTTTGCATCTCTGAAACAACAATAGGGAGTGAGAGTGGGGTTGAGAGGATTGGGGCACACATTTTGGTGTCTGAGTCATGGGACTGTATCATATATTCACAAAATTAAATTGAGATATCTATGTCCAATGGTGCCAAAGTTATAAAAATATGGAATTGTAATTTATATTTGCTCTACCACACACATTTTGGGTAGAGTCCATTTCAAACCATATATGTTCAGGCACACTGAGAGTCTTTCCAGAATTACTTTTGCTTCTTTTTAAAGATTTATTTATTTATTTGAAAAGCAGAATTAGAGAGAGAAAGAAAGAGAGAGACAGAAAGAAAGGCTGGGAGAAAGAGAATCTTCCATTCTCTTGTTTATTTCTCACATGGCTGCAATGGCTGGAGCTGGGCCCATTGGAAGCCAAGGGCTGGGAGTTTCTTCTACATCTCCCACAGGGGTGTGGGGGCCCAAGCACTTGGGCCATCTTCTGCTGTTTCCCCAGATGCATTGGCAGGGAGCTGGATTGGAAGTGAAGTAACCAAGACTTGAACTGGTGCCCATATGGGATGCTACTGCTGCTGCTGGACCCATTAGTTTCTTAAGAACAGTAGTAGCCACTGACTGGCTGCTTTTGTAGCACCTGTAGCAACATCCTTCCACTTTCCCAGAGGGAAGAATTGATGCCAATAAGCTTCTCTTTGAGTATGGACTGTCCAGTTGGAGACCATAAAAGGACTAGGAGTTGGTTTTGTATTGCGTAGCTCAGAGGTTAAGATTCTCTAAGATGCAGTGCTTGACACAACCTGATGGATAGGTATAAGGAAAAGCCAAGCTCAGACTTGGTTTCTCCTCTCTACCCTTGCAGCTTGCTTCTGATGCCAGCTATGTGTAGGGTTTCCTCATATATCAAGCAAACACTTCTTCCCCCTGGACATCAGCGAGTGTCCTCGGATTCAATTCATCTTGACACTACCCACCAGCTTGAGGTCTCAGTGCCATAGACTGCTCCCACTGCCACACTAACATCTGATACCAGCCACAAGCCCCAGGGTTTTTTTGAACCTGTGCTTTTGACCAACTGGCCGTTAACCAGGGTTCTCACAACCTCATGCTTAGATTTGGTTAATTTCCTGGTGCTGTTCACAGAACTAAGGGAATCACTTGTGTTTACAATGAATCCATCACAAAGACTATAACAGGATACAGATGAGCACCAGCTAGGAGGGCTGCGTAGTGCAAGGCTGGGGCAAGCGGCATGAGGCTTCCATGCCTTCTCTAGGCACGCTACTTTGCTACCAGAAGTGCTCTGAATCCTGTCCATTTAGGGTCTTATGGAGGCTCCATTATGTAGGCATGATTGATGATATCATGGGCAGCCTAGCCTTCAATCCCTTCCCCTTGTCAGAGATCGGGGGTGGAGCTGAAAGTGCCAACTCTCTCATCCTGCCCTGGCTTTTGTGGAGGGGATACACCCCATTCCAAGACCATCCAAGATCCTCCAGCTGCCTGTCAGTGCACTAGCATGTGAGGGTACATCAACAAGTTTATGCAAAATGGTTTTTAATGACAATTTTATTTTGGTGCAAAACATTTTGAAATCCATGTATAGGTTTTTCATTACACATGTATTCCATAAACCTTTTGAAGTCCCCCTGTACCAAAAAACAAAACAAAACAAAACAAAAAACAAAAAACAAAACAAAAAAAACCACCAAAAAACTCTTGCTTTGGAGATTCCAGGGTTTCTAGAAGTTGTATTCCAGGAAGCTGGGACAAAGGCCAGATATATTTTTTACAATATCATACCCACACTCAGAGTCTTCTGCTATTTCCCATTCTATTCCTGCTGCCTGGGAGGAACTCACTGTCATTTGTCCCTGTGTTTTGGGGCAAGTTAAAAGAGCTCGTCCACCGTGAAGAAAGGGAGACATTCCTGGGTTTTCTTTCCAGATCACTTTCATTCAAGGTGGGCATCCATTTTCATTTCTAGTTCCTATGTTCAAGGCATAAGAAGTGAACTGGAATGGCTGTAGGGGCAGGGAGCCTTGGGGGAATGCGCTGAGTGAGACAGCAGGTAGGGTGGAAGGGACCCTGCCTCTGGGAAGGAGAGTCCTACTCCGCAAACCTGCCGATAGTGCAAGTGCAAACCATGCCCAGTGGTGGCCTGATCTTGGCACTGTTCAAGAGCTGTCCAACTTAAGGTTCTTTGATGAAATTATTGGATTTTTGAGACTCTGAGTACACTAAGCTAAACTAACATATAGGCAGATCTGACCTACAGTTTCCTGTCTTGATTTTAGTCAACTCCTCATCCTTGACAGAACTTGCAAATCCTATCATAATTTCTATGTTTAAATAGCCTTTGGTGTGAAATCCTCTAAGATATTTTTCAGGGCTGAATATATTATGTATATTCTTTTGCTGTTGTCCTTAAGATAACTTTTTAAATTTTAAAGAGAGAGAATTTTTTAAATAGAAACAATATTGCCTTCACTTTAATAAGGTATGTGACCTTATGATTTAAGCATTGATGCATTTTTCAAAAGGATGTGACTTTCCTAAAAATGTACACCTAGCTAGGATTTATTTATTTATTTATTTTAAGTTTTTATTTAACGAATACATATTTCATAGGTACAGCTTTAGCAATATAGTGGTTCTTCTCCCCATATCCGCCCTCCCACCCTCAACTTCCACCCTACCTCCTACTCCTTCTCCCATCCGTTCTTCATTAAGATTCATTTTTGCTTATCTTTATATAAAGAAGACCAACTCTATACTAAGTAAAGATTTAGACAGTTACTAGCAAGAACTTAGAAACTTTCAAAAGAAAAGTGCTCATAAAAGAGGAAAAAAGAGCAGACATACCAGGATGCCCATTGGGCCCAAGCTGGTCACCGTCATCTCTCTGTGTCCACAGGGGTTATAGGCCCCAACACAGACACCAAAATTCCTGGATGTTCAAGGCTCTTATTAAATCATGTGGCATCTGCATAGAACTTTCACTTGTAATCCCCTACACTTTGGTACTTATAACGCCAGCTACAATATGTAAGTGCTATGTAAATCGTTCCTATGCTGTATGCTGCTCAGGAAAGAACGTTTAGTGAGGATGCAGTTTTTCCCTAATTTTTGGATCCATGGAAGTGGAAATTGTGACTCTGGAAGGCTGACTGTAAGTCAAATAAAGTGTAAGAATCAGATGTCTCTGTGGAGGTGTCTGGGCAACAACTACCTTTTCTATGATAATCTCAGCTAAGAATTGTATAGACCCTAAAGTATTTGTGCTTCATCTCATATCTTTTGACATGTGGGTAAAATCACATTAGAGAGGGCAATGGGAGATGAACTACTGAAATCATTTAGGGCAACTTACCCATTTCACAGCCATGGAAAACAGGGTCCTGCTGTGGCTTGGATGTGGCTTCTCCTCCAAGGGTTCATGTGTGGGAACTTGGTCCGCAATGTGGCTGTGCTAAGTGGTGATGGGGCCTTTAAAAGGCAGAGCCTCGTCGGGTCATTAGGCACTAATGCTGGGGGTGTGCCCTTAGAAGGAACTAGCACAGTTCACAGGGACCCCAGTCTTGTTCTGGCTTCCTGCCTTGTCATCTTCCTGTTGGATGGGCTCCCTGTCTGCTGCATCTGCCGCAAATTCTTCACCAGAGTCCAGCAGAACCTGGCACCTGCCTTTGAACCTCCAAAGCTGTGAGCTAAAGAAACCTCTTTTCTTTATAAGAAAGGTATTTCATTATGATAATGGAAGATAGACTAATACAGGTCCTGAATTGAAAAACATGTTTATCATAATGGTACAGTGCAGTGCTAGGATTAGGGCAAGGATTAGAGCAGAACCCAGGTCTCCTGGCCCCTAAGTCAGTACCCACATCTATGTTCAGATAAGACATAGCACATGGCATCAAAATTTTGGGGAAACTGTTGACTGAGATATCAAAGTTAGTTTCTTGACGATGATGTCACTGGTATTTTGTCTGAGTTTTTTTTTTTTTTTTTTTTGATATAAACTAAAGATGGTGGAGTCTCCTAATTCTTGTTGGAATGGAATAATAAGAAGACATATCAGTTCTGGCAATTCTCCATCATCCCGGCCTTGTAAACCACTTAACAGAAAACAGATATGTTTATAAGAATGATGTCAGGGTTCCTTAATCAAAATGATTTTCACTTACAGCCCTTCTTGTGCCCAGAATGGATTTCTTGTCATTCTTTGGGTTTGTGCCACGCTGTCACAATGCCCTTGGTGAATGCACACACAGAACTGAACTGAATAACTTTAAGGGCACTGTGACATGAGAGAGAAGCTGAAATTAGCTTACAAGCACTGTGTAGTGATGCTGGTCAAGGACCTTCTTTGTTCCGGAAAATTGCTAGTTTCACATGGGAAAGTCAAACGGAATGATACGTAGAAGGATAAACATCTTACTCATTAAAGTTCATGAGTCTCCTCAGTGTGCTCGATATAATAAGGAACAAAGCCTTGGAGAATACAGCAAATAAACCATGACTGTGTTCAGAGGCAACTGAGAGTGGGAAGTTGGGGTGTAGCTTTCTTTACTGGATGTGGGCAGCTATTTTCCTCTTGGGTCTGTCTTTCCATCTCTCAAGGTTGCTCTCCCATCTGCAAAATGATGCATTTTTTTTGTTTAAAGATTTATTTTATTTCTTTGAAATAGTTACAGAGAGAAGTAGAGCCAGAGAGAGAGAGAGAGGACTTTCATTCCACTAGTTCACTCTCCAAATGACCACAATGGCCAGGGCTGAGCTGATCTGAAGCCAGTAGCCAGGAGCTTCTTCCTGGTCTTCCACGTGAGTGCAGGGGCCCAAGGAGTTGGACCATCTTCCACTGCTTTCCCAGGCCATAGCAGAGAGCTGGATTGGAAGTGGAGCAGCCAGGACTCAAATGGGTGCCCATATGGGATCCCGGTGCTGCAAGCTGGGGTTTTAATCCACTGTGCCACAGTGCTGGCCCCAAAATGGTGCATCTTAATACCATCAGCTACTACAAAATAGAGTCATAGGATTCAAACTGTATACCTAAACGTTTCTCAGTGTATAAATTCTAGTCTGATTGATTTGCCCCTTGCTCCCCACTGGGGGACCTCACCAGTGGTGCGCTGTCACCAGTAGCTGTTGCCTGTAGTATTGCCAGACACCTTCCCATGCCATGGCGAACTGGCAATTCCAACATAGAACATGAGATGCCGTACACTGAGTAATGGCTTCCAAAGATATACAGGAGTCTTACTTTATATCATGAAAGGGACTTTGAAGATAGGACCAAGTTAGAGATCTTTAGACAGGGGGACAACACCAGAAGAGTAAGCAGGAACCTAAATAAAATTAGAAATATTCCTCTAAAAGGGAGGCAGAGAAATATTTGATTAGACAGAAGAAGGTAATGTGACAAGTTAAGCAAAATGATATGCCATCTTTTTAAAAAACTGACACATAAAAATCATACATATTTATGGGGTTCCAAGTGATGTTTGGATCCAAATTGATATTGCATTATGTTCAAATCAAGGTGCATATGTATCTCATCAAATGTTCACAATGGTTCTTATGTTTAAAATATTTTAAGCTGGGGCCGGCACTGTGGCACAGTAGGTTAATCCTCCACCTGCGGCACCAGCATCCCACATGGGCACCGGTTCTAGGCCTGCCTGCTCCTCTTCCAATCCAGCTCTCTGCGATGGCCTGGGAAAACAGTAGAAGATGGCCCAAGTCTTTGGGTCCCTGCACCCATGTGGGAGACCAGGAAGAAGCACCTGGCTCCTGGCTTCAGACTGCACAACTCTGACCATTGCAGCCATTTGGGGAGTGAACCAAGCAGAAGGAAGACCTTTCTCTCTGTCTCTGCCTCTCACTGTCTGTAACTGCCTTTCAAATAAATAAATAAAATCTTTAAAAATATATTTAAGCTGTCAAAAGAACTTTCTTCTATTTTTAAAAAGTTATTTATTTATCTGAAATGCAGAGTTATGGTGTGTGTGTGTGGGGGGGGAAGTGGGGAGGAGAGAGAGCAAGAAAGTGGGGGAGGGAGGGAGAGAGAGATATTTTCCATCTGCTGGTTCAGGCCCCAAATGGCCACAAAGGCTTGGAGCTGAGCCTGGCTGAAGCTAGAAGCCTGCAACGCCATCCACATCTGTCACATGGGTGGCAGGGCCCAGATATTTGTGTCATCTTCCACTGCCTTCCAAAGGCAGGAAGCTGGATTGGAAGTCGAGCATCTGAAACTCAAACAGGCACTCATATGGGATGTTAGCATCAGGAAGTGGCTTAAGCAATTGTGCTGCAATGCCAAGCCCATCTTCTAGATTTTTTGAAGTACATAGCACATTATCATTCTCTATATTCACACTGTTGTCCAATAGAACACCTAAATTATTTCTCATATTATAAGTACCACTTAGTACCCAGTGATCAACTCTTCTGCATCCTTCCCCCTTCTACTCTCCCCAGCCTCTGGCAACCACTGTTCAGCTTTCAAGTTCTTTGAGGTCAGTGCTTATAGAGTCCACAGAGGAAGGAGATCATGTGGCATTTATCTTTAGGTGCTTGGATTATTTCCTTTAACATAATGACCCTTTGGTTCCATTCCTGTTGTCATATCTTTTTTTTATGACTGAATAGTATCCCATGTTCTTTTTTTTGTTTTATATAATTTTAATTGTGATTAAATGATTAAAATGAAAACCTATCATATTGGAAGTACAGGATGCATGAGGGTGTAGAGGAAAAACTAATTGGTCTTTGTAGACAAAGGAGTCTTATGCGTTTAATGTGGGCCACAAAGTTGAATAAGTTATCAACTCTTGTCCTTAAAGAAATAGCTAGTAAAAAGGAAGTATTAGGGCTTCATATGAACAGTTACATAATGAAACAAAGAACTAAAAGTGCCTCTAATAAAGATATACCTAAGGCGCTTTTTATGTTAATTTAATTTTCCTCCTTTAAGATTTAAGTTACACATGTTTCATGTAATTCACATATAAAGATTTGGGAACATAGTGATACTTCCTACCCCACCCTCCCTCCCAAGCATGCTCCAACCCTTCTTTCTCCTCCCTCTCCCATTCCTACTTTCAATTTTTATAAAAATCTATTTTCAGATTATTTAATGATCATAAAGTTAACCCTACACTAAGTAAAAGAGTTCAACAAATAGTATGAAGGAGAAAACACTGTTCCTCAACAGAAGGGACGAGGGCTGTAAACAATCATCATCTCAAAACATCCTCTTCACTCCAACACCTTGCATTTTAGGGACTCTATTAGTTACCTTGGATTAGGGAAAACATATGATATCTGTCTTTTGGGGATTGGCTTATTTCACTAAGTATAATAGCTTCTAGCTGTGTCCATTTTGTTGCCAAAGGCAGAATTTCATTTTTTTAATAGCTGAGTAGTACTTCATAGTGTATATGTTAGGTAAGAAGTCAGACATGAGCTTATGTGTGTGTGACAGGCCTAAAGAGAAGACGTCTATGTCCAGCATATGCATCTGCATCTCAAAGTCATCCCAGTATCTGCATCCTGCCCTGCCCCCTCCTACCCTATAACCTGCCAGGTGGGGGTCCCTGCCCCTTCTGCCTGGCAGTCTTCCACAATCTCCCAGATGCAGCCCAGTATCTGCATTTCAAACACCTTGCTCCGGATCCCAATTCTCCAGGGGGTCCTGCTCACCCTTCCTCTAAACTCAAGATGGCATCAGCTAGCCTTCCTCCTGTCTGATACCTTCAGGGGAAAACTCAAATAGAAGTTTTTCTATTTACATCCAAAAAGCCCTTTGTTCCAAGAGGAGCAGAGGTGGGGAAGCAAGACCCATCTCCTTAAAAACCCCTGGCCTCAACCAGACTGTGCACTCAGCCCTCTGCCTCTATGCTGAGTCGCCCGCCTGGCCTGGTCAGGTGTAATCTCTCCACTCAACCATGTAACCTCGCTGCCCCCCACCACCCCCAGTTCGAGTGACTGGGCACTCTCTCTCAGGTCCTGTCTGAAGAGGTTCCCATCCGTTTTTACGGATGTCCCTTCCCTAATAAACTTTGCTACTTCTACTTTCCACTACACTGTCTCATGCCTGAATTATTTCTTGTGCGAAGACAAGAACCCTGCCATTCACCGGTAACATTTCCATACAAATTTTAGTATCATTTTTTCTAGGTCTGTGAAGAATGTCATTGGCATTTTGATTGGGATCAAATCTGTAAATTGATTTTGGTACTGTGGACATTTTGATGACATTGATTCTTCCAATCCATGAACATGGAAATTTTTTCCATTTTTTAATGTCTTCTATTTCTTTCCTCACTGTTTTGTAATTTTCATCATAGAGATCTTTGCCATCCTTGGTTTAATTTATTCCAAGGTATTTAATTCTTTTTGGAGCTATTGTGAATGAGACTTATCTTAAAAGTTCTTTCTCAGCCATGGCATTATTTGTGTATACAAAGGCTATTGACTTTTCTGTGTTGATTTTATCTCTTTCTACTTTACCAAACTCTTTTATGAGTTCCAATAGTCTCTTAGTGGAGTCTTTTGTATCCCCTATGTATAGAATCACATCATCTGCAAGTAGGGATAGTTTCACTTCCTCCTTTCCAATTTGTTTCCTTTTGATTTCTTTTTCTTGCTTAATGGCTCTGGCTAAAACTTTCAGGACTGTATTGAACAGCAGTGGTGACAGTGGACATCCTTGTCTTGTTCCAGAGTTCAGTGTGAATGCTTCCAGCTTTTCCCCATTCAATAGGATGTTGGCTGTGTGTTGGTCATAGATTGCCTTGATTGTGTTGAGGAATGTTCCTTCTATACCCAATTTGCTTAAGGTTTTCATCATGGAAAAATGTTGTATTTTATCAAATGTTTTGTCTACACCTATTGAGATAACCGTAAGGTTTTTGTTTTTCAGTTTGTTAGTGGGATCTATCACATTTATTGGTTTGTGAATGTTGAAACATCCCTGCATACCAGGGATAAATCCCACTTGGTCTGGGCATTGTTCCCTAATCTGCCATGTTGGAATCAACTTCTATTTTCTATACATACCATATTTTCTTTATCCATTCATCAGATGATGGACATGTGGGTTCTTTCTATTCCTTGGCTAAAGCGTTGGGGGGGGGGCGGTGCAGATTGCTCACTGACAGAGTGATGTAATTTCCTTTGGCCATGTACCAGTACTGGTGGTGTGGTATCATATGGTCGTTCTGTTTTCAGTTTTTTTGAGGTTGCTGCTTTCCCTAATGGCTGTACCAATTTATATTCACAACAAAAGTATGGAAGAATTCCCTTTCCTCCTTGTGTGGTTTTTCAGATGAGGAGACAGGACACGGGAGCATCCATTCTAAGAGCATGCCACTGCATAGCTATGCACTCTCACTTTTATTTAGAGGGTACCAGTAAGTCTACAAGCCAGCAGGCAAGGTTATATATCAACTTAAGACTTTGGGAAAAGGAATTCAGTCTGGTGGTCTAAGCTAGGGATTAGAGTTGCATTGCAAATCCCAGTTAGATGCTGCTGCAAATTTACAAATTCCTGGAAAACACTCCAGGTACCAATTCATGTCCATTAGCCCCCTGCTGCTCCTGCTGCCACATTCCCTTGGGGCAGGCTTGCCCATCCCCTGGCCTGTTTTGGTATGAGCAGAAACTGCTGCAGTGCTGCTAATTTTAGGGGGGTGTGCCCCCCAGAGGCACTTATGCAGCATTCTCTACACTCCTTACTAACAATTGTTATCTTTTTTTGTACTAGTCGTAACTGGAGCACAGCGATACTTCACTGTGGATTTGATTTGCATTTCCCTTATGATTTGTGATGCTGAACATTGTATCATATACTGTTGGTCACTTGTCTGTCTTCTGTGGAGAAATGTCTATGTAATTTTAGTTCTTACTTTTAATCAAATTGTTATTCCTTGCATATTTTGGTTATTAATCCTTTGTTGGGTGAGAGACATGCGAATATTTTCTTCCACCCATTAAATTGTTTCTTCATTCTGTTGACTGTTGGCTTTGCTGTGCAGAAGCTTTTCAGTTTGATGTCACCCCATTTGTCTATTTTTGCTTTTGTTTTCTGTGCTTTTGGGGTCTTATCCCAAAAAAAAAATCTTGCTCATTCAATGTTCTGCCATTTTCCTTGATCCTTTATTCTAGTAGTTTCATAGGTTTGGGTCTAATATTTAATTTTTAATTAATTCTTTTTTATAACTTTAAAAATGTATATAAAGGTAACAAATTTTACGTGCTTCAAGCATACAGTTTTAAAAATGTGATGATACTTCCCAACCTACCCCTCCTCCCACCTTCACTTCTACCTTTCCTACTACTTACTTTCTTATTTTCCTTTTAATTTTTTAAAAAATATTGTATTTATTTATTTGATAGGTGGAGTTATAGACAGGGAGAGGGAGAGACAGAGAATAATGTCTTCCATTTGCTGGTTCACTCCCTAAATGGCCACAATGGCCGAATCTGGTATGATCTGAAGCCAGGAGCCAGGAGCCTCCTCTGGGTCTCCCACATAGGTTCAGGGGCCCAAAGACTGGAGCCATTTTCCCACTGCTTTACCAGCCATAACAGAGAGCTGGATCAGAAGAGGAGCAGCTGGGACTAGAACCGAAACCCATATGGGATGCCGGTACTGCAGGTGGAGGATTAACCTTTTGTATCACAGCACTGACCCCTCTTTTTAATTTTTTAAAAGATGTATTTATTTATTTGAAAGTCAGAGTAATACACACAGAGACAGAGGAGAAGGAGAGAGAGAGAGAGAGAGAGAGAAAGAGAAAGAGAAAGAGAAAGAGAGAGAGGTCTTCTGTCTGATGGTTCACTCTCCAGAAGGCCGATCCGAAGCCAGGGGCCAGGAGCCTACTCCAGGCGGGTGCAGGGGCCCAAGGACTTGGGCCATCCTCCACTGCTTTCCCAGACCATAGGAGAGAGCTGGACTGGAAGAGGAGCAGCCAGGACTAGAACTGGCGCCCACATGGGATGCCGACATTTCATGCCAGGGCATTAACCCACTGCACCACAGCACTGGCCCCCCTCTTTTTAATTTTTACAATGAAATATTTTCAATTTACTTTATAACCACAAATTCAATCCTTTTTATAAGAACAGATTTGAACAAGTAGTAAGTAGAAAACCATTGTTCCTGAAGAATATAGACCAAGGCTTTACAATAGTGAAATCTCAAAATGTCAGTTTTGCTCATATACATTACTTTTTTTTTTTTACTCTGTATATTAGTTAACACAAATCAGATAAAACATATGATATATTTCTTTTGGGGACTAGCTTTTTACATTAAGAACAATGGTCTGCAATTTCATCCATTTTGCTTTTGAGAAACAAGATTTCATTATTTTTTATGGCTGTGTAGTATTCGATTGTGTATATAAACCACATTTCCTTCCTTCCTTCCTTCCTTCCTTCCTTCCTTCCTTCCTTCCTTCCTTCCTTCCTTCCTTTTCTTCTTTCTTCTTTCTTTTTAATTTATTTTTAAGGAATACAAATTTCATAAGTACAACTTTAGGAATATAGTTATTCTTCCTACCATACCCACCCTCCCATACACACTCCCACCCCTCCTCATCTTCCCTCTCCCCTTGCCAGTCTCATTATCCATTAAGATTCTTTTTTTTTTTATATAGGCAGAGTGGACAGTGAGAGAGAGAGATACAGAGAGAAAGTTCTTCCTTTGCCATTGGTTCACCCTCCAATGGCCGCCGTGGCCTGTGCGCTGTGCTGATCCGAAGGCAGGAGCCAGGTGCTTCTCCTGGTCTCCCATGGGGTACAGGGCCCAAGCACTTGGGCCATCCTCCACTGTACTCCCAGGCCACAGCAGAGAGCTGGCGTGGAAGAGGGGCAACCGGGACAGAATCCGGCGCCCCGACCCGGACTAGAACCCCGTGTGCCGGCGCCGCAAGGCGGAGGATTAGCCTATTGAGCCGCAACGCCGGCCAAGATTCATTTTCAATTAACTTTGAACACAGAAGACCAACTCTATCCTAAGTGAAGATTTCAACAATTTACACACACACACACACAAACTGTTTGAGAACTGGTTTTAAGTTAACTCTCAGTACAACTCATTGGGGACAGAGGTCCTGAATGGGGAGTTAGTGCACAATGAGTCATGTTGTTAATTTAACAATTAACACTCTTACGCATGATGTCAGTGACCATTTGAGGCTCTTGAAAGAAACCACAATTTCTTTATCCAGTCTTCAGTTGATTTACATCTGGGTTGATTCCAATCTTAGCTATTGTGGTTGAGCTGCCATAAGCATGGGGTTACAGATAACTCTTTCATATGCTGATTTCATTAACATTGACTCAATTCCTAGGAGTAGCATGGCTAGGTCAAATGGTAGATCTATTTTCAGATTTCTATAGAATCTTCATACTGTCTTCCATAATGGTTGTGCTAATTTACATTCTCACCAATAATCTATTAGGGTATTTTTTTTGTCACATCCTTGTTGGCATTTGTTATTTTTTTGTTATAAAACTAAGTTTATTCTACAATACTTTATCATAATGAATCGCATTTCTTTGGTAAAATAAACTTTATAAACATTTTAATAATCAGAGATTAGATACAAAACTAAACATTTGTAAGCTGTTTTAATATAAGCAAAAAGACTGGCAAACTAAGAAGTGGTTCATCTACTGGCAGTTATTCAAACTCAGGATAATTTTTATGCTACAGCAGAAAAGAGGGTAAGGAAACAGTTCAATAAGAATTTCTTGAATCAGAAAGCATTCTTACACTTTCATTTAAAAATAAGTAATTATAGTGGATTGTCAATTAGACATTTTTATATATGATGGCAACATAATGCTTTAAAATTAAGCACTTAGTTTAGTAAGAAATATACAACAATTTTAAAAACAAGTTTGACAATGGCACTTGCAGTTAAATGCAAAGAATGTGCTTGGAGAAAAAATGGCAGGTACTACATTAAAATACTGTACTTTGCCTTTCAATAGATATTTTAACTACATCATTAACATGTTGAAGTAAACTTTAAATCAAAGCTTACACATTTCAAACAAAACACTACAAAAATATGTAAACTATAAAGCCTCAAAGGTTCTTAGTAAATGCTATAGCCTTCATAAAAGGGTGCTGAAGTTTCTGTAGTATTTAAAGCAATAGTTTTTACAGCCTTGTGATGTTTTCACATTTGTTTCTTAAATTATTGGGAAAGGCCTCCTGGTCTACTGATATATATATATATATATATATATATATATATATATCTCCCCTCCACACTTTCACTAACTTTGAATTTGTGCTAATGAATAATTAATTAACCATTTAGTAAGAAACCATTACATAATGCCTTAGAAAGCAAAAAAAAAAAAAAAAGAAAAAAATTTATAGATATACTAAATTTTACCATAAACAAAGGAATCTAAGTCAAGAGGAGTCATTCTGGCTATGAGGACAGGAAAGGCTCAAAAGTGGAAAAAGGGAGGTGCTACACCAAGTTAGCTTCCTACAAATAAAAGTAATGTTTTCTTTCTCTGAATTTAAAAAGTAAAATATTAACTATAAGCAATATATTGCATAAATTTCAAAAGTATGCATTCAAGAAACACTGATTCTATATAGGTTGTGAAAGATGAAGATTAACTGTGCTGAGATAAAACTTTGGCTAGGGTTATAAACTGGAATCAGTTGTAACAAAATTAATAATATTTTGAAGCAAATTATGTTAGCTTAAAAATCACAATTTAAAAATATGTCTAAAAATATTTAACCTCTCTGAGGTTTCCAAGTTGTTTGTATTATAGCATTTGTTAATTTTCAATTGTTGGATAATAGCCATCCTAACTGGGGTAAGGTGAAACCTCACTGTGGTTTTTATTTGCATTTCCTGGATGGCTAGCGATCCTGAAAATCTTTACATGTATTTCATCCTTTGAAAAATACATGTTCATACCCTTAGTGCATTTCTTAACTGTGTTGCTTATTTTGTTGTTGTTGAGTTTCTTGACCTCCTTACATATCCAGGATGCTAAGCCTTCATCAGATGAGTAGTCTGCAAATTCTTTCTCCTATTCCGTCAGTTGGCTCTTCACTTTGCTGTCCAGAAACTTCTTAGCTCCATGTCTATTTTTGCCATTGTTGCCTGTGCTTCTGGGGTCTTATCCAAGAAGTCTGCCTGTGCCAATGTCTTGCAGTGTTCCCCCTAAGTTTTCCCCCAGTAATCTGATGGTTTCAGGTCTTAGATTTAGATCCTTGTTCCGTTCCTCCGTGGACAGAGTCTTGGTGTTCTCCTTCCTGGCCTAAGGGTGCTCTTCACGGCACTCGCGGGCTTCCTTGGTCGTAGGCCCACAGGTCTCAGCCTGGTCAGCCAGGAGCTGCTTTGTGAGCCTTGTGAACTCTCAGCTTGTGGATGTGTTCCATGAGAGCCTGCTTGTTCTTGAACCCGTTTCCCTTCACTTCAGGTACAGGCTGTGATACACGTGACCATCAATCTTCTTAGATTCCCAGTATCTCCTGAGCAGCCGGAGAAAAATCTGCCTCCTCCTCATCCAAGTCAGCTTCTCTGGCATCCGCGCATTGGCTGTCCTATGCTTACCTGTGCCCATATGCCTGCCCCTCCCGCATGCCAAGGTGGCTTTCTGGCACCGAGCCAGGGAATGGACAGTCACGGGTGTGCAGATGATCAGCCCATCTTTGATCAGCTTCTGATCTGCTGACCGTAGTTGGCAATGGTGGTTTCATTGGTCTCATTGGGGTCCAACCAGACCTTCTTCCTGATGGGGGACACTGGAGGCGAGCCTCCTTTGAAGCCTGAGCACACTCCGGGCTGCAGCTGAGCCAGCAAAAGGAGAGGACTCCCTCAGTGTGGGATTTTGAGAGCATCATGAAGGCCTGGGTGTAAGGAATTTCTGACCATCTTTGCTACCTCCTACAGGTCGAGTTGGAAGATAATATTAAAGTTGAGTCCGATTTGGTGGTCAGGTTTTTCTGTTCTCTGTGGTGTCGCCAGACAGTACTGCAAAGAAGAAAGCAAGCCTCTTCCTGCTTATGACATCTAGCGCCAGAGTTTCCCTGTTTCAGAGTAGGCGCACTGCGGGGAGTCCAAGGGAGAGACGCAGGGTTACCCACAGCTGAGAAAATCCCTTTGTGAAGAAAAAAAGGAAGACACAGCTCTGTGAGAGTCCTATCATGCAGAACCCTGAGTGTTTCTGTGCCTGATCAGGTGTTTGTTTCAAACCTTGGGGCTTCTGTGAGGAGTGTGAGGGGGTTGGTCCTGAGAGATTTTAAGCATTGGTTTTACGGCTTTGGCAGTGTGACAGCCTGCTTAGCACTCTATGTTTAGCTCATTGTAGCCCGATTTATCTCTTCCTAAAGGTTACTGCTCAAGTTAGAGAGGGAGAGAGAGACAGACAGACAGAGACAGAGACAGACAGACGGACACACAAACACACACACAGAGAGAGAGAGAGAGAGAGAGAAAGAGACAGAGAGAGAGAGAGAGAGAGAGAGAGAGAGAGAGAGAAAGATTACACAAGGACAGTGACAGAATAAGAATGCCGTAAAGAAAAGTGAACGGAAAACAAGGTAGAAGAACTCTTCTGGAGAGGGAGAAGCTACGTCTGCAGTCTCTGAATACCTGGGCTGGAATCAGAACCATGGTGCCTGGTCCTGTCCCTGTCATCTGGAAACCAGACCTGAAAATCAGATGCCTAGACTTGTCTCTGGAAGCCAGATCCTGCCTCTCCCTGCTCCCTGGCCTCTGGAAGCTGGAAAGGGAAACCTAGCCCCTTGTTCTGCTTCCAGAGCTGGATCTGGGGGTCAGCTGTGGAATTTCCAGATGCCTGCAGTAGCCCAGCCCTTTCTGGAGGAGATGGCAGGGCCCTGAAGCTGAGAAAAGAGGAAGGATGGCCGTAGACTCATTGTGGGGTCACAGGCTCACTTGGGAACTTGGACATGGTGTGGGGGTAGTGGTGGCAGCTCTGGAGACAAGCAGGACCACCTTTGGGGGAAACCTTTGTGTGTTTCATTAGGTCTGGCATTTAGGGATGGGAGCCCTGGTGCTGGAGAAGTGAGGGACCCCAGGGGTGCGTGGCTGCTTGCACATCCACATCCTTCTTCCCTGGGGCATGCCTCCCCCCTTCCTTTCCTGGGCATGCTCAGCAGAGGCAGCTGAGCTCCTGCCTGCTAGCATTGCCTCTGGGCTCTCTTCCATGTGCCATGTTGCCTTGGCCACTTAGGCGCTGACTTAGAACTAGGCAGAATGAGGAAGTGCAAATGTTGAACACAGCATTTCAAAGGCCCATGGAAGCAGGAGTAGGAGTAAAGAGAAGGAAACAAAAAAATAAATGGGCCAGGGGTTGGGAGGAATAAAAGCCTGTCTGTGCAAGAGAGGATTTGGGATAAACTCGCCAGCTGACTTCTAGGTGAGTTCTTGCTCCCTCTCTCTGGGCTGTCCCATCACTTAGGCTGCAGGCAATGCAATGTCCCAGTTTCTCTACCATAGAGTTGCAAGAGGGGTCTTCCTTCAGTTCCTGATAGAACCCTTACTTCCTTCTGAAGACTCATCAGCATGGCCACTACTGTCCACATTCCCAACATCATTCTCGCCAGCTGGGCCTGTTCAACGTGTGAAAGAATTCATGGAGGAGACATAAATGAGGGGTGGGGAAGCAGTATTTATTTATATATTTATTTATTAAAGATTTATTTATTCATTTGAAAGTCAGGGTTACAGAGAGAGGAGAGAGAGAGAGAGAGAGAGAATCTTGCATCCACTGGTTCACCTCCTCCTCACCCCCAATTGTGGTAATGGCTGAGTCTGGGCCTGGTCTAACCCAGGAGTCCAGAGCTTTTTTCTGGGTGCAGGGTCCCAGGATTTGGGCCTTCCTCTGTTGCTTTCCCAGGCGCATTAGCAGGGAGTTGGAGTAGAAGAGGAGCAGACGGGACTTGAACTGGCTCCCATATGGGATGCGGGCACTGTAATCAGTGGCTTAACCCACTGTGACACAGCACCAACCCCAGCAGGATTTATTAAAAAGGATAGTACACACTCAGGTCTGAATGCGGGAAACCTGTCTCCATGAAGAAGGAAGGAATGCGGCTGCCCCCACAAGTTGTGGTTGTCTGCATAGGGTGGTCCCTGGTGCCTTAGTGGAATATTCAGTGGAGTTTGACTACCACTCATTTCTGTGTCCCTTTCTTTGGGAATCTCAGAGGTGTCATAGTGTCTCCATGTGGGACTACAACATCATGGTGTCCTGTGCCTGATGGGAAGCGTGCCTCAGGTATGTGATGGGGAATGGGTGTGCCGAGTTTGCAGTCATGGTGGATGGACACAGGAAGGGGTGGGGTTGTGTGCTGCAGGGGTTCAGCACAGAGGCTGCTGCATTCTCCTGCTCCTCCTCACTCACTATAGAAATCACCATAATGCTCTCTTACACCATTCCAAACTGTCTAGCATGCTCCTCCAAGCTCTCCCAACCTTTTCCAGAAAACTGATTCCAAAACTAACTCCACACCTTCAGGTATGGTTAATATAATGTCTCCTCTCTTGTGACAAAGTTTCCATACCACCCCCTTTTTCTATAGCTAAAATACCCGAGAGAAGCTAGTTGGAATAAGGCTTCTCTGGGCTCACAGTTTTGGAGGTTCGTAGTCTAAGATTGGGTGACCTTATTGGCTTGGCATCTTTTTTTGTTTTTTAAAAAAGACATTTATTTATTTGAAAATCAGTTACAAAAGGACAGGGAGAGACACACAAACAGAGGGATCTTCCGTCTGATGGTTTACTCTCCAGGTGAATGCAACAGTCATGGCTGGACCAGGCTGAAGTCAGGAGCCAAGAGCTTCTTCAGGGTCTCCCACATGGGTGCAGGGTTCCAAACACTTGAGTCATCTGCTGCTGCTTTTACCAGGTGCATTAGCAGGGAACTGGATCAGAAGTGGAGCAGTTGGGACTTGAACTGGGGCCCATATGGGATGCCAACATTGCAGGTGATGGCTTTACGCTACAATGCTGGCCTGGTTTGGCATCTGATAAGAGTGGTGGATCATGTGCAGAGGGAGGATTCCATGGTGAGCCAGGAAGCAGGGCAGCAGGGTGTGTGTTCCTCTCCCACCTTTTATAACCACCTTTCACAGAACTGCCTTGTGCAGGCAAACCCCCGTGACCTCAATATCACTTACTAAGCCCTCTTCCTATATGCCATAACTGTGTTAAGTTTTCTCTCCAGTAGTGCCAGCATAGGGCTGGTCTTTTGCCACATGCGCCTTTGGGAGCCATGGAACTGAATATTCAAACCATAGCGAAGTTAATCTAAAACATTGGCCTATAGTTTTCTTTTCTTGTGTCCTTCTGTGGTTTTGATATCAGGGCCATGTTGGCCTTGTAGAATGAGTTTCAAAGAATTCTCTGCTCTTCAATTTTTTGGTATGATTTAAGAAGCATTGCTGTTAGGTCTTTAAATGTTTGGCTGAATTCAGCAGTGAATCAATGGGGTCTTGGCCTGTGTTTTTATCAGATTGTTTTCACCACTAATTCAATATCATTACTAGTTATTAATCTGTTCACATTTCCTACGTCTTCATCATCGATTCTTGGCAAGGTGTATGTGTGTCTGGTAATTTTTCCATTTCTTCTAGTTCATCAAATTTGCTGGTGTATGACTGTTCACAACGATCACTGATGACTGTTATCTGCGCTGTCAGTTGTGATGTCAATTTTTGTCTCTGATTTTTTTTTTTTGACAGGCAGAGTTCAGAGTTAGACAGTGAGAGAGAGATAGAGAGAAAGGTCTTCCTTCAATTGGTTCACCCCTCAAATGGTTGCCACGGCTGGCGCACTGTGCAGATCTGTGGCCAGGAGCCAGGTGCTTCCTCCTGGTCTCCCATGCAGGTGCAGGGCCCAAGCTCTTGGGCCATCCTCCACTGCACTCCCGGGCCACAGCAGAGAGCTGGCCTGGAAGAGGGGCAACCGGGACAGAATCCGGCACCCCAACCGGGACTAGAACCCAGAGTGCCGTTGACGCAGGCAGAGGATTAGCCTAGTGAGCCGTGGCGCTGGCCTCTGATTTTTTTTTTTTTTTGAGCCCCTCTTTTCTCTTAAACTAGCTGAGTGTGCGTGAATTTTGTTTTCTTTCTTTTTTTTGGAAAAATCACCTGTTTCAGTGATGTTTTATATTTCTACTCTCTCCTTGATTTCTGCTCTGATCTTTGTTATTTCTATCCTACTAATCTTGGGTTTGGTTTGTGTCTGCTCTCCTTATCCCTTGAGGGGCATGACAGGTAGTTTATTTGAGATCTTTCTGATTTTTTTATGTAGGAATTAATTGCTGTAAACATCCCTCTTGGTGCTGCTTTTGATGTATGCTGTAAGTTTTGGTATAGTGTAGCAGGGTGTGATTTGTTAATTGTGACAGACAATTCATACTAATATTTAATGCCAATAATAGGGGAAGCTGACTGTTGCTTATTAATTGTGAGGGAAATGTATCATATTGATACAAGATGCTAATAGGGTTAGCTGGGTGTTGGATGTATGGGAACTCCATACTTCTTCACAGTTTTTGTTTTGTGAATTCAAAACTATTCTGAAATAAGATGGTGATTAAAATTTTTTCTTCACTTTAAGAAAAGATTTATTTACTAGAAAGAGAGGGAGGGAGGGAGGGAAGGTGGGAGGATGGGAGAGGGTAATATTTCATCCACTCCCCCAAGTGACCACAAAGTCTGGACTGGGCCAGGCTGAAGCCAGGAGCTAGCAACTCCATCTAGGTCTCCCACTTGGGTGGCCGGGGCCTAAGTACTTAGGCTATCTTCCACTGCCTTTCCAGCAAATTAACAAGAAGGGGGATCTGAAATGCAGGAACTGAGACTTGAGGCAGACTCCAATGTGGGATGTGGGCCTTGCAATTAGTGGCTTAATCTGCTGCATCATAGCACCAGTCTCCAAATTTACTTCTTCATTGATCCATTGTTATTCAGGAGTAAGTCAATTAATTTCCACATATTTTTAGTTTTTCGTGTTACTGATTTCTAGTTTCATTACAGTATGATCAGAAAAGATATTACATGTGATTTTAATTTTTTAAAAATTTGAGACTTGCTCTGTGGGTATTTCCTGTGGTACTAAGGATACTGTGTGTGATGTAGCTGTTAACCAGAATGTTCTGTCGATATGTTAGGCACATTTTATGGAGCAGTTTATTTCAGCAAATTATTTTATTAGATTAATTTTTTTGCACTTAAAATATGTTGGCTTTATTGTCAAAAATCCACAAAACAACAAACACTGGCAAGGGTGTGGAGGAAAGAGAACCCTAATTCAGTGTTGGTGGGGATGCAGATTAGTACAGCCATTATGGAAAACAGCATGGAGATCCCTCACAGAGCTAAAGCTAGATCTACCATATGACAAAAGTAGATCCAAAGGAAATGACTGTTTTCAGCACACGAACGATACCTGTGAATGGTCTAGTGTGACACCTTTTATCAGATTCGTTGGTCTGGGAGCATCTTTACCTGGCCCTCATTTATGGGCACAGTATTTTTGGATGGAAGTTTTTCTCTTCAGCACTGTGAATATCTCATCCCGTGCTTCTTAGCTACAATATTTCTGCAGAAAACTGCTGTCAGGTGAGTTCCAACCTCCCTATGCATTTATTTTTTGTTTCTCTTCTGTTGCTACTTTGAGAATCCCCTATTTCTTTAACCTGTGGGAGCTCGATTGTCACATGCCATGGGGGCCACTCCTTTGAGTTGATCAGACTGGCAACATTCGACCTTCCTGAACCAGACGTTTGTGAATGTCTGTGTTTGGGAAGTTTCCTGCTACCTCTTTGAATACTTTTTTTTTTTTTTTTTTTACAGGCAGAGTGGACAGTAAGAGAGAGAGACAGAGAGAAAGGTCTTCCTTTGCCGTTGGTTCATCCTCCAATGGCCACTGCGGGCGGCATGCTGCGGCCGGCACACCGCGCTGATCCGAAGGCAGGAGCCAGGTGCTTCTCCTGGTCTCCCATGGGGTGCAGGGCCCAAGCACTTGGGCCATCCTCCACTGCCCTCCCGGGCCACAGCAGAGAGCTGGCCTGGAAGAGGGGCAACTGGGACAGAATCTGGCGCCTCGACCGGGACTAGAACCCAGTGTGCTGGCACCACTAGGAGGAGGATTAGCGTATTGAGCCGTGGCGCCGGCCAAATACTTTTTTTTTTTTTTTTTGACAAGCAGAGTTATACAGTGACAGAGAGAGAGAGACAGAGAGAAAGGTCTTCCTTCCGTTGGTTCACCCCACAAATGGCTGCCATGGCTGGTGCGCTGTGCCGATCCGAAGCCAGGAGCAGCTAGGCACTTCTCCTGGTCTCCCATGCAGGTGCAGGGCCCAAGCACTTGGGCCATCCTCCACTACCTTTCCGGGCACAGCAGAGAGCTGGACTGGAAGAGGAGCAACTGGGACAGAACCGGTGCCGCAGGCGGAGCATCAGCCAAGTGAGCCACAGCACCTGCCTGAATATGTTTTTTAACACTTTGGGAGTTTCAAGTTGCTCTTGATCCCCAGAGCAAAACATTTGCTTTTTTAATGCTGTCCCAGTGTTCCAACAAACTTTCTTCTTTGCTTTTTATTATTTTTTCTCCCTTTCACTCCAACTTTATGTTTTCAAATAACCTGTTTTCAAGGTCACAGATTCTATCTTTGGCTTGATAAATGCTGGTATTCTTCTGTTGCAATTTTGCTTCTTTAATTTTTATTTATTTATTATTTATTTTTATTTTTTATTTTTTGACAGGCAGAGTGGACGGTGAGAGAGAGAGAGAGACAGAGAGAAAGGTCTTCCTTTTCTGTTGGTTCACCCCTCAATGGCTGCTGTGGCTGGCGCGCTGTGGCTGGTGCACTGTGCTGATCCAAAGCCAGGAGCCAGCGCTGGCTCCCATGTGGGTGCAGGGCCCAAGCACTTGGGCCATCCTCCACTGCACTCCCGGGCCACAGCAAAGAGCTGGACTGGAAGAGGAGCAACTGGGACAGAATGCAGTGCCCCGACTGGGACTAGAACCCGGTTTTGCCAGTGCTGCAGGTGGAGGATTAGCCTATTGAGCTGCGGCACCAGCCACAATTTTGTTTTAATTGAACTTTTCACTTCTAGGATTTCTGCTTTTTTCAAAAATTATTTAAATCTCTTGGATAAATTTTATGATAAGTTATTGAATTATTTCCAGGTCTTTCTGAAGTTTTTTGAGCTTCCTAAAATCAGCTCTTTTATGATAACGGAGAGATCACATGTATCCATCCCTTTACAACCATTTTCTGTCTTTTCCATTAAATGAGATCATAGTTCTCTGAAAGTTATGTTGCCTCTTGGCTTAGAATGCTGTCTGCACCTTGAAAGATTGTATAACTACAGCCTATTATCTGGCTCTGTTTATGATTATGTGTCTGTAAATTCTTTTTTTTTTTTTTTTTAATTTTTGACAGGCAGAGTGGACAGTGAGAGAGAGAGACAGAGAGAAAGGTCTTCCTTTGCCGTTGGTTCACCCTCCAATGGCCACCACGGAGGCGCGCTGCGGCCGGCGCACCGCGCTGATCCGATGGCAGGAGCCAGGAGCCAGGTGCTTTTCCTGGTCTCCCATGGGGTGCAGGGCCCAAGCACCTGGGCCATCCTCCACTGCACTCCCTGGCCACAGCAGAGGGCTGGCCTGGAAGAAGGGCAACCGGGACAGAATCCGGCGCCCCATGTGTCTGTAAATTCCAAGCCAGCTGCACATTCTGAGTCTGTGGTCACTTCTGCTGTTTCAACACTAGATGGCACCCTAATTCCAGGGGCTGAGAGTGGGCCTGTCAGGTACTGTGGGATTCTGCCCAGCTCTGCCCCTTACTGTGGAGGACCAGATCAGTTTCCTAAGCAGTGAGTTGTCCCCGGTGTGGACAGCTACTCTTTCCATGTTATGCTGCCTGGGGTTGGAGGAGGGGTGAGGTGGTCAGTGTTATAGACACTAATGCCACAACATTTGGTGGCCATGGAGTCCCACATCCTGAGACCAGTACAGATGAGGAGGGGGTAACACCAAGGCCCATGTTGCTGCGTGTGCTTGTGCCTAAGTTGGCTGAAACCATCCATAGGTGTGCTGGCTGGAAAAGCAGTTTGCCTGGTGCTGGGGTGAGTCTATCCACCAGTACTTGTCTGAGGCCGGACTTAATTCCCTCTCCTGTCCCCGAGCAGGAGGCATCTCTGCCTGCTGCATTGGCTGGAGTTGAGGGAAGGAAGGGGTGATGCAGGCAGCTCTTTCTTTCCTGTCTTCTGCAATGCACCTTTCCTTGTTTTTTTTTTTTTTTTTTTTTTTCTAAAATCAGGTACTGTGCTCTTTCACTTGGTTTCCTTGGCTCGTCTAAAGGTGGTTTGGTGCCTGAGTATGGCTCCAATTTGAGACTCTGAGGGGAGATTGTCACGGGAAGGTGTTGCTCAGCCAACACCTGGCTCGGCTCCCTGTCGCTTGCTGGCTTAGCAGAATGAGGACCAGGCCATGAGCTTCTTGGAAGGGGAGCAATGCTGTTCCAAGTGAGTGTGGAGGATTAGCCTATTGAGCCACAGCGCCGGCCCACAAATCCTTTCTTCCCCCTAACTTTAACCTAGTACCTATCAACCTCCCCTCTACCCCTCCTCCCACTTTGCTTTTATCTGACCACTGGTAACCACCATTCTACTTTCAATATCAGTGGATCAACCTTTTAAAATTCCACATGTGAATGAGATCATTATACAGAATATTTTTCAAAAAAAATAATAGAAACATGAAAGTGGATGATCATGACAAATTGAAAAACAGGCTATAGGAAAGATCAAATGAGTGAATGTTACTCAGCCTTGAAAAGAATGTAGTCCTGACATTTGCATCAAAATGGATGGAACTGGAGATCTTTATGCTAAGTAAAATAAGCCAGTCTCAGAAAAGACAAACATCACGTTTTCTCTTGTTGGTGGAAGTTAGTATGAAAATTGTGTGAGTGTCATATCATTTGGTACTTGCTTCTGAGTCTTGCCCCATGCAATGATCATTGTCATGAATCCCTCACTTTTTGTTATTACTATCTCTGTTATCAACAAAAATAAAATGAAAAAAGATGAAACAATGGGAACTGAGCATATTTAAATATTCTTACTTCAAAAAAGTTTGTTGTTTTCATTTTATTTGAAAGGCAGAGAGAAAGAGAGAGAGAGAGAGAGAGAGAGAGAATCCTAGAGTAGGTTCCATGCACTGCTGAGAAGAATGTAATTTTTTTTAACTTTTATTTAATGAATATAAATTTCCAAAGTACGATTTATGGATTACAAATTTTTTAAAATGTAGGATTGAAAGTTTTGTAGATATCTGTTAGATCCATTTGGGCTATAGTGTTGATCAAATCTACTGTTTCCTTATTGATCTTCTGTCGGGTTGATCTGTCTATTTCTGAGAG
Source organism: Oryctolagus cuniculus (assembly GCF_051225735.1). Lineage (NCBI taxonomy): Eukaryota > Metazoa > Chordata > Mammalia > Lagomorpha > Leporidae > Oryctolagus > Oryctolagus cuniculus. The sequence goes on from NC_142874.1 coordinate 33,806,077, forward strand.
TGGAGTATTGAAGTCCCCCAGTACTATTGTATTGGAGTCTAAGTCTCCCTTTAAGTCCCTTAACATTTCTTTTAAATAAACCAGTGCCCTGTAATTAGATGCATATACATTTATAATAGTTACATATTCTTGTTGAATTGATCCCTTAATCATTATATAGTGCCCCTCTTTGTCTCTCTTAACAGTTTTTGTGTTAAAGTTTATTTTGTCTGATATTAATATGGCTACACCAGCTTTTTTTTTTCATTTCTGTTGGCATGGTATATCTTTTTCCAACCTTTCACTTTCAATCTGTATGCATCTTTGTTGGAAAAATGTGTTTCTTATAAGCAGCTAATAGATGGGTTTTGTTCCTTAATCCATTCAGCCAGTCTGTGTCTTTTAACTGGAGAGATGAGGCCATTAATGTTCAATGTGACTATTGATAAGTAGTAACTTTGCCCTGCCATTTGCCAAAGATATTTCTAATATATGCTTTGAACTTATTGTGATCTTTTGCTGTGAGCTTTCCTTCCTTTACCTTCTTTCATATTGATGACCGTGTTTCTGTGTTTCTGTGTGTAACACATCTTTAAGCATCTTTTGCAGGGCTGGATGAGAGGCGAAAAATTCTTTCAATTTCTGTTTGCTATGAAAGGTCTTTATTTCTCCTTCATTCACAAATGAGAGCTTTGCAGGATATAATATTTCTGGGCTGGCAGTTTTTCTCTCTTAGTGCCTGGTTTCTTTGGTCTTTTGTCTGCAGCCTTAGGGATCTGGAATTAGAAGCAGAGCCAGAATGTGAAGCCAGGTACTCTGGTATTGGATATGGGGTTTCCAAGAGACATCTTAACTCTTGTGCCCAGTGTGTCTTATTGTGTGCTAAATCCTTGCCTAAGGGATACTTTCTTCTGCATCCCATTGAACCCAGAATCTAACAAAAGGAGGATACAGTGTTTCCCCGACATAAGCTCAAGTTTCTAAACCAGAAGATTACTGACTGCAAAGAATTCCCTTGTTAAATATGGAAAGCAGATATTAGCTGTACTTCAGGCAGTACTGGAACCTTCAGAAGTAGCTGTCATTCACCATAAGGGACAGCAGAGAGAAGACAGCTATGTAAGCAAGGGAAATGCACTAGCAGGCAAAGCAGCACAAGGAGCTGCTGCACAAGAAGCTCTGGAAATGGCTCTAATACCTCAGCTGCAGTAGTGACTAAAGAGCCTCACAATACTGAACCTGAGTATTGAACGGGCCCAACAACGGGGTGATACTAAAGGTGCAAGTGGAGCACGGACTTTAGACCTTAAGGTCATAAAGTTATGTATCCTACGGCCTCTTAATGGAAAATTATTAAGGAAAGGCATGACTCTAACCATCTGGGAAGAGAAGCTTTAATGCAAATAGTCTCTCGAGTATTCAGAGGGAAAGGACCAAATAAGGGAAGTAACTCATGCCTGCCCACTTTGTTTACAAAATAAATCTGGTAATTGTGGCAAACTGCAAACCTTGCTGACTCCTGTGCAAAGGACAGGAACATACCCACATGAAGATCGGCAGATTGGCTTCACTAATATGCTTCCAAAGAATAATTATACATATCTTCTAGTTTTTATTGATACTTTCACAGGATGGATAGAAGCCTTTCCAACTCGAACAGAGAAGGCACAGGAGCCTTGATGAAGGACATTATGCCACGCTGTGGCCTCCTACGGTCACTCCAGAGTGACAATGAACCTTCATTTGTATCTAAAATAACTCAACAGGTAGCTGCTGCTCTAGGAATTTCTTACCACCTCCATGCCTCTTGGAGATCTCAGTCTTTCAGTAAAGTTGAAAAGGCTAATCATAGTCTTAAGAAAATTCTAGCTAAGCTTTATCAGGAGACCTCAGAAACGTGACTTAAACTATTGCCTATTGCCCTTCTCAGGATGAGAATTGCACCCAAGACTGCCTTAAAGCTTATTCCATCTGAGATGCTGTATGAAAGGCCCTTCCTCACCTCTGACATCCTCTTTGATTCAGAGATTCGAGATCAAAGAAAGTATTTTATCAATTTAGGCCAGGTTCAGGTTTAGGCTGCAGCCTAAGTGGAAGGCTTTCTACCAGGTGCTACTGAGCACCCCTACCTCAGTGAAATTATAGGGCATCTCAAGCTGGGTATATTTGTCAAGGACTAAACTTGCACCTCTTGAGTCTTTGCAGGTGAACTCAAAAGATGAGTCTGCCTATTCCTGTGAGCTTATCAAATATCTTACATAGCTCTTCAAAAAGAAAAAAGATAAGTAAAACAAAAATGTTTCATCACATCAAGATTGCTGCACTTGAAGGCAGACATGTTCTACCTACCTCTTCTTTTGATTCTTTCTGGGAGCTTTTATTGGCAGAAAAACTCCTTAGTGGGTTCTTCTATTATAATACTAGAAGATCTTGGTGAACATATGAACCTGATTTTAAAAACCTGACTAGGGGCTGGCGTTGTGGTATAGCAGATAAAGCTACCACCTGCAATGCCAGCATCCCGTATGGGTGCTGGTACTAGTCCCAGCTGCTCCACTTCCAATCCAGTTCTGTGCTATGGCCTGGGAAATCAGTGGAAGATGGCCCAAGTCCTTGGCCCTGTACCCATGTGGGAGACTGGAAGAAGCTTCTGGCTCTTGGTTTCAGATTGGCACAGCTCCAGCCATTGCAGCCATCAGGGGAGTGAACCAGCAGGTGGAAGATCTCTCTCTAACTCTCTGTAACTCTGCTTTTCAAGTAAATAAATTAAAAAAAAAAAAACCCTGACCATTGCTTTAGGTAGTCCGGTTTACATTTCAGGCTAACTTTTACAGCAAGTACATGCATCTGTGGACACTCTATCCAAGGTAGTTATGGATAATTGACAGGATTTATAATATATATTAATAGAATAAGGAGGAATATGTGCAGTGATTGATGGAATCTGCCACCTTTACTCGAACAGTAGTACGTCCACTGAAAGAGACAGTAAAACTCTCTAGTCTCAGGATAAATGGTTTTATACTCTGCATAAGAATATCTATCACCACCCACTATCTGGGAGTCTATGAAATACATTCTTTCCATCTTAAAGGGCACTTGCAATTTGTATTTATTTATTTATTTTGACAGGCAGAGTGGACAGTGAGAGAGTCAGAGAGAAAGGTCTTCCTTTTCCGTTGGTTCATCCCCCAATGGCCACTGCGGCCGGTGTGCTGCGGCAGGCGCACCATGCTGATCCATAGCCAGGAACCAGTTGTTTCTCCTGGTCTCCCTTGCGGGTGTAGGACCCAAGCACTTGGGCCATCCTCCACTGCACTCCTGGGCCATAGCAGAGAGCTGGACTGGAAGAGGAGCAACCGGGACAGAATCTGGTGCCCCGACCGGGACTAGAACCCAGGGTGCCAGTGCTGCACCTGGGTTTAGTCTATTGAGCTGCAGTGCCAGCCTGCAATTTGTTTTGTTCCAATTTTGCTCATGCTGATTGATAAGCTTGTGTGTTTCAGAACTCAACAATTTCTAAGAGTAAGGATGACCATGCAGTGGAGTGCGGCCATTGTTGGTAACTGGAAGTTCTCCAGCCCATGAAACAGAGTTAGGTGAGATAGAGAGAGATTTCTGGACCTGGGACAGACAGGTCCTGCATCCCTGATCAGCAGGAAGTAGATACAGAAGATATGATGAGAGTACGACCGTCAGCATCCCCTTATGATTAAGGAATCTCTGAGGGAGAAATGATATGGAGCTGGTCAGGGAGATAGGATTAGGCTCATTAGCTGGAGGCCACACCTCCTTGCCCCCTACATGATCTCACCTGTATCTACCCACCTGTCAATCAGCCTATGTAACCACTCCCCTTTTGGAAGTGAATAAGAGGTCTGGAGAAGACTGAGCCCCCTCCCCCTTGCTGCTGCCCACCTGCACTGTCATTTGCCTGCTCACACTCCCTGCCTTGTTCCTGGGTGGACCTCTGAAATATTGGTACAGAACTCTCCAGTTACTTTTTTTTTTTTTTTTGACAGGCAGAGTTAGACAGTGAGAGAGAGAGACAGAGAGAAAAGTCTTCCTTCCGTTGATTCACCCACCAAATGGCTGCTACGGCCAGCGTGCTGCGCCGATCTGAAGCCAGGAGCCAGGTGCTTCCTCCTGGTCTCCCATGTGGGTGCAGGGCCCAAGCACTTGGGCCATCCTCCACTGCCCTCCTGGGCCACAGCAGAGAGCTGCACTGGAAGAGGAGCAACCGGGACAGAACCGGCGGCCCTACCGGGACTAGAACCTGGAGTGCTGGTGCCGCCGCAGGCGGAGGATTAGCCTAGTGAGCCGCGGTGCCGGCCTCCATTTACTCTTTCTGATCCATTCTCCCTTAATAAAGCCCTCATGTTTTTGTGTATTTCTTGCACTTTCTAAATAAACTCTAAACTTTACCTTGTTGCATGCCTTGTTTGAGCTGGTGCTTAGAATTCTTATCTAAGTAAACAGCAAGAATCTGAAATATTAAATTTTGGCTTAAGCTAGCCCATAACAGGATCTTTATGTGATTTACACATTTCTTTTTAAGAGAAATTCTTGGATAAGTACTGATTGTTTTTACTTTTACTATGGGAAAATATATTTCAAAATGACCAATAACAACATAGTTAGCCTATGGTAGGAGTGGTATAAACTAGGTTCAGGTTTAGCTGCTGGTAGCATAAATCTCCCAAATATTACTGGCCAAAACAAGGTGTTTATTTTGTATTCAAGATGTTCCAAGGTAATCATCCAGGCAAATTAGAGTGTGCCATGGTGTCAAACTTCTGTTTCTGATCTTAGATTTCTACTGTGTGTGGTTTCCCTTTCTAAGAAATGCAGCCGAGTTCTAAGAAACTGCCAGAGTTCTAAGAAAGTAGGAGGCAAGACAGAAGCAGTGGAGACTTCTATGTTAAAATACAGTTCCAAGAAAAACACTCCATCTTCTCTTTTTTCTCTTTCCTATAACTTAGGCATCTTTATTGGGAAATTTTGTACTCACAAAATAGGTATGTTTTAAATGTTCAAGTAAATAACATGTAGTAAGCTTAGAGTTGTACAACCATCAGCACAATTCAGTTTACTTATAATTGATTTTTTATTTAAAATTTTATTAAACTTTTTAGTTAAAAATAATAGACATAAACTGTACATATTTATGGAGTTCCATATGATTTTTTTTTTTGAGATTTAAAGGCAAAATTTATTAGAGTCAGAGACCTCCAGCCAGAGTGGTGTGGCGGGGGGCCAAGGGAGGCAGAACCAGAAGGGACCAGTGATAGTGGGGTTTTTAAGCAAAATTTTGAAAAGAAAAACAAACAAAAAAACAATAAAACTTGACAACCAGGTTGACATTCAGTCACAAGATGGGGACAAAACCCATCAAAAGACTTGATTTGTAATCTTTTATCCTATCTGGTGCTCATGATAAACCAAGAGCCATCGAAGGTGGGATACCTAATTTGCTTTACAGTAAACTAGCTCAGAAGGAATCCCCACTCCCTATAAGATTGGAGATTACTAAGGAAGTAGGGCAGGCACTTCTGATCTTGCTAAATATAACTTTTGGGGAAAGAATGCATTTTGCCCCCTGAATTTCCACTGGGACTAACCTGACTTCCTATCTCACATTCTCCCCCCCAGAGGAATGGACCCTAACTTCTGTTAGGGGAACTGGGCGATGACTGCTCTGGCTGCTTCATGCTGAAAAGGGGCAGGCAGGGTAGGGACTGGCATTTAAGACAGGGTTCCAGCAGTAGGTGCTTCTCCAGGGGGACACAGTGCCAGTTTGCAGAAACTGCTTCCATCTGAGGTTTCATTTGCTTGGCTCTCTAGAATTTCAGTTTCAAGTCTGGATAAAATAAATTTAACAAGCAGATTATATTCATAGGGTCTAAAACAAAGGACAGAGTCATTATTAGAGAACTTAAGAAAGGTACTGTCTGAACCACGAGCAGTTTTTCCATCAGAGGCAAATAGATACTGACAAGATCAGCCTGATAACAGTCAGGTGGGCTAAGGCCTGGCCAGGTATATATGAGGTCCAGACCTATCTCTTCACATGGGGTACTGGAAGAGACATCATAAGGGAGGTGTGAACCTCCTTGGGGAAGGCACCCTGTTGACTTCCATTACTTAACTGGCTTGGGAGAAGAGCTGGCCTGAATAGAAGGCAGGTGGCATCTCTAAAAGGAAATTTATAGTTCTGCCTGCAATGTTGTTGGCCCTACTTGGCTGTCCCCTCAGAAGTGGTTACTTTGGAAGGTGGGATGAGTGAAGGGGCTTTTTCAGCTTAGGGTGAATGGGGTCTGTGGTTCTGACTCAGGAGTCCTTCAACCCCTAGGGCTGTTCAATTTCCAGCGACCCAGGTCATGGCTGGCAGAGCTGTGAGGGCTCTTCATAAGCTGACTTCTGCTGAAACACTTGGCTTTGCACAACTAATACTGTTTGCAGTGGACTGGCCTGTTGTGTCTCCTTGATGGCAGATCACTGTGTAAAGCAGCCATTAATTGGCCTGCTTCCTATCTTTACATTGCTACGGCTGCCTAGCTGTTCCTCTTTTGACATGGTTTCTGGTAAAGGAGTCCGTGGAGGCAGCCTTTAAGAGGTTGCAAGTCAAGAGGGTTCTTAGTCCCATTCCTATTTTTGGTGGCTTAATCTAGAAATCTATAGTCCCAGGCATGTTCTGATAGTGGTTTATCCATGAGGAAGATAATGCCCATGAGGAAAGCTATGTCCTCACTTTAAGATCAAACGTGATGACCACCTTATCTATAAAATTTGAAGTCATTAGTAAACCTCTCTCACTGCCTGTGGTGTCTGTAGGGTGGGATTAGCATGTATTACCTGTGCTCACTCAGCCTTCCAAGCCTGTAACCTCAGATATATATTTGTCAGAATAGCACACACATGGGGTAATCAGTTCCCTTTACTGGTGATGTGCTAGACCAGGCCACTGCCTGGTCAAATAGAGAGGATCACTTTGTTCCTCTACACGAATAAAAATAGTTGTTCTATGCCTCTTAACTTTGAGTCTTATCTAATAGGGTTGATTTCAACAATGCCCTCATGGCAAGAGCCTTAGCACAGGTGTTTCAAAGTGTGCCAGTCCTGGTTGCCATCTAGATTGTTGACTAGGCAGGTGAAGTCACAAAGCAGCATAGTGAGGGAAGGAAATTCTGCCCCGTAAACCTCCTCTGAGGTATATGCTACATAGGAAGGACCAGAGAGAAATGACCCCAAAGAGGCGACTTGAGATGGAAGATAGGGATATGCTTAGACTTTCTTCCCAAGTTCAGGCCATGTGGGGACTTAGTGGGAGTCTAGGCCAAAAAGCTATCTGTCTGCAAACAGGGTAATTAAACTTTAACCCAGAGTTAATGAATGAGATATCTAGGGAATAAGTTTAATGGGGAAAGGAAATAGAGTTTGTAGGAATTGAGGAGACTTGGAGAGGTATGGAAGCATTTAGAGGCACATAGAGAGCGACAGAGTTCTTGTTGGGATCTGGAGTAAGGAAAAAACTCACTGAGGCATGGAGCCCAGAGCCCATGGTCTTGCTCCAAGCTGTACCCAGTCTCACTGACAAATTAATCTCTGAGGAAGGAAGAAAAGAATGCAGTTTTCGGTTGACACTCTAATGTGCTATCGGGGTCTGGTTTCTGGTCATGGAGTCCTTGAAAAATACCAGAGAGTGGCCCTGGTCTGAATGTCAAGGTTACTCCTAGCCCTTCTCCTAGTCCTGTGTGTAGGCTGATTCCTGAGGAAGGAAGCGGAGTCAGACCAGACCAACATTCCCAGAGCTCGCGAGGACTCTAAAAGAACTTGCTCCATGCAGGAAAGCGCATTTTCTGGCCCATCACCATTCCAACTGCCAGGGTCTGGTGTCCAGCCGTGAGACCTTCTGGAAGCACTGGAGTGTAGCCCCAGCCAGGATCCGTCAGTTGTCTTAAGGCCTTCTCCCAGTCCCACGTGAAGGGCTAATCCACACAGAAGAGAAGGGTTAGAATAGTCTCAGCTCCAGGACATTGCTCTGGTCTTAATCAGCAAGTCTAGCCCCTGAGTCTTAAGTCCAGCAACCATGCTAATTGCTTTTAACTGGCTGACAGGGGCCCTGTGTTTTTGAGAAGATGAGAGTTGCTATGGAAGAGAGTGAAATTCTCTGAAAAAAAAAAAAAAAAAAAGCAAGAGCTGTCCGAATGCTCACCAATCCAACAGGAGGATCCATGCTGGCTGGAGTTGAACTTGAGCAGGATCCATATCACCTTGGAGTTGCAATCCGAGTGACAGCACCAAAACGTTAGGGGTGAAATGGCAGCAGAGAATATATTACCCCAGTTCTTTTTTTTCTTTTAAGATTTTATTTATTTGAGAGGTAGAGTTACAGATAGTGAGAAGGAGAGAAAAAGAGAAAGGTCTTCCTTCCATTGGTTCACTCCCCAGATGGCTGCAGCAGCCAGAGCTGCACCAATCCGAAACCAGGAGCCAGGTGCTTCTTCCTGATCTCTCATGAGGGTGCAGGGGCCCAAGGACTTGGGCCATCTTGCACTGCTTTCCCAGGCCATAGCAGAGAGCTGGATTGGAAGAGGGGCAGCCGGGACTAAAACCAGCACCCATGTAGGATGCCAGTGCTGTATGCGAGGATTAACCTACTGCACCACAGCACCAGCTCCTACCTCAATTCTTTGTCTCACATGAAGAAGAATTTCCAAACAGAGAAGCAGAGAGATTCAAAAGCAAGATTTATTAGAGTCAGAGACCTCCGGCCAGAATGGCATGGGTGGGGGCTCCAAGAAAGACAAACCCCTCGTATGACGGTTTTATACAGGTATATGTTGTGTACAATCAGAATAAATGTTTACAACTTCAAATATTTAACATTTCTTTATCTTTTGTTTGTTTATAAAGAAAAATACAGTGCATTGACATTATCTGTTGTCACCAACTATGCAATAGAACTCCAGAACTCAATTCTATCTAGCTATAACTTAGAATCCATCAGTCAGCCCTTACCCTCTCTCCTTTCCCTGTTGTCTCTGCAGCCTCTGATAACAACCATTATATTTTAACTTGTATGAGATCATCACTTTTTTGTAATATTCCACTTAAGAGATCATGTGTTACCTGTCAGTACATGGCATATTTTCCTTAACATAATAGCCTTCAGTTTGATCCATGTTGTTGCAAATGACTAGATTTCATCCTTCCGTGTGGCTGAGTACTGTTCCACTTTGTATATGTACTATATGCCCTTTATCCACTTATCCGTGGATGAGCACTTAGGATATTTCCATTTCTTGCCTCTTGTGAATAGTGCTGTGACATACGTGGGAGTACAGATGTCCCTTTGGAAGATGTATTTCATTTCCCTTGGACAGACACCCAGTAGTGGGATTCCTGGATCAGGGAGTAGTTCTGTTTTAGATCTTTGAGAAATCTCCATACCATTTTCCACAATTTTCACATTCCCACCCAAAGTGTGCAAGGTTCCCTTTTCTTCACATCCTTGCCAACATTTGTTACATCTGCCTTTTTGATAATATTCAATCTACCTGGAGTGAGGTAGTATTACTTATGGTTTTGATTTGCATTTCCTCAATGATTGTTGAGTGTTTTTTCATGAACCTCTTGGCCATTTGTGTTTCTTCCTTTGAGAAATGTCTGTTTAGATCTACTACCCGTTTAAAAACTGTATTATTGTGATTTTTTTTCCTATTGAGTTGAGTTCCTTATAATTTCTAGGTGTTAATACCCCTTGTCAGATGTGTAGACTGTAAGTATTTTCTCCCATTTTGTATATTGTCTTTTCACTCTCCAGAGAGTTTCCTTCTTGTGAAGCAGTTCTTTAGTTTGGTGAAATCTCGTTTGTCTTTTTGCTTTTGAATTGTGATTTTGGGGTCTGATGCAGAAAATTTTTGCCCATTCCAGGTCCTATTATGACTTCCTTGTTTTTTTTTCCTAAAAGTTTCAGTTTCAGGTTTTTAATTTAGTTCTTAAATACATTTTTAGTTGATTTTTGTGAAAGATGACGATCTAGTTTCATTCTTCTGCATGTGGATATCCAATATTCCTGGGGTCTTTTATTAAGAAGACGGTCCTTTTTCTAATACATGTTCTTAGCATCTTTGTCAAAGATCAGTTTTGTAGATAAGAGTTTACATATGAGTAATGTATTCTACCTCTATTCTTTTAGCATTTCTATTGGTCTGTGGATGTGCCTTTTTGCCAGTAACTTGTGGTTTTAATGACTGTGGCATTGTAATATATGACATTTATTATGTTGAGGTATGTTTCTTTTGTGAGTGATTTGTTCAGAGATTTTACCATGAAGTGATATTAAATTTTACCAAATATCTTTTCTATATACATTGAGATGATCACATGATTTTCGGTCTTTCTGTGAAGTGATTTGTTGATTTGCATATGTTTAACCAGTTTTGTGTCTCTGAGATGAATTCCACTTGAATATGTTGAATAATATTTTAATGTGCTCTTGGATTTGATTTGCTAGTATTTTGTTGAGGATTTTTGCAATTGTTAAAGTTTATTGACCTGTAATTGTCTTTTATTCTTAACACTTTGGTTTTGGTATTAAGGTGATGCCAACTCATAGAGTGAATTTGGAAGAATTCAATCTGCTATTTTTAAAAAACAATTTAGAAATGTTGGTGTTGATTCTTTAAATGTTTATTATAATTCAGCAATGAAATTACCTGGCCCTGGGCTTTTCTTTTATGGAAAATTTTTTAAATTACTAACTAACTACTTGTTTTATTCCCTCAGAATTTATTATTTGTAAGGTGTGTGTGTGTCCATAAATTTGTTCATTTCTCGTAAGTTACCAAATTTGTTTGCCATATAGTTGTTCATAAGTGATATTTAACAATCGTTTTTATTTCTATGATATCAGTCATAATGCCCAGTTTTAATATCTGATCGTAGATCTTTGAGTTTCCTTTTTTTCCTATTTAGTCTAGCTAAGAATTTATCAATTTTGTCTATGTCTTCCAAAAGCCAACTCTTTGTTTCATTGATTTCTTGTATTTTTTTTTGGTGTATATGTCATTTGTTTGTATTTTGGGTTTTAATAGCTCTTTCCTGCTAGGAGTTTGGATTTGTTCTGTCCTTATTTTCCTAGTTCTTTGAGGTGTAATGATAAATTATTTGTTTGATACCATTCTGCTTTCTTGATTCAGACACTGATTGTTATAAACTTCCTTCTTAGTAATGCTTTTTCTGTAGAGACTTTGGTATATTGTGTTTCTGTTTTCATTCATTTCAGGAAACTAATTTTTTTCTCCCAGTTTCTTCCTTGGTTGTTGAGGAATAAGTTGCTTCACTTCTATGTGTTTGTATAGTTTCCAAAATTTTTGTTATTGATTTCTAGTTTTGTTGTATTGTGGTCATAAAAGGTACTTGATGCAATTTCTGTACTTTCAAATTTGTTGAGGCTTGTGTTTTGGCATTCTACATAATCTGTCCTGGGGAATGTTCTGTGTGCTGTTTGAAGAATATCTACTCTGCAACTGTTGGATGAAACATTCTATAGATATCTGTTAGGTAAAATTGACTTAGGGTGCAAATTTGCTGCTGCTTTGTTGATTTTCTGTCTAGATAATCAACTCATTTCTGAAAATGGAGTGTTAAAAATCCTCTTCTATTATTGTATCGGAACCTATCTCTCCTCACAGGTCTATTAATATTTGCTTTATGTATTTAGGTGCTCTGACATTGAGTGCATGTATAGTTACAAGTGTTATTTCCTTTTGCTGGATTGAACCCTTTATCAGATGACACTACTGGTCTATTTCTACTGGTTTTGATTGACAATCTATTGTTTTCTGCAAAAGATTTATGTATTTAAAAGGCAAATTCGCTGGCTCCATGGCTCACTAGGCTAATCCTCCACCTGCGGCGCCAGCACTCTGGGTTCTAGTCCCGGTTGGGGCGCCTGTTCTATCCCTTTTGCTCCTCTTCCAGTCCAGCTCTCTGCTGTGGCCCGGGAAGGCAGTGGAGGATGGCCCAAGTCCTTGGGCCCTGCACCTGCATGGGAGACCAGGCGGAAGCACCTGGCTCCTGGCTTCGGATTGGTGCAGTGCGCTGGCCATAGCAGCCATTTGGTGGGTGAATCAACGGAAGGAAGACCTTTCTCTCTGTCTCTCTCTCTCACTGTCTAACTCTGCCTGTAAAAAAAAGGCAAATTCAGAGAGAGAGAGAGTAAGAGAGAGACATCTTCCATCCTCAGGTTCACTTCCCAAATGGCCACAAGGCCTGGGCTGAGCCAGGCTGAAGCCAGGTACCTAGAACTCCATCTGGGTCTCCCACATGGTTGGCAAGGGCCCAGGGAGTTAGGGCATCATCTACTGTTTTCCCAGACACATTGTAAGGGAGCTGGATCAGAAGTGGCGCCATCAGAACTCAAACGGGTGCTCATATGGGATGCTGGCATCACAAGTGGCAACTTAACCTGCTATGCCAAAATGCTGGTTCCTGAAAATCAAGTTTATCTGATAAAAGTATGGTTAGTCTTGCTTTCTTTTGGGTTCTATTTGCATCCTGTTCCATCCTTATACTTTCAATCTGAGTGTGTCTTTAGAGGTGAAGTGAGTTTATTTTATACAAAATATAGTTTGGTCTTGTTTTTAGTCCAGTCACTCTATATCTTTTATTGGAAAAAAATCATTGACACTTAAAAGTAATTATTGTTACATAACGTCTTATTATTGCCATTTTGATACTTGTATTGTATTTTTAGTGTACTGCCTATTACAATCTTGATTTCTGATTTTTTCCCTAGTTATATACTTTTATTCATTATTATTATTTTAAAAATTATTTTATTTCATAATAGTTTGAAATATACAAAACAATTGTGAAGTAGTACAAAGAGTTTCCAAATACCCAACACCCATCTCCCCCTATTGTTAACATCTTACATTATCATTACATTTTGTCACAATCTATAAACCCTACAAAAATGATGATATTATTAACACATAATGCTAGTATAAAATGCTTCTCATAATTAATAAGCTGCACCTGGCATTGTTTATTACTGTTTATTAAATCAAAGTTCCTCTATCTCTCCAACTCCTCCCAGCCTTTAGTAACCTACATTCTGTGTTCAGATTGAGTTTTTTAAAAATCTTCAACATATGAGTGTGAACATGTAGTATTTGTCTTTCTCTGGGCTTTTTTATTTCACTGAACACAATATCCCCCAGTTCAAACCAGTTGCTGCAGATGACAGGGTTTCATTCCTTCTTACGATTGGGTGGTATTCCATTGTGTATATATGCCACATTTCATTTATCCAGTCATGTGATGATGGACATGTTGGTTGATTACACATCTTCGCTCTTTTTTTTTTTTAATGTATTTTTTAAATTTGAAATGCAGAGAGAGAGAGAGGGAGAGGGAGGGAGAGAGAGAGAAACACACACTGAGAGATCATCCAGTCACTGGTTCACTCCCACAATGACCACGATGGCCAGGTTTGAGCAGACTGAAGCTAGAAGCCAAGAGCTTCCTGCAGGTCTCCACCTGGGTAGCAGGGGTTGAAATATTTGGGTCATCTTCCACTGCTTTTCCCAGGCTATTAGCAGAGAGCTGTGTTGGAAGTGGAGCAGCCAGGATACTAACTGGTGCTCATATGGGATGCCAGCGTCGCAGGCAGCAGCTTTACCCACTAAGCCACAAAGCCAGCCCCCATATCTTGGTTCTTATAAACAGTGTTACAATAAACATGCCAAAGCAGGTATCTCCTTGATAAAATGATTTTGTCTGTTGGATATATACCCAATAGTGGGATTACTGGTTTGTATGGCAGTTCTATTTATTTCGTCTTTTAGTAAAAGAAATCTCCATTTTGTTTGTGCATAGTAGCTGTAATAATTTACATGCCCACCAACAGTGTATAAGTGTTCTCCTTTCTCCACATCCCCACCAGCATGTGTTACTCTGTTATTTGGATAACAGCCATCCTAACAGGGTTATGTGATATGTCATTGTGGTTTTGATGTGCATTTCCTTGATGACTGGTGATACTGGTAATTGTTTTCATGTATCTACTGGCCATTTGTATTTTTCCTTTTGAAAACTGTCTGTTCAGGTCCTTTACCCATTTCTTAACTGGACAGGTTGTATTTTTATTGTTAAATTTTTTGAGTTCTTGATAGTCAGGATATTGTGGGGAGCAACTGGGAGCAACTCAGACTAGACTGTTACTGGAATTAAGACTTATTCTATGCATCTGCTCTCCCACAATATGGCGCTGGGAGAGGAGGAAACAGCTTCTACACAGCTGCCTCCAGTTCAACCAATAAGCAGCAGGACCTGCTCCTGATTGGAGGAGAGCAGCGTACTCGGCGTGTGGGTAGCAGAGTTGGGATTGGCGGAAGAGGACTATAAAGGAGGAGAGAGACAACATGCACCAGGAACATCTATCTGAAGGAACACCTGTGCAGCCCCCGAGAGAGCCGGCCGGCGGTGTGCCGCTCCCCCGCGGAAGTGGGGAAAGTGGCAGGGGGGCCCGCCCCTCCACGGAGGTGAAGGGACGGTAGCCAACCTGGGAAGAACCAGCAGCAAACCCGGGGAGGGCCGAGCAGACAAAAGAACAGCGCAGGGTCCTGTGTCGTTCCTCCACGAAGAGGGGGAGCGACAGATATTAATTCAGGTAAATGGCTTGAAATTATTTTTTCTCATTTTATTGGATGTCTCTTCACTGTCTTGTTTCCTTCTCTGTACGGAAACATCTGAGTTTGGTATTAACCCATTTGTCTTGTTTTGCTTTTGTTGCCTCCACTTTTAGAGGTCTCATAAAAAAATCATTGTCTTAAAGCATTGTTCCTATGCATTTTTCCAGCACCTTCATAGTTTTAGGTTTTATATTTAGGTCTTTGACCCATCTTGAGTTGATTTTTGTGTATGGGGAGAGGTAAGGACCTAATTTCATTATTCTCCATACATACATTCAGTTTTTCCAGCACCAATTATTGAAAAGGCTCTTCTTTCTTGAATGAATGTTTTTGGCATCTTTGTCAAACATAAGTTGTTTAATGTGTGGGTATTAATTTCTGGGCTGTCTATTCTGTTCCATTGATATATGTGTCACTTTTTATGCCAGTACCATGCTGTTTTTAATTATTATAGCTTTGTAGTATGCTTTGAAATCAGGTACTGCGATGCTTCCAGCTTTATTTTTTTTCTCAGAATTGCCTTGGCTATTCTGGGTCTTTGTGGTTCCATGTGAATTTTTTTCCTAATTCTATAAAGAATGTCATTGGTGTTTTGAGAAGATTTGCATTGAATCTACAGATTGCTTTAGGTTGTATGGACATTTTAATGATATTAATTATTCCAACCCAGACATCTGTAATTTAATGTTAGAAACTTTTTGCTTTTTAAAATTTAAAGATCAAAGTTGTGTGGAGCCACAATGCTCGGGATGCTGTATCCCACATTGGAGTGCTGGTACCCCACTTCCGATCCAGCTTCCTGATAAGGCATCCTGGGAGGCAGCAGATGATGGCTCCAGTGCTTATGTACCTGCTACCAACATGGGAGACCCAGATGGAGTTCTGGACTCCAGACTTCAGCCTGGCACAGTCCTGGCTTTTGTGGGTATTTGAGAAGTGAAGCAGAAGGTAGGAGGCTTCTCTACTTCTGTCTGTTGTCTGTGTCACTTTGAAGAAGCATATAAATAAATATTTATGAAGCACACTGAAAGCTTTCTTTCGTGCACAGTTGATCATGATAGCTTTTTCTTTCAACTGGCAGTGTGATGAGCTTTATCTTTTTGTGAAGTACTCTGCCAGTCACCCTAGGTTCCCAGCAAACAGACCCAAGCAGAGGCTGGTTTCCTATCAATTCTTTTTTTTTTTTTTTTTGAACAGGCAGAGTGGATAGTGAGAGAGAGAGAGAGACAGAGAGAAAGGTCTTCCTTTACCGTTGGTTCACCCTCCAATGGCCACCGCGGCTGGTGCACCACACTGATCCCAAGGCAGGAGCCAGGTGCTTCTCCTGGTCTCCCATGGGGTGCAGGGCCCAAGCACTTGGGCCATCTTCCACTGCACTCCCTGGTTACAGC
The DNA here is from genome assembly GCF_051225735.1 of Oryctolagus cuniculus. NCBI lineage: Eukaryota > Metazoa > Chordata > Mammalia > Lagomorpha > Leporidae > Oryctolagus > Oryctolagus cuniculus. Next base: position 33,822,152 of record NC_142874.1, read on the forward strand.
AGAGAGCTGGCCTGGAAGAGGGGCAACCAGGATGGAATCCGGCACCCCGACCGGGATTAGAACCCGGTGTGCCGGGGCCACTAGGCGGAGGATTAGTCCAGTGAGCCGCGGCGCCGGCCTCCTGTCAGTTCTATGAAGGATGTGTGGAATGTATCTCCCAGGGCTCTTTCTTGGTCTCCTTCCTCCTGGCCTGGTGACTGTTTCTGCCTAATCACCTCTGTGGGTTGGTAAAGCTACTCCAGTGTAGATGACAGGAAATAATCTTTTAGGTCTCCATACTTTAAATGACTAGGCATGTTGGTATGAAGAAGCATTTAGATTGTCTTGAAGTTTTTAAAATTCTGATAAACCTCTATAAATTTTCTGTTCAATTTCTTTTGAGTAATGAGCAGATTTTCCTATTTGAAATAAGTTAAGATTTGAAAGCTTTAAAATTTTCGTCAGTATAGGAATAGGAGGGATCTCTAGAAAGTTCATGGACAATACATATTGTTAAAAAATCGCATTTATGTCTAAATTCCATTTCCATGAACTTTCTGAAGTACTCTTGTATTTTCATGTTACTACATATTTGTCCATAAATACTTAACAATTTATAGCTCAGTTAATTCTAGCCTAGAAACTACATTGTATGAAAATTAAGTATGTAAACACATACATTTTTGGAAGTATAAGCTTAGATATGGATGTATAGGTAGTATAATGTACAGTATACTTATGCAATATGATGGGTCTTAGGAAATGTGTATTATGAGAAAACTGTTCATGGACACCTAAAAGTAAATATGAATGTATGTATGTTTATTTAGAATTAAAGTCCGAGAGGCTGGTGTTGTGGTACAGCTTGTTCAGCCGCGGCCTGCAATGCCAGTATGCCATCTGGAAGCCTGTTTGAGTCCTGTTTGAGTCCTGGCTGCTCCACTTCCAATCCAGCTCCTTGCTTACGGCCTGGGACAAGCAGTGGAAGATGGCCTAAATGCTTGGGACCCTGCCACCCACATGGCAGACCTGGAGGACGACGGCCAAGAGTCATCACCTGCATCCCTCCTGGGTGGGAGTGAGCACCTCCAGGTCTGAGAGCCACCGTTGTGGGAACTGTGCAGGCATGAAGGACATGATTTGCTGTGATTCCCAGAATCTCAGTGACCAGAGGGTACAATTGTTGCTAGTCCATCTAATGTCCAGATATGGGTTCTTTCACCAACCACAAGCAAGTCAGGCTGCCCGGCTACTGAAAATAAGACTCCTGGTTTACGGGCTTTGGGATTAAGGCAGGGAAAGCTGATGGTTATATCTGCCTGCTTTTTTTTTCTTAAAGATTTATTTGAAATGTATATATATATATGTATATGTATATATACACACATATATACATATGTATATACACATATGTATACATACATATATATACATATATATGCATATATACAGTATATAATATACATAGATATATATCTATATATAAAATAATATCTATGTAGATAGATATAGATATATATATCATATATATCTATAGATATATAATGATATATATCTATATCTATATCTAGATATAGACATAGATATCTAGATATAATGATATATATCTATATCTCTATCTAGATATATAGATATCTATATCTAGATATCTAGATATCTAGATATCTATATCTAGATATCTAGATATATCTATATATAATATATATATATATAGAGAGAGAGAGAGAGAGAGATTTTCCATCCACTGGTTCACTCTCCAAATGGCCAAATGGCTGTAAGCCAGGGGCCCAGAACTTCATCCAGGTCCCCATGTGGGTAGCAGGGACCCAAGTGCTTGGGCCAGCTTCTTTAAAAATTTTTTTTATTTATTTGTTTGAGAGGCAGAGTTACAGACAGAGAGAGAGGGAAAGAGAGAGAGAGAGGTCTTCCATCCTCTGGTTCACTCCCCAAATGGCTGTAACTGCCAGAACTGGGCCTATCTGAAGCCAGGAGCCTCGAGGTTCTTCTGGGTCTCCCATGTGGGTACAGGGGACCAAGCACTTGGGCCATCTTCTACTGCTTTCCCAGGCAGTAACAAAGAGCTGGATTGGGCCGGCGCCGCGGCTCACTAGGCTAATCCTCCGCCTAGTGGCCCCGGCACACCGGGTTCTAGTCCTGGTCCGGGCACCGGATTCTATCCCGGTTGCCCCTCTTCCAGGCCAGCTCTCTGCTGTGGCCAGGGAGTGCAGTGGAGGATGGCCCAGGTGCTTGGGCCCTGCACCCCATGGGAGACCAGGAGAAGCACCTGGCTCCTGCCATCAGATCAACGCGGTGCGCCGGCTGCAGTGCGCCGGCCGCGGCGGCCATTGGAGGGTGAACCAACGGTAAAGGAAGACCTTTCTCTCTGTCTCTCTCTCTCACTGTCCACTCTGCCTCTCAAAAAAAAAAAAAAAAAAAAAAAAAAAAGAGCTGGATTGGCAGAGGAGCAGCAGGGACAGAAACCAGAGCCCATAAAGGACATTGGCACCATGGGCGGAGGTTTAGTTTACTACGTCATAGGTGCTTTCCCAGGTGCATTAGCAGGCAGCTGGATTAGAGGTGCAACAGCCGGGACTCTAGCACTCTGCTATGGGATTCTGGTGTCTCAGGGGCAGCTTACCCACTGCACCACAATTCTGGCCCCTTGTCTACCTGTTTTATTTCCATGGTTATTTTTATTTAGAAATTTGTTATGTTTTCTCCTCCTTTCCTTCTCTCCCTTTCTTAATCTGACCTTTCCCTCGTCTCTCCTCTTTTAGGACACAAAGAAGGAAGCAGGATCTTTCAAAGGAGGGTACAGATGGAAGACAATTATCAAACAGAAAGATTCTTGGGGACGGACGAGTTAGTACTCACTTTTGTGATCCTCACACCTCAGAAGTGACATCATGGCACAGCTGTCAGAGAATGAAATGGATGGGTGCTACCTGTTCCGCTTGGGAGGATATATGCAGCTTCCTCATCAAGAAGCAGTGAGTGAGTATTTATGGGGGTGACACTGGGGAGAAATGTCTTGAGAGTAGAGGAAACTGAAGTGGCTCCAGCTTTGTCACTATTTGACATAAGAAGGCATCTGATTAATGGTAAAAATCTCTACATTTGGTCTGATTCTGGGAGAGCAGCTTCACAGATAATTCCCATGGGATAGGGCTTTGTGAGGATTGTATTGTGCTGTGGTTAATTGGATGTATTGATTTGGCTGGGTCAAAAAGTGGTCTGGGTGTTTCCGTGCAGGTGTTGTAGGTGAGGCCAACACTTAAGTTGGCAAACTATGAATGTGGGTGAGCCTCATCCAATCAGGCCTGAGAAGGACAAAAGGACTGTCCTCCTCCCAGCAAGGCAGAGTCCTTCTGACACACACACACACACACACACACACACACACACACATATGGTTGGCTCTGTCCTGAGAACCGTTACTGCTATCTTCATTTCAAGGGTAAGGAAAACGACTCAGAGAGCCCACACAGCACCAGGTGGAGGTAAGGTTCAAGTCCAGGTGCTTTTGGTTGGGAGACATGGGAGGTGCTGATTCTGGGAGGGGGTTCCTGGGACAGTAGCAGGGACAGCCATGACATCCCCTGGTTGGTGAAGGTGTGTCTGCCTCCCTTGCAGACAGTCTCCATCAGTGCCCTCTGTCCTCTGCATGAACAAACACAGACGAAGTCACTCTGAGATGTTTCAGCAAGACCTGTGGCCTCTTTGAGCTCAGCAGTCAAAAGAGCGTATTTGGTTTTCAAATGAAGGCATCTGTAAAAACCAATTTGTCAGACTAATAAATTCAGTCTGAGTCACAAAGCCGCAAAGCAGAAGGATTCGCGCTGTGAATTCATATTTTTACAGGTCCCGTCGCAAGCTCCCAAGGGAAATGCCCTTCCCTCCTCCACGAGGGTAAACGTGTCTCATTCTCCTGATTCATATTCATCTCTCGAAATCCAAGGTTAGTTCTTTTCCTTCTGCAAGTGGGTGTCTTTCAATCTCAGATTTAAACCATCACGACGTAACACTAGTGCTTGACTGTTTATGGAAATCTATTTCATTGCACAGCACAAACTACCAAAGCACACAGACTGGCATGGTTTCCATTTTTACTAGTCTCTTCTCTACCTGAAGTTTGGATTCAGATGAAAAGGCCTGAAATTTGAGCCTGGCTTCTCTGTGGAAGCAATGTCTGCATGATCGAAATGCTTTCCAATTCAGTACTATGTTTAGAATAGGAAGGCAAAAATCTAAAATTTGAAAATCACTCACTCTCCTCTTGCTCTGAGTTTGTTAGAAGATGCGTGAACAGGAGCATAAATTACCAAGACTAAGGAAGCAACAAGATGTTCACTTTGAGTGGATTTATGAAGCCCGTGAGATCTCAAGAAAGACACTGAAGCCATCAATTATCCATGGGTTTGTGACTTGTTTGCCTGCCTCAGCTGCCTTGCCTAAAATTCTGATGAATTATGTCTTAACCTAGATCATCTGTGCTCAGCAATGAGCGTCTCTCGCCTTTAAAGACACAGCATGCTGTGGCTTGTCCATAGGTTATTTGTTTTCTTTCAGGGGATAATTCAGTTCTCAGACAAGATGTTTCACTGACTTTGTTTTAAAGATTTCATTTATTTCAGAGGTAGAGTTAGAGAGAGACAGAGAGGAGGTCTTCCATTCACTGGTTCACTCCCCAAATAGTCACAATGGTCAGAGCTGGGTTGATCTGAAGCCAAAAGCCAAAGCTTCTTCTGGGTCTCCTACACGGGTGCAGGGGCCCAAGGACTGGGGCCATCTTCCACTGCTTTCCCAGACCATAGCAGAGAGCTGGATCAGAAGTGGAGCAGCTAGGACATGAACTGGTGGCCATATGGGAATGTGGGAATCCGGGAATGCTGGTGCCACACGCAGAAGCTTAGCCAAGCCACTACTCCACAGGGCCGGCTTCATTTCTCAAAGAAGCTTTTGAATTTTATCTGGCTGCAGCCTCATGCCAGTGTGTAGGTGACAGGATTTGCAGTGAGTTCAAATTCTTGCTCTTGCTCTCTCTTTTTGGTCAAGGTTACTTTTGCTATTGGAGTCTTTTGTGGTTTCATACACAGATTTTAGAAGCGTTTCTTAAAACTTCTGCACAGAATACCCTTGGAATTTTGATAGGGTTTGAATTTGAAAAGGATATGTATTTTAATAATATTATTTGCCCAATCCGTGAACAAATGATATAAAAGGAATCTGTGAATTCATGATGAGATGAAAAGGAAAGTGGAGGCAGGGGTGAGGTGAAGTTTTTTTTTTTTTTTCCCAATGAATTGCTGTTAATAATGTAGAAGAAAGGGGCCGGTGCCGTGGCTCACTTGGTTAATCCTCTGCCTGCAGCACCGGCATCCCATATGGGCACCGGGTTCTAGTCCCAGTTGCTGCTCTTCCAGTCCAGCTCTCTGCTGTGGCCTGGGAAGGAGTGGAGGATGACCCAGGTGCTTGGGCCCTGCACCCACGTGGGAGACCAGGAAGAAACACCTGGCTCCTGGCTTCGGATTGGCGCAGCACCAGCCGTGGCGGCCATTTGGGGGGTGAACCAACGGAGGGAAGACTTTTCTGTCTCTCTCTCTCACTGTCTGTAACTCTACCTGTCAAATAAATAAATAAATATTAAAAAAAATGTAGAAGAAATAGACTTAGAAAATTTTCATTTCAACCACCAATAACTGACTTCAGGAACTTCATCAATGAATGCTAAAATCATTTGGTATAAAATTGACAAGCAATGAGGTATTCATACAATTGTCAAAGTATCATGTCACAACCTATTAGCTAATTACAAAGGGAAAACATATCTTTATATTGGAGAGACCTTCATTAATGAAGTTATCAAACGGCATCATCAGTAAGAAACCAATATTAATGTCTTCTAATGTAAGGTAATGATAAAGACATCAAATAGTTGACAAAACCCACTTATCTCTAATCTAGTTACTAGAAGACAAAAAAACCTATAATGCGATATATTCCATTAAAAACATGACTTTCTCCAAAAATACAACTGTCATGAAAAACCCCCACCCCTGAAAAAAAAGAAAGAAAACAAAAGAATACAATAGACATTACTGGGAAATCAGGGAAGTTTGAACATAGACTACATTATTGTATTAATGTAAAATTTCTTGAGCATAGTCTGTGGGAGAATGTCCTTGTTCTTGGAACATACATGCTGAATGAAGTTCTTCAGAGTGAAGTGTCATGGTGATTACTTTCCAATGTTTCTGCCCTGTTGGGAGGATGGAGAAGTCTGACTTTCCAGGCCTGCATCAGATGGGGCTAAAGCCAGCACCTCCCACCCCAACCATATATCCTGAAGATGAAAGCTACAAAAAAGAAAACTGGACAATGAAATAGATGTCTACTATGTAGAGAATAAATTACCAGTTTCATCTTTCACCAAGATCCCTCTGGAATGGTTTGAAGGATGGATTGGTGCTGGCAAAATTGAAGGCAGGGACACTGCCTGTGACTGTTCAAATAATCTAGGTGAAATAAAATGAACATGAACCAAAGTGGTGGCAATGTGTGTGAAACAGAGAACATATCTGAACAATAATTATAGTCAACTGAATATCTTGGTGATTAGTTTGTAGCTTCTAAGGATTTTGTATACATATATATATATACACATACACACATACATATATGTATGTACACATATAAACATGCATACATATACATACACAACACATATAACTATATACATACATGTGGATACACACATGCATGTATACATGCATACATATATACACACATATCTGTATATGATAGGAACAATCAGTGTCTTTTTGTTATTTTCTTTCCAATAGGACTTTGTATCCAATATGGACATAATGAAGGGAAATTTGGGTACAGTAGAGGGAAGATTAATTTAAGTGGAGACTTCTTGAAAGAGGTGCCGCTTGAAATATGAGCTAGTCATATCCCCAGCTAGTGAAGCAATACTTCTGAGAGATGATCTGGCATGATAGAAGGAGAAAAAAGCTGGGTAGAAAAACTGAACTCCAGAGCTGACCGTAACCTGTTCCATGACCTTGAAGAGGTCACGTCACCCTCCAGAGCCTCTGCTTCCTCACTCTTAGCATGAAGGTGTTGAATCAGATGCCTCAATGTTTCTTTTGACTCTAATATTCTATTTTTATGTAAATTATTTTATGTAAATCTATTTTAATGTAAATTACTAGGATGACCTGTTCTCTCCCTAGGATGTGGACTCACTTGAATAGTGGCATTAGTTTACAATCAATTTGTTGAGCTTAATGAGGAACTGGAACTATTCTCTGGCCTCAAAGTAACAGGTTCATGATGACTGGATAAGCTCCAGTCCTGCCTGTTAAATCCTGTTCTCCCCTCTTCTAGTCCATGACATTTTTTTTGAGTTACTTTAATTTGTATGGATAAAAAATAATAAAAGGGGAGGGGTTGTTTTTAATATTTAACATTTTAATCATTCAGGATAACCGCTTCCAGGTACAGAAAGACATTAATTCCCTAAAAGGATCCATCAAGCAAAGTTTCAAAATACTTCACTGAATGTTTCAAATCTCTTGCAACAGATTATGTTGTAATCATTTTGACTGGTTTTTGCCTGAATAAACACAGAATTTTGCAAGCCAGACACAGAAGCAGGATTTACTGCACAAGGATGTTCTGACCAAAGCCAAACCATAGTTTGCCAGGCGTGCTCTCAGTGGGCAGCCAGAAGCATTCGCCCATGGGGAGAATTTTCCAGGTTTTTGGAGTTTGTAGGGGCTGCACTAGCAGCACAGACCCGGTCCAAGCTGAATCTAGCTCTTCAATGGAGAATCAAAGAACACACTAGGCTCCTTCCACTTGGTCATATGTAAAGCCCCATTAAGAGAAACCCATGGGTAAACACGTGGCCTAGCATCCGAGCCTCTAGTCAGGAGAGCTGTAATCCGTCTCAGGAACCTGGTTCCAGTTCCTGATTCCAGCTTCCTGCTAATACATACCATGGGAGACACCAGCAGAGGCTCGAGGTTAATTGAGTTCTTGCCACCCATGTGGGAGATCTGGATTGACTTCCTAGTTCCTGGCTTTGGTCCTCAGCTGTTGTGGGCATTTGAGAAGTAAATCTGTAGATGGGAGTCCTCATCTCTCAAATAAGTTAATACATTCACACAAATGTAAACAAATCTAAGAATCCTGTGATTTGGACTTAGAAAATCTGAGGTTAGCCACCATTTGAAGCCAGTCTGTTTCTTGCACTAGTAATAGAAGCACTAATTCGATACTTTTTCAGTGCACACTCTTGCTAATCCAGTTGCAGAATATTACATCCACATATAGGAATCCACCAGAGCATTTACAAAAGGTGGGAGAAGTTAACTCAGTGTCAGGTAAGATTCTCTGGATGTTCCCAGTGTTTGACCTGCACATCAAATAAGACAAGACATGCCGTTGCTCTGGCTTCAGATGTGGGGACATCATTTCCATCTGTCATAGGCATCATTCAGACAAAAGTAGGGTAAAATGCATCATTATCTGTTTCTGGATTAAGTCATTCTTTCCATAGAATGCATTGCTAGACTTTTGCATTGAAAGAGACACCTGTCTACTTTAGGTTTTGGAGTTGACAGGAAACTGGGGTAAATAGGTTGTTTCCTGTGTAATACTTTCAGACCCTCTAGGAAGACCCGAAATCACAGCAGCTGCAACAGTCAGTGAAGAAGTCCCTGGAGTCTGCTGTTGCCCTGTCACCTGCAGCTTCTGTATACCCGGCAACAGCACTCCTGTAGCCTCCAGGGTTGGTGTAACAATTCCTAGCCCTTGACCTCTTTCTGATCCTGAAAAGTTGGGGGTAGGGGCCGCCCATGCTAAAGCCAAGGTTATGTGGCTGAATAGCAATTTTTGGTCACCTCTGGGACTCTTATTTTCATTGGGTTTGAAGGAAAGAGGTGCATCAAGGGAAGCTTAACAAGCCACAAGTGAACCTTTGCCACTTTTTGTTTGGACCAGCACCTTGCAAGTTCTGTCCATCTGCTACAGCCTCACAGTGAAATGCTCATTTTGGCTGCCCCAGTCTCTGAGACAAACTAACTTTATGCTGTGCCTCTTCTTGGGTGGGTTGTATCTGGTGGGGGTTCTTGCCTGGTTTGGAGAGGGCCACCAGCTTCTCTGTGACCACTTGGCTGAGTCCTCCCCTTGCTGTAGTCCATGCCTTTCACCTTCTCAGCAAGCCCAAGTCACGCCTTGCTGGCCACACACAGACTGATGGTCTTTTGGGATGGCCCTGAGGGCTCCAGTGAATTTTCCTCCATCCCACAGACAAGGTGGATGTGGGGAAGGGCAGATGGGATGTCTAGGGAACCAGTTTATTCTGCAGGCCTGGCTTCCATAGCATCCAGGCTCTCATACCCTAGGGAGGTGGACCTTCTCTGTCTTTCTTTTCCATCTCCTCCTCCTTTTTGTTGTTGTTGGGAGACTTTTTTCCATCCTGTTCTAATCAGGCCTTTCATGGGTGTGATGATGTGGGTGGTGCTGGGGGTGGGGATTTGAACAGTGTGGTGCACTGGGTTTTCATTCCTGGGTTTCGTGGGTCTCTCAGAAGGCAGGGTGTTGGTAACCAGGACTTCTGGGCAGGCCTGCTTTTCTTTCTCTTTTCCTGAAGGAATGACATGTTTTATTAGCTATCAGTAAGTCCAACTGTGGTACCCAAAGAAAACTGAGATTATTATAAGGTGAATTTGCTTCTTTTCCATCTGATTTGTCATCCATAACTATTCTATACCTTGCACTTCTGGAACATAAAACTGCAACATATTCTGAATTCTACTTTTCAGAGTAATGATAGAGTTGGGACATTTGTACAAGAACCTTGGGATTTGAGGCATATGTGTTGTCTTCAAAGCCTTTATGGATTTTGTTTCTTCCATCTTCATGCACAGTTGGCCGTATTCTAGTATCTATATTCCTTAATCATTGCTACAACTTTATCATCTTATTAAATTCTGCTTAACCTGAAGATGTTTCCTCAGTAACTAGAGGCAAATCAGATGCAGAGAAGTCTGTGGTAGCTGTATAAATATCTGGTTTCAGTATATTCCAGTCTAGTTTTTCATTATCTTTCATACAGTGATGAGATCTGGCCCCAAGAAGCCTCTTTGTACTCCTTCGATCTAAAATAATTGCCTTTCCAGAAGGGAGAAAATGCTGAAGCTGCTGTGGCCAAACCCATGCCCTAGTCTCAAGAATTTGCTTTCCTGCTATAAACTGTTGGGATTTCAGACATCTTGTGTTTGAATGAACATGTATCTCACTGTCGTGTTATTACACAAGGATGCAGGGGCTGTTTCTTTTTCTTTTTTTAAAGATCTATTTATTGGCCGGCGCCGTGGCTCAATAGGCTAATCCTCCACCTTGCGGCGCCGGCACACCGGGTTCTAGTCCCGGTTGGGGCGCCGGATTCTGTCCCGGTTGCCCCTCTTCCAGGCCAGCTCTCTGCTATGGCCAGGGAGTGCAGTGGAGGATGGCCCAGGTGCTTGGGCCCTGCACCCCATGGGAGACCAGGAAAAGCACCTGGCTCCTGGCTCCTGCCAGGATCAGCGCGGTGCGCCGGCTGCAGCGGCGGCCATTGGAGGGTGAACCAACGGCAAAGGAAGACCTTTCTCTCTCTGTCTCTCTCTCTCACTGTCCACTCTGCCTGTCAAAAAAAAAAAAAAAAAAAAAAATAAAGATCTATTTATTTATTTGAAAGGAAGAGAGAAAGAGGGAGAGAGAGGTCTTTGATCCTCCAGTTCACACAGCTCTCACCTCGAATGGCTGCAAGGGCTGCAACTAGGCTGGTCTGAAGCTAGGAACTTCCCCTGGGTCCACTAAGTGGATGCAGAGCCCAAGCACTTGGGTCTTCTTCCACTGCTTTCCAGGGCTATAGCAGAGAATGGGGTTAGAAGAGGAGCAGCTGGGGCATGAATCAGTATCCCTATGGGATGCTAGAGCTGCAGGCAGAAGCTTAGCCTACTATGCCACAGTGCTGGCCCCAGGGCTGTTTCCTGATGGTGTATGGATTTCTGGTCACATGACAGAATCTAATACACAACCCTGCTGCAGTAGCCACAGCTCCCTAGCCCTCCAGGCCACCATCATTTTGGTCCTGGAGTGCCATCTGCTGCCTTCTGTGTGATGTATTTCTACTACTCTCTGTATCGATGTCAGCAGCATTCATGGCTTATTTTTCATCAGGGTCATAAAAGCCAGCACCATCTGCATCTTGATGACAGATGCAGGCCAGCATTGGGTCTCCCTGGGCCCTGCCCATGGACTTCTGTGAAGGAGCTGGAGAGACCATCCTCTGAGGGCACCCTGAGAGAGCCACCAGTGCACTGGTCCCTTTGGACCATGATGCCAGTGACACATGACTGCAGCCTGCAGGTTCAGTCCTGGTGCATGGGTCCCTCCAGACTCTGATGACAATGACACATGAACCAAGCGCCAAGGAAGCAGTACATTTCTGCCAGTCCAGAACATTATGGGGGGTCATTGACTGGTAGCTTACTCCAGAGAACCTTCTCCATTTCTTCTCTGGCAAGGGGTGATGTCAGGGACAACAAAGGCTGCCCCATGGGAGGAATGGAGCATTTATATTTGTCTTCTGTTCCAGCAGTGAGCTGCATGGCCAGGACCTTAGCCACCTTGTCCAGGAGGGAGGCCATGGGCTTCTTACCGAGCAGCGTCAGCTCCAGATCAAGGTCTGCCTTGGGCGGAAGGTCTTTTTCCATGAGGCAACCCTCACCACACCTCACAGGAGGTCCTGATTGGGTCAACTATTTGGCAACCCCTTCTTTTTATTTTATTTTATTTAATGAACATAAATTTCCAAAGTACAGCTTATGGATTACAATAGCTTCCCCCCTCCCATAACTTCCCTCCCACCCACAACGCTCCCCTCTCCCACTCCCTCTCCCCTTCCATTTACATCAAGATTAATTTTCAATTATCTTTATATACAGAAGATCAATTTAGCATATTTTATGTAAAGATTTCCACAGTTTGCATCCACACAGAAACACAAAGTGTAAAATACTATTTGAATACTAGTTATAGCATTAATTAAACACCTTCATATACTGAAGATCAACTTAGTATATACTAAGCAAGGATTTCAGCAGGTTGCACTCACACGCAACCCCCTCTTTACACTCATGGCTCAAGGGTACATGATCGCATGCCAGTCCCACCTGCTCGCTGCTGCTGCCTCTCTCCTGCTCATCTCTGTCCTTCAACACAGCTTTTGGGTGTGCTCATCATGGGGCAACATGCTCACGATAACCTCCAGTCCCCCTTGTGTTGGATGAATCAAAAATGCTCTGCCCTTTTGTATTGATTAGCATTTATGGAAATTCCCATCAGACACGTTTTAGTTCAATTTCTTTAGCATGCGGAACTCAAGCTTTTGCTATTCAAATGGCACCAGATTCCCTTGTGTCACCAATGCTTTGACTATCTAAATACTGAAGAAGGAGGTGCACCACTGAAGTTGCTTCTTTGTTGATCTACAGCACCCTAAGCAGGGAAAGTCATCGGATGCGCAAGACTTGAGAGCAAAGGATGGGCGCTCCTCAAATTTCCACACTGAGTTCTAAGGGCTTCCTTGGCCAACCACAGAGGGAAGCAGTTTCCAGGGATAGGGCCTGCCCCTATGACAAAGGACATAATATTTTCCTTTTAGGGAACCGGGGACAGGACTGGAACCACTACATCTATTATCTTGCTACTCATCTTGCTTCCAGATGTTTCTGAGTGTTTTGGAGTTAAAATAATGTTAGTTTGTTTCTAATATATTCCTTTTTTTCTTTATCTTTTCCTTTTTTAGTTCTAGAATAATTGCTTTTCAAAAGGAAACTGTCAAGGAATATTAGGGATGAAATTTTGATTACTAAATGATTTCATTAATATATTTAAGAAATGTTACTATATAAAACATTTCGATAGAGCCCCCTCAAATTTTCTATCCTTTATTCAAAACAAGGAATGGAAAGGCCTTACATTATCTAAATGAATCTCTTAGGGCGAGTCATACCTATAAAGATTTTTCTTTTACAAGGAGGAGGATATTATAACCAGGGAAAAAAAGAAGCTGAAGTAATTCCATGATGTGTAAATTAGATAAAAGGGATGCAAAATGTTTTAATCTGTTTTGTGACATAAAATTCTTTCTTGGGATCAGAAAAGGTCAGTCTGACTCAGAGGTTAAATCTGGTGTTGACGGTGGAATTCTAATTATGGACAAGTTACCTTAGTGGCTCAAAAGGTGGTGCCAATTTAATGAGACAATAATGATTTCTCATCATCATGTGAACTTCACTCAGTTGTGTGACTATAGAATGTACCCTGACTTTAGGCCAATTGTTTCCAAACGTGATTTTCCTAGGAGATCTGGCAAAATTATGGACTGATAACAACTCAAAGAACTGTCCCAGCAACCAGTGTCTTCCTTCACATTTGTTTGATTTCCTGTTACCTTATGTGTGAGGAGAGGAGTATTTTCCAATCACTTCCCTGTCTTTATTTTTAATAAATTTTAAAGATTTTATTTATTTATTTTAGAGGTAGAGTTACAGACAGAAAGAGGGAGAGAGAGAGAGAGAGAGAGAGAGAGAGAGAGAGAGAGAGAGAAAGGTTTTCCATCTGCTAGTTCACTCCCCAAATGGTTGCAACGGCTGAAGCTGGGCTGATCCAAAGTCAGGAGCCGGGAGCTACTTCCAGGTCTCCCACATGGGTGCAGGGTCCCAAGAGCTTGGCCCTTCTCCTATTGGAGAAGGAGCCCCAAGAGGGCCATCCTCTACTGCTTTCCTAGGCCATAGCAGAGAGCTAAGTCAAAAGAGGAGCAGCTGGGACTCAAGCTGGTTTCTATATGGGATTCTGGCACCACAGGTGAAGGGTTTTCCTTCTATAGCACAGCACCAGCTCCTTCCCTTTCTTTTTGGCACAAGCCTTTTCTTCCCCACCTCACTTTCCCTCCTTCTATATGGTATGCGCTGGAGTTCCAAATGCTGACTGTGACAAAATTTCAATAGCAGGGTCCTTTCTGATTATAGGTAGAACAAAAAGACCTTTAAAGGTGTGCATGTGTATTTAGGAAATATTAGAGGAGAAGAGTTAAATTTCCCATTAGCATTCCCTTGGTTTTAAGTAACAGAGACCCCTTTTTATATGTTGAGAAAATTTACTATCTCATAAAACAGTAAGACCAGACATAGCCAAGTCTCTGCAGTTGCTGGAGTCACTGGTTCTCTGAACTCTTTCAAAAGTAACCATGGTTAAAAACTGCCTACTCTTTTTTCATGTCCAACCAAGGTCCAAGCCTTGGGGAGAGTCTGGTTCATCTTTGGAGGTTCCCATGCTAGCCCAGAAACTATGGCTAGAGGAATGCCTTCCACCAATTGTCCAAGTTGACTGAAGCAAGGCTCTTCTTTACAACTGGGAATGAGGATAATAGGAGAACATTTCTGTTATGAGGGATAAATTAGGAATGTACATTAAGTCAGCAAAAGACTGTCATTCAGGATGCTTGCTGGTAGAATGCATGGCATTATTCTGCTAGTTAAAACATCTTCTGTAAATCTTGCTCCCATCAGGGAAAAGTATGGCTCCATTCACCTACAAAATCCTATATTGAGCATCTCCTTGCCAGGCACTGTCCTAGGGACTCAGCACATGAGGAGGTGAACAAACCAGTTCTTCTTTAAAGGAGTTCATTGCTATGTGTCTGCTTTCCAGTAGAAGATGAGTTGCTTTTTGTCCACCCCTTGACAAAACCATTGGATCTGGACAGGCAAGAAAGAATTAAGGCCTAGTGTGTGCTAGATATGGTGAAAAGGTAAGTTTGAGAAATACTCAGGAAGCAAAATGCTCAAGAGTGATGCCCAAAAAGATAGGGTAGCAAAGTCCAGTATCTAGTGTCTGACTTGCTGACTGTGGTATCATTGACCAAGATAAAGCATACAGGAGGATGGGGCTGTGGGCAAAATCAAGATCAGATTTTTTCATCCCAGTTTTCCTAGTCACCATATTATTTGATGTCTTACTTTGCATGCTTATATATCTGTTGAGAACAAAAGCATCATAAAATGCATATATATGTGCATTATGCTATTAAAATGCCTCCAGCTTTCATGTCTTTTATGATTTATAAGATGAACTTTTTAAAGATTTATTTGTATGTTTGAAAGGCAGAGTTACAGAGAGGCAGAGGCAGAGGAAAAGGAAGAGGAAGAGGGAGAGGGAGAGGGAGAGAGAGAGAGAGAGAGAGAGAGAGAGAGAGAGAGAGAGGTCTTCCATCCACTGGTTCACTCCCCAGATGGCCACAACGGCCGGAGCTGTGCCGATCTGAAGCCAGGAGCCTGGAGCTTCTTCTGGGTCTCCCACACGGGTATAGGGGCCCAAGGACTTGGCCCATCTCCTACTGCTTTACCAGGCTATAGCAGAGAGCTGGATTGGAAGTTGATCAGCTGGGGCATGAACCGACACCATATGGGATGCTGGCATTGCAGGTAATGGCTTTACTCACTAAGCCACAGCGCCAGCCCCAAGATGAACTTTTAAATTTGAGAGCCCTAAAGAGAGAGACAGAGAGAAGGAGAGAAAGCCTATGATACTGGCTCATTTCCTAAATGTTGATTTATTTCCTACTTAGTTTCACCAATAGGAGGTACTGGTAAAAAAAAAAAAAAGGTACTGGTAGGAGATTAGTAGAAACTATAGGTCTTTCTTTATTATTCTTACTCTCTTCCTCTACCTCTGTCTACCAAATCCTAAGTAAAGAGACAACTCTATTTATTTATTTATTTATTTATTTGAAAGGCAGGGTAATAGAGAGGCAGAGGCAGAGGCAGAGAGAGAGAGAGAGAGATTTTCCATCCGCTGGTTCACTCCCTAGATGGCCACAACTGCCGGAGCTTCTTCCAGGTCTCCCATGTGGGTGCAGGGACCCTAGGACTTGGGCCATCTTTCACTGCTTTCCCAGGTCACAGCAGAGAGCTCAATCGAAAGTAGAGCAGCCGGGACTTGAACAGGGATCCATATGGGATGCCAGCACTGCAGGCAGTGGCTTTACCTGCTACGCCACAGCATCGGCCCTTAAGGGACAACTCTTTTGCCCTCTTAAATTCCCCCATACCAAGGAATGGTGCCTAATCTCTGGCTTATTTTATCTTCTTTCTAGTGCTTTCTGTTCTTCAGCTGGATGGAAAGGGATAGAAAATGAATAGCTGGCACATGTTTATTCAATTATTATTCCAGCTTTTCATGGGAAAGGGGTCTATATATGCTCATTGTAGTAGTTTGAGCTGTAGCAACCCCTAACCCTTAGCAGGGTCCAATACACCCAATTCATATGCATGGATATGGATTGCCCCATCAGTGGTATCCTAACCAGAGCTCCTATTACAAAATTGCTTTCTACAGGCCGCATCCAAATAACATGTAATTAATACCAGAAAACCAATGCCAAGAGTCCTCTTGAAACCATCTGCATCCTGATCATGACCACAGGGTCTGCCTTTGTTGCTTTTGTGGCTACAGGCTGATTCTCCTTGCCCAGTTCCCAGATCTTCCAGAGCAACTGTGCTGGTCCAGAGATCCTCAAGGAAGTGATTCCCCTGAGGCCTCCTTCAAAAGTTTATCTGGATTTTAGTTCATATAAGTTAAGATAATAAACAAGTAAATATTTTTATTTGTAATTAAATAGTATTCGTTAGTTTTCAGAAGACATTTTCTTTAATTTTTAAAAGATTTATTCATTTTATTTCAAAGGCAGAGTAGCACAGAGAAAGGGAGAGCCAGAGACAGAGAGAGAGAGAGAGAGAGAGAGAGGTCTCTTATCCGCTGGTTCACTCCCCAAATGGCTCCAATGGTCAGAGATGGGCCAATCTGAAGGCAGGATCCAGGAGCTGATTCTGGGCCCCCCATGTGGGTGCAGGGGCCCGAGTACTTGGGCTATCTCCCACTGCTTTCTCCTGCACATTATCAGGGAGCTGGATAGGAGGTGGAGCAGCCAGGACTAAAGCTGCTGCCTATATGGGATGCCAGTGCTGCAGGCACTGGCCCCTCAGAGGACATTTTCATACCTTATTTTAATCCATCCATGGGAAGAAAGGTCAAACATTTAACACTGGACATCCCTGAAGGCTTTGGAAGAGTGGGGCCAGGATCAGGCCCAGGAAGAGCCTTTTGGCAGCAGGAAAACACTGGAGATAAAGGGGCAAAAGTTGAATTTCAGGTCATTTTTACCATGGGTGACTGGGAAGAGATGATGCTACCACATGCAAGGTTAACCCAGGAAGAGGAGCTGGCTTGGGAAATGTGCATGGAGAGCTGAATTTTAGACAAGACCTGCAAAGATAGTCTGTAACAAATGTCACATCAGAAATTGCAGAAACTCTTAAAGCTTTATATATAATTTTTTTTTTTTTTTGGTGACAGGCAGAGTGGACAGTGAGAGAGAGAGACAGAGAGAAAGGCCTTCCTTTGCAGTTGGTTCACCCCCCAATGGCCGCTGCGGCTGGTGTGCTGCAGCTGGCGCACTGCGCTGATACGAAGCCCGGAGCCAGGTGCTTATCCTGGTCTCCCATGGGGTGCAGGGCCCAAGGACTTGGGCCATACTCCACTGCACTCCTGGGCCACAGCAGAGAGCTGGCCTGGAAGAGGGGCAACCAGGACGGAATCTGGCGCTCCGACTGGGACTAGAACCCGATGTGCTGGCGCCGCAAGGTGGAGGATTAGCCTATTGAGCCACGGCGCCGGCTGTATATAAATTTGAGCTTCATCTGCCTCATGTGATTGTTTGAGTTCTGGGTAAAAATGTGATGATGAGATACTTGGTCTGCTATAGAACACAGAGAAATTATTTCCAGGAACACTATTGTGGCTGAAGTAGCTGTGAAGGCTTATCTGCTCAGCATAAAATTAAGATCACACAGCCTGCTGGTTTTCTGGTAGACACTAAGATGAACAATATCATTTGTTCTCTTTGGTCCACAATGATTTAAAAAGTAACACCCAAATAATTACCAGGTCTCTGTGCACTTTGTACTAAATAACTATGCAGTTAGATAATATTTTCATTAAGATGACATTATAAGTAGTAATTATATGGTTCTATGATATTTTTAGAAATGATAAACTTTTTCCTTTATGCATATACTAGGAAAATCCAATCCATTCCAGAATTTTGGATTCTATAAAAAGTTAGATGAACCTTCTCCAAAAAATACTATTTACTAGGAAGAAAAGCAAATCAAGACAGCCTTTTGAGTTCACTGACTCTGATCATATTTAGACAAGGTCATAGTCGAAGTGGAAGTTCTCTCCTCCCTTCAGAGAAAGGTACCTCCTTCTTTGAAGACCTGTTCTTTCCACTGGGATCTCACTCGTGGAGATCTTCCATTTAGGTCATTTTTCAATTTGATGATCCCACTCCAAAGACTGGGACTCACTATGGGGCTGGAAATGCCGTTATCATTAAGTACTTACTTATTTATTTATTTGGAAAACATGACCCTATCACAGGAATCTGTAATTTCTCCTGGCTCCAACATTAAGTTCCTAGGACCTAGTACAATTTAAAATTTCCTTCCTGAGTGAATCACTCAGGATTTTTGAGCACTGAGGGTGCTCAAGAGTCTGGGCCCCTGTGGTGTTGGAGCTGGAGAAAAGATGGAAGTGGTGTTTACAGAATAATGACTTCACCAATATAAAAATGGACTCAGGCAAGTTTTCCAGTTTAGTTTACCTTTCCCCTGAAGAATCAAAACTTGCTTTTAAAAAAAAGATTTTTTATTATTTTTATTAGAACGGTAGAGCTGCAGAGAGAGTAGGGAGAGACTTAAAGAACTCCAATCCACCAGTCTACTCCCCAAATGGCTGCAAATGCCTGGGCTATGCCAATCTGAAGCAAGGAGCCAGGATCTCCATCCAGGTCTCCAACATGGTGGCAGGGGCCGAAGCGCTGCTGCTTTCCCAGACATATTAGCAGGGAGCTGGATCACAAGCGGAGTAGCTGAGACTTGGACCGGTGCCCCTATGGAATGTTGGCATCCCAGGCAGCAGCCAAACCTGTACACTACAATGCTGGCCCCAGAACAGAACCTCTGTAAATGAAATGAAATGTGATTGTGTATTAGATGCAGCCTCCCAAGATTCTGACTATATTTGGGTCCCAAAACAAATTCATGATAAAGCTTTTGCCTCTGATGTATGGATGCTTTTATAACATCTTAAAATAATAAATAACAGAGTAGTCACTGTTGAAGATTTCTCTGGTGATTTAGTTGCTATGACACTGCATGATTGGTGGCATTGTTAGTACATAGCTCTTTCTTTGCATACTGATACATAAAATCCACTGAATAGACGGTTTAGAAAAGTTATGCAGGGGGCACGCAATATTGGGTTTATACATTGGATCAAAGATGTGACGGGAAAAAAAGTTGGATTAAGCAAGTTTGATGAGGGACTTGGAGATATATAACACACAGTGTCTGGTTGGAAGGACCACTGGAGCATGTGCAACATTGACAGTGATGCCTCAGGGGTGGTGGAACTATTTTACCCTAGCCAGTTCGGGATGGGATAAGATAAGTATCATCCAGCATCAGGAAATAGCCTTAGGACTTTAAACCATTCCTATTTCTAATTATGGAAAATTAATATTTTCCCCAAGCTATCATAATATTACTTCTTTTTAAAAATTTTTTATTTAATGAATATAAATTTCCAAAGTACAGAATATGGATTACAATGGCTTCCCCCCCATAATGTCCCTCCCACCCGCAACCCTCCCCTTTCCTACTCCCTCTTCCCTTCCATTCACATCAAGATTCATTTTCAATTCTCTTTATATACAGAAGATCAGTTTAGCATACATTAAGTAAAGATTTCAACAGTTTGCTCCCACACAGAAACATAAAGTGAAAAATACTGTTTGAGTACTAGTTATAGCATTAAATCTCAATGTACAGCACACTAAGGACAAAGATCCTACATGAGGAGTAAGTGCACAGTGACTCCTGTTGTTGACTTAACAAATTGACACTCTTGTTTATGGCATCAGTAATCACCCTAGGCTCTTGTCATGAGCTGCCAAGGCTATGGAAGCCCCCTGAGTTCACTGACTCTGATCATATTTAGAGAAGGCCATGGTCAAAGTGGAAGTTCTCTCCTCCCTTCAGAGAAAGGTACCTCCTTCTTTGATGACCCATTCTTTCCACTGGGATCTCACTCGCGGAGATCTTTCATTTAGTTTTTTTTTTTTTTTTTTTTCCAGAGTGTCTTGGCTTTCCATGCCTGAAATACTCTCATGGGCTTTTCAGCCAGATCCGCATGCCTTAAGGGCTGATTCTGAGGCCAGAGTGCTGTTTAGGACATCTGCCATTCTATGGGTCTGCTGTGTATTTCACTTCCCATATACCTCTTTAATTACAGATCAAATTAAAAAGACAACATGCAGAATTTCCAACTAAAACTCTAGTGTAGCCTAGACAGTAATGTGGTGTGACGTTGGAAGAATTTAAAATTGTAGCTCTTGGGAGCTGGAGTTGTGGCACAATAGGCTAAGTCTCTGCCTTTCATGCCAGCATCCCATATTAGTGTCAGCTCGGGTCCTGGTCACCACACTTTCTTTCCAAATGACTGTTAATACCCTGGTAGGGCAGCACAAGATGGTCCAAATGTTTGTGCTCTTGCCACCCATGTGGGAGACCCAGATGGAGTTCCAGACTAATGGCTTCAGCGTGGCACAGGCCTGACCATCCCAACCATTTGGGGAGTGATGGAAGATTCTCTCTCTCTCTCTCTATCCTGCTAACTTTCAAATAAATAAATATTACTAAACAAACTCTTTTCGGATTCCCCCAAGTGTGTCTGTACTCTTCCTCAAACTATTCCCTTCCCTAGGAGTCAGAGCCATCTTCCATTTTGTCCCAAGATGCAAATAAAACTAAGTGAGAGATCATCCTTTATTTCACAGAGCCCCTTACTCATGATGGCTGTTGGATGCACCTGCCTAGGATTCTCCCTTATACTTTGTGCCATATCAGCCACAGAAGTCCAGTGACCCAGGATGTCTTTTGGTTTGATACCTTATAAGCTCTGTTGACCACCTGTTTGTGAACCTGCTTCTACTGTTTCTTATCTGCATCAGTGCCTGTCAGGGTCCGGATTCTTTAGGGAGACACCAGTGGGATTTACTATACTCGGTAAGCACACTTGAATCCCCATGCTGCCCTAGGATCCACTCATGAAAATTTAATGGGTGAATTCCCAGCCTTTCTCTCCTATCAGGTAATGGAACCCAATTGAATCCAGATTGCAACCTCTTCCATTAACATGCATTTTGGGAGAGCCACTAACAACAAACAAGTTGTAGCTTGGGCTGCATTTTATAATATTAGGAATGATGAATGTGAAGATGTTCATGTTCTGCTGGACCAAATTAAGATGGCTTTCTTCCGCTTGCTAATATGCCCCGACTGTGATAATAAGCAGCTTAGAGTTTGCAGTCACCCTAAGTTCTTGTCAGAGACAGTTTTGGAGGTTCTAAGGAAAAGGCTGCCATGTTGGAGATCCATCATCTCTCCCTTCAATTTGTCTTCCATGACAGCAACAAGAGCAAATTCATCTGTGAAGTCCTTCATTAAGATACTGATGTCATAGGCCATTTCTTTCCTAAGAAGATTCTGAATCAGCTGATGTTTGAGACTTGCCATACTACACTTGGAACCAAAAAGAACTTGCAGTGCACATTGGGTGGACACGGGGAGGAGTGTGCAGTGATGGGCTCCAACCTTGGTAGCAGTGGCCCCAGCGGAGTGTGGATGCTTTTGAGATATTCAGGCAGCCAGCAGGACCTCTCTAGAACTGAGGTACTCTGTATATATCAGCTTTTCACCCTTACAATGAAATGCTTGAGACAAGAGAGGTTTATTTAGTTTAGTTTTGGAAACTGAAAGTGAAGATGGCTTGACAGGCTTTAGCAGAGGCCCCTTGGTGGATGATTGAGTGCCTGCAGAGAAAGGATCACAAGATGAGCCAGGAACAGAGTTCTCTGATGAGAGCTGGGTCCCTAAGGCCCTCTCACTAGGCCCATCTGCCGAAGGTCCCACCTCCTCCCAATAGTGCCAACATGGACTTTGGGGAACTCCCAAACTAATATCCAAACCATAGCAGCCACTGCAAAGACTTGGTTTCTCCACCTTGGCAAGTAGCAACATTGTGCAAATCACTTCAATTATGCTGGGGGAAGAGGAAATCCTTCTAATCATCTTGCCAATTATTTGGCTTAGTGTTTGCATTCAATTAGGATCTAGACATGTTTGAACAGGATTTGGTTCTTCAAACTCATGCAGATTTTTAAAAAATATTTATTTATTTATTTATTTGAAAGGCAGCGTTAGGGAGAGGGCAAGGGAGAGGGAGAGAGAAAGGGAGAGTGGGGGGCGGATCTTCCATCTGCTGGTTCAATCCACAAATAGCTAAATAGCCACAATGGCCAGAGCTAAGCCAAACTGAAGCCAGGCTCCAAGAGCTTCATCTGGGTCTACCATGTAGGGTACAGGGGCTCAAGCACTTGGGCCATCTTCCTCTACTTTCCCTGGTGCATTAGTTTAGAACTGGATTGGAAGTGGAGCGGCTGGGACTTGAATCAGCATCCATGTGGGAAGCCAGTGTTGCACAACATTAGTCCTGACTATATATCTTTAAATTAATGATGGATTGAGTTAAGACTTTGGGACTTCTGGGGTGGAATGGTTTCATGTTGTATGTGAGATGAATATGAATTTTGGGGAGCTAGGGGCAGAATGTATGGGTACAGCAGGACTTGACTCCCCAAAACAAATGTATATGTCTAAACTCTGATTTTAATCTTAATTGTTGATGACTAAGAGTGGAGGCTTGATCCAATTATGGGGTCTAGGGGATGACTCTGGTCTTTAGGTCACAGGGAACATGCTTGTAGGGGGTGGTTCTCACAAGAGGGTTGGTTATTTAAGTTCTGCCTAGCTGTTCTCTCTCTTCTTCCCACCTACCGGTTTGATCATTCCCCCATACCTGCAATGATGAATTTTCCCCAAACGCCAGACCATTAGGACCACCCTATCCTAAACTGTAACCTCCAAATTGTAAGCTTTTCCTTCCCTAAGCAGCTACTCACAGATGTTTTAAGTAAGTAAGGAAAAGGCTAAGTAAGGCAACCTGGGAGGATAGGCAGATTGTGCTGCAGGATTAGAGCCTTTGCATGGAGCAACGTTTAGTGGAGCTGTGAGAGTGGAGCTGCCCAAGAGAGCCCAGAAAAGCAGGGGCGTCCCCAACTTGAGATACCCTCCAAGGAAAGCTACAGGTGGTGTGCTAGGCGAGCCTGCGAAAGCTGCAGCAGCATCAGGGTGCAGGCTGAGTGCAGTCAGATGGTTAGAGCCCCACAGAGATGCAGAAGCCTCTGTCTGTTTTAGAGGATGTTTTGGATGATTGGCGGCTTGGACAGAGATCAGGTGTAAGGTCAACTGAAAGGAGCTCCACTAAGGCAATGCTGAGTGGAAATGTGGGGTCAGAAATGCAGTAGGGAGTTACCAACAGAGCAGTTCCTAGTGGTGCTGAAACCTGTGGGAACTGAACATGGGCCATGAGCAGCAAAGCCGTAGAGGTGGGGCTGCCCAAGTTGTCAGGAGCATGGTTCCCACCACAGTGTGCCCAGAATGCAGGACATGGAGCTTCAAAGTTCAGTGTTTGTCCTGCTTGTTTTTGGCCTGTCTTGACTCAATTAATATTTTTGTTTTCTTATTTCCCCAGTTTGGAATGGAAATGTATGCCATATGCCTGTCTTATCATTATATCTTGGAAGTATGTAACTTGCTTTTGAATTCATAGCACAAGGATTCATAGCTGAACAAGCATGCTTTAAATCTCAGATGAGACTTTGGACTTATGAATATAATCCTGGAGCATCAAGATTTCAGGACTTTTGGGGGTGGAATTATTGTATGCTGTGTATGAGAAGGATGTGCTTTTTGGGGAACCAGGGGTAGAATGTTATGGTTTTAACAGAATGTGGTTCTCTAATGATTGATGGATTAAAAATGGAATTTAATGCAATTGTGGCATCTAAAGGTGGGTCTTGGAAAGTGAATGCATTGATTAATTTCATAGGGCAGAGCACCATGATTGAATTATGAGTGCATTACCTGGCCAGACCACAGGGAGGGTAGCTAGAGTCAGCACTCTTGTATCTGCTTCCCAGCTTGCCATGTGATGGTCCCTCTGCCATCCTTTGACTTCATCAGACGCCTAAACCAACAAAGCTGCCCAGTCTTTGACTTGAAATCCCCAAATTGTGAGCTAAAATAAACCCTTTTCCTCCATAATTTGCTCCTCTCAGGTCTGTTGGTGAAAGCAATGAAAAGTTGACCCAAACACCATATTTTATGCTATTTCAGATCAAACTTTTGGGGACTCTTAATCAACATGGAGATCACTCAGGTGATATTCTTGAGGCTCTTATCATTGGTTTCTGGATTGAAAGAGTTAGCATTCTCTCAAGTGGGCCCCTACTGAAAACTCAAAAGTAAACTGCTTACGTGAGAATGATACCAGTGTCCTTGTGTTTTGATTGGTGCTAGGCTTAGAGACTGTTCAAAATGTCACACTGTATCAACACACTTCAGTTTTACTCACAACCACACACACATACACACACAAAAATCTCAGATAGTGATAGTCCACTATTATTATTTTACAGATGACAAAACTGAGGCACAGAGGGACATGTCCTATCTCACACAACTTGGAACAGAGAGCCAGGATTAGAACCCAACAGTGTAATGCCAGAGTCTTCTTCATAGAGCTTGTTACTTGTAGATTCTCAGATCTGCAATTACTCTTCTTTTTTATTTTATTTATTTGAAAGAGTTATGGAGAGAGGTAGACACACACACACACACACACACACACGTGGTGGAATGAGAAGGCCATGCCAAGATGGCTGCTTGGAAGTGAGTGTCAGTTACTCAGGAATGGCTTCGGAAACCACCTGGCAATGGAGCCTGCCTGACAACAGGCTGTGACTGGTTAGAGCATACACCACCCCTTGACCGGATTGGCTGCCTTGGCTATATAAGCTGCTGTACCAACTGGAATAAACGAGTCTGCGAGCTGCTCACTTCTAGCATGCTTTCACCCGACTCCCGGTGTCTGTGCCATGACTCTGCACCTCTTGCCCCCACCGTGCTCCTCTTCTCAGAACTAATCAACTTCAACATCTGGCACCCAATGTGACTGAGAGAGACAGCTTGTCAGACTCAGCAAAGTTCCCCCTTGATTTCGGCAAGTAGGCACCTCAGTGTTTTTTGAGCTGTTTGGTTCTGTGAGGTGAGCACAGAACCCCCTCCTACACCCCTTTCCTTGTCCTTGTCCTTGGTTGAAGTGACCCCAGGTTAGGCACACACTGCCCAGAAGCGTAATGCTGCTTCTTGGCTCTTCCTTTTACTTTCGGTTAGCCCGGTGAATTCACATAAGGGACTTATCACCCCAGAATTTGGTACCAAGTCATCTTCCCTCACTTGAGAGAGGTGACATTCCAGAGACACCATGTGGGCATATGGCCTTGACCTAACGAATCAAGGAAGTTCCCCACTAAGCACAGGACATACTTACGATCTGATACACCACTGTCTGTTCGTCTAACATAGGGAACCCCATGCATAATGCCATCAGCCACTGAGGTGCTAGGAATTTGTTTTGTTATTGCAGCAAGTGAGAGAGAGAAAGAGAGAAAGAGAGAGAGAGAGAGAGAGAGAGAGAGAGAGAGATCTTTCTTCTGCTGATTCACTCCCCAAATGGCTGCAGTGTGCAATGGGTGGAGCTGAGTTTATCCGAAGCCAGCAGCCAGGATCTTCTAGGTCTCCCATTCTCTCATGTGGGTACAGGGTCCCAAGTACTTGGGCCATCCTCTGCTGCTTTACCAGGCACATTAACAGGGAGCTGGATTGGAAGTGGAGCAGCTGGGACAGGAACTGGCACCCAAATGGGATGCTGGCTCTGCAGCCTGGGGCTTTGACCTGCTGCAGCCCTCTCTTCCCTTTTCACCTCTGTGATCAAGAAAGAAGAGGGTAAGGATTGCGAGTTTTCTATTTGGTACTTGGCAGATGGTCTCCTTATTGTAGCAGAGTTACACTTGCACAGGTCACCACCAACAGATGAGAGGAAATCCTGGAAATATTCCAAATAGTTAAGAAGTGCAATCATTCATGAAGAGCTCCCTCCATTTGAAGTGACTTGTTAAACATTTTCTTGGGGAATGATAGTAGTGGAGTAATGAAAACTAGAGCTTGGATTATTGTGCCACAGGCTAGTCCTTCAACACACATTGAGAGGTCTATACTCTCTACCTGCTCTGTAGGGATCCCACTGACTTTCTCTGTCTTCTGAGAATCTTGCCAGGATACAGAGTTTCCACAGCTCTGTGCCATTATCTCAATCCTCAGTTTATTTTCCAACTTCAGACTGTTTTCAATTTTTATCCTTCTTTTCAAGTTAATTTTGTGCCAGTGAACATATATGCTTATTCGAATTAACATAAATATATATTTTAAGAAATAAATTAGAAATAAATTATTGTTTTGTAATTTTAACACAAAATAATCACAGGCAATATTTCTCTATGATTTCTGAACAAGTGGTGTAAGCTATTAGAATTTCATAACTGATGGATGGTAAGGAAAATATCCTCTAAAGTACTTCCTATCCTTCTTCTAATTTTTCACAAACTCAGTACTGCTTTTCCTCTTCCAGCTGTGAAAGCATCCACATTGGAGTTAACCTGAAAGTGCAGAAATGGAAATAAAGTTAGGACAGAGAGCATTGTATATAAGCCAGAGGAGAATCCCTGTTTTATCCTTATTCACTATCACCCTCAAAAAGATACTGAACCTCTCAGTGCCTCAATCCCCCATGTCAATGAGAACACATGAATAAAATAATATAATTCACCTCACAGTTATCTAAAAATGACCTATGAGTGGTGGGTGTTGCAGTGCAGTGGGATAAGCTGCCACCTGCGATGCTTGCATTACTTACCAGAATGCACATTCGAATTTCAGCTACTCCACTTCCAGTACAGCTCCTGTTGAGGCATCTGGGCCTCTGCCATCCGTGTGGAAGACCTGAAAGAAGTTCTGGGTTCCTGGCTTTGGCCTGACCCAATTCCTGCTGTTGTGGGCATTTGGGAAAATGAACTAGTAGATGGAAGATTCTCTTTCTATCTCTCTCTTGCCTTCTCTCTCTCTCTCTCTCTCTCTCTCTCTCTTTCTTCCCTAGATTTTGTTCTGACTACCTGGTAGATGAAAATAAATAATAAACATTAGAAATACAGTGGGGTTTCATATAATGTTAGTGTTAGAAGAGTAAACACATTTCCTCAAACATTTTCCATTTTTGTGGTGAAAACATTAAAGAATCTTTCTCTCAGAGTTTTTAAAAGATTGATTTATTAATTTAAAAGCCAGAGTTAGAGAGACAGAGGAGAGATCTTCCATCTGGTTCCCCCCACCCCTGATGGCTGCAATGGCCAAGGCTGAGTCAGGCCAAAGCCATGAATGAGAAGCTTCAACTGGGTTTCCCCTGTGGATGGCAGGGGCCAATGTACTTGGTCCATCTTCTGCTGCTTTCTCAAGCCAGTAGCAGGGAGCCAAATTGAAAGTGGAGCAGCTGGAACATGAACCAGCACCCATATGGATGCCAGCATTGCAGGTGACATCTTTACCCACTTTGCCATAACACCGGCCCCTCTGCCAGCTTTTTTGAAATATAGAGTACTATCTAATGGACAACTGTGCAACAGAAAGCCAAGACTTATTTCTCTGACCTACCTATATCTTAGTACCTGTTGGCTTTTCCCAATACTTAGCTCTCCTCTCCTCTTGCTAGTTGCTGGTCATCACTATTTTACTCTCCACTTCTATGAGATCAACTTTTTTTTTAACTTTTATTTAATGAATATAAATTTCCAAAGTACAGCTTATGGATTACAATGGCTTCCCCCCCATAACGTCCCTCCCACCCGCAACCCTCCCCTTCCCCATTCCCTCTCCCCTTCCATTCACATGAGGATTCATTTTCAATTCTCTTTATATACAGAAGATCAGTTTAGCATACATTAAGTAAAGATTTCAATAGTTTGCTCCTACACAGAAACATAAAGTGAAAAATAATAGATGATTTTTTAAATGATGATGAAATCAGATCAGACCTATTGTCATGTTTAATCCCAGTGAGAGTCAAGTTGGGAATTGATAATTTCTTCTTTTTTTTTTTTTTAACAGAAGATCAGTTTAGTATACATTAAGTAAAGATTTCAACAGTTTGCACCCCCATAGAAACACAAAGTGAAATATACTGTTTGAGTACTCGTTATAGCATTAAGCCTCAGTGTACAGCACATTAAGGACAGAGATCCTACATGAGGAGTAAGTGCACAGTGACTCCTGTTGTTGACTTTACAAATTGACACTCCTGTTTATGGCATCAGTAATCTCCCTATGCACCAGTCATGAGTTTCCAAGGCTATGGAAGCCCCTTGAGTTCTCCGACTCTTATCTTGTTTAGATAAGGTCATAGTCAAAGTGGAGGTTCTCTCCTCCCTTCAGAGAAAGGTACCTCCTTCTTTGAAGACCTGTTCTTTCCACTGGGATCTCACTCACAGAGATCTTTCATCTAGTTTTTTTTTTTTTTTTTTTTTTTTTGCCAGAGTGTCTTGGCTTGAGATCAACTTTTTAAGTGTCCACATGTACTTGTAAATGAGATCATTAAGTGGCACACTTGTCTTTCTGGGCCTGGCTTGTTTCACTTAGCATATTAACCTCTAGTTCCACCCATGTTGTCATAAATGACAGGATTTCACACCCTTTATTGCACCACGGACATCTACAATGATTTAAAATCCTGTTTATCCTGAGTCGATGAACACTTAGGTTATTTCCATTTCCTAGCTATTGTGAATAGTGCTGTGATAAACATGCAAGTGCAGGTGTCTCTTCAACAGAGTGATTTCATTTCTTTTATTTATCCAGTTGCAGTATTACTGGGCCATTTATAGTAGTTCTCTCTTTATTCTCGTTAATGGCTGTACTGAGTTTCATTTTCATTAACGTTATGTAAGGATGTCCCCTTTTTCCATATCCCCACCAGCACTTGTTATCTGTGCTTGATAAGAGCCTCTCTAACAGGTATGTGATGATATCTCATTGTGGATTTGATGTCCATTCCCCTGATAATCACTGATGTTGAGCATTTTTTCATATACCTGCTGCCATTTGTATGTCTTCTTGGGAGAAATGCCTATTTGATACTACTTTCCATTTTCTAATTGGATTATTATTATTTTTTTTGTTGAGTCATTTGAGCTCCTTATATGCTTTGGATATTAACCCCTTTTCAGATTAATTGTTTGAAAATTCTCTCCCATTCCTCAGATGGGTGATTACTAATTAATTTTGTTTTGCTGTATAGAAACTTTTTAGTTTGATGTCATATCATTTGCCCACTTTTTGCTTTTGTTTTCTGGGCTTTTGGGTACTTATAAAAAATACTTGGGACCAGCATTGTGACACAGTGGGTTAAGTTGCTCCTTGTAATGCCGGGGTCCCATATGGGTGTCATTCAAGTTCCAGCTGCTCATCTCTTATCCAGCTTCCTGCTGAGGCACCTTGGAAAGCAGCAGAAAATGGCAGCAGAAGATGGCCCAAGTGGTTGGGCTTCTGCACCCATGTGGGAGATGTGGAAGAAGCTCTGGACTCCTGGTTTCAGACTGGTACAGCCTCGGCCATATGGCCATTTTAGGAGTGAACCAGTGGATGGACGTTCTCTCTCTCTCTCTCTGACTTGCACCATTTCCCTATAACTCTGATTTTCAAGTAATTAAAAAATAAATCTTAAAAAAAATTCTTGTCCACTCCAAAATCTTGAAAAATTTTTCTGATGTTTTGTGTCTCACATGCTTTAAAAAAACTGATTCATAAGCTTATTTTTTAAAAAAAGACTTATTTATTTATGTACTTGAAAGGCAGAATTACAGAGAGAGAGGGAGAGACAGGAAGAGATATCTTCCATCTGCTTCTTTACTCCCCAAATGGCTGCAATAGCCAGAGCCAGGCCAGGAGTCTGGATCTTCTTCTAGATCTCCCACATGGGTGAAGAGGTCCAAAGATTTGAGCCATCCTCTGCTGCTTTCCCAGAAGCATCAGTAGGGAGTTGGATTGGAAAGTGGAGCAGCTGGGAATTGAAATGGCATCCATATGGGATGCCAGCATTGCAGGCAGTGACTTAACCTGCTATGCCACAACACAGGCTTTAGGGTCTTAGATTTATTTCTTTCATCTATTTTGATCTGAATTTTGTCTGCGAGAAGAGTTAGGGTCTAGTTTCATTCTTCTGCATGTGAATACTCAATTTCCCCACACCAATTATTAAATGGATTGTCCTTTCCCAGGTGCGTATTCTTAGCAGCTATGTCAAATATCAGTTGACTCTAGGTATATAAGATTATTCCTAGGCTCTTTATTCTATTCCACTGGCCATTGTATGTGTTTTTAATGCCAATACCAGCTAGCTTTGGTTACTATAGCGTTGTAGCATATTTTGAAGTCAGGGAGTATAAAGCCTCATGTTTGCTATTTTTACTTAATATTGCTTGGACTGTTCTGGAACTTTTGTGGTTCCATATGAATTTTTGGATTTTTTTCCAGTTCTATGAAGAATGTCATGGATATTTGATATGGATAGCATGGAATGTTCAGATTGCTTTGGGTAATAGAGACATTTTAACAATATTGATTTTTCTAATCCACAAGCATGGGGTGTACTTCCATTGTTTTGTGTCCTCTTCAATTTATTTTCTCAATGTTTTATAGTTTTCATTGTATAGATTTTTCACATTTTTGGATAAATTTATTCCTAGGTAGTTATTATTTTTTAGGTATTTTAAATAAGATTTCTTTTGTGATTTCATTTCAGATAATTGGGTATTGGCATATAGAATTGCTACTGATGTTTTGCCTGCTTTTATTTTATCTTGCATCTTTGTGAATTTGATTACTACTTCTAATAGCTTTTAGATGGACTCTTTGGAGTTTCCTGTATCAGATATTGTAATCTACAGACAGTAACAATTTGACTTTCTCTTTTCTTATTTGTTTGCCTTTTATTCCTTTTTCTTGCCTGATTTTTTGTCTAGGACTTCCAGTTTTGTGTTCAATAACATCATGAATATGGGCAGTCCTGTCTTATTTCAAATCTTAATTAAAAAGGTTAAATTTGTGGGTCTAGTGTTGTTCATGATAATCTTTGGTGATACTTTGTATTTCAATAGTATCAACTGTAATATCTTCTTTTGTGTGTGTCTGATTTTAATTATTTGAGTGTTCTGTGTTTTATTTCTATTATCTGGAGTTTTTCAATTTTGTTCATCTTTTCAAACAATAAACTCTAAATATTTTGCTCTTTATTATGGCTTAGGTCTTTCTTAATTTCTGCTCTTATTTATATTGTTTATTCCACTAACTTTGGGTTTGCTTTGTTTTTGTTTTTCTGCTTGCTTGAGGTATAATAAGATTTTTCTGCTTTTTTAAGTAGAAATTAATTGCTTAAAGATTCCTTCTTAGTACTGCTTTTCCTGTATGACATAGATTTTGACATGTTGTATTTCCATCATTAGAGGCAGAGATACAGATGGAGAGAGAAGGAGAGACAGAGAGATAGAGAGGCCTTCCATCTGCTAGTTCACTCCCCAATGGCCGTATCAGCCGGAGCAAGGATGATCTGAAGCCAGGAGCTTCTTCCAGGTCTCCCACACCAATGCTGGGATCCAAGCACTTGGGCCATCTTCCACTGCTTTCCCAGGCCATTAGAAGAGAGTAGGACTGGAGGAGGAGCTGCTGGGACATGAACCAGTGTCCATACGGGATGCCGGTGCCAGGTGGAGGCTTAACTTACTATGCCACAGTGCTGGCCCTATTATGAACTTTTTCAACATCCTTCTTAATTTCTTCATGATCCATTGGTGGTTTAAGAGAACATTTAATTTGCATGTATTTGTATTACTTGTAAGTTTTTTCTGGTTATTGATTTCTAGTTTTATTTCATCACCAGAAATAAAATGATTTTCATCAGAAAAAAAGATTCTGATTTCAATTAAAAAATTTGTTAAGACTTGTTTTGGGGCATAGCCTATGATCCATTTTGGAGAATGCTTCCTGTGCTGTTGTGAAAAAGGTATATTCTGCTGCTACTGGAATGTACATTCTGTAGAAGTCTGTTAGGTCCATTTCGTCTAGGGTGCTGCTTAACTCTGCCATTTCTCTGTTAATTTTCTGTCTATGATCTTGCCATTCCTAAAAGTGGGGTATTAAAGTCCCTTCATAATTTTGTATTAGAGTCTATGTCCCCTTTCGTCCTGCTAACAATTACTTTATATATTTGAGTGCTCAATAATTGAGTTAATATAGATTTGCAATCAAATTTCCTCTTAGAGACCCATTGATCATTGTAAGTGAACTTCTATGTCCTTAATTTTTGCTCTTGATTAAAATTCTATTTTATTTAATTATGGCTACACCTACTACATTTTAGATTCCATTTTCATGGAGGATCTTGTTCCATCCCTTTACTGTCAGTCTGAGCATGTTCTTAGAGGTGAAGTAAGTTTCTAATAAGCAGAGCATAGCTGTGTCTTTCCAGAAAAGTCCATTCAATCCCTGTATTTCTTTTGTCAGAAAGTTCAGTTGATTTACATATAAGTCAACTTTTGATTGGTAAGGTCTTAGTACAGCCATTTGTTACTTTTTTGGTAATTTCTTTCTTATAGTCTTCCTTTGTGGTTAAGTGATATTTTTTGTTAGTGTGTTTTGATTCCATGCTTAATATTTTTGGTGTTCTGGTACAGGTTTTTTTTTTTTTTTTTTTTACAGGCAGAGTGGACAGTAAGAGACAGAGACAGAGAGAAAGGTCTTCCTTTTTGCCGTTGGTTCACCCTCCAATGGCCGCCGCAGCCGGCGCACCGCGCTGATCCAAAGCCGGGAGCCAGGTGCTTATCCTGGTCTCCCATAGTGTGCAGGGCCCAAGCACTTGGGCCATCCTCCACTGCACTCCTGGGCCACAGCAGAGAGCTGGCCTGGAAGAGGGGCAACCAGGACAGAATCTGGCGCCCTGACCGGGACTAGAACCCCATGTGCTGGCGCCGCTAGGTGGAGGATTAGCCTAGTGAGCCGCGGCACCGGCCAGGTTTTTGCTTTATGATTACTATGAGGCTTACAAGAACATGTTTTGATTATAGTAAGTTGTTTTAAATTTATAGAAATTTATCTATGATCATAACAATGAAAAAAGTAATTAAGAAAGAAAAAATAGCAAAAATTCGACACTTGTGTGGCAGGATTTGTGTTCGGAGAAGACACCAAGGCTTTTAACAGGAAATAGTGATAGAACAAGGACATAAGCCTCAGCCATTCTAGCTCATTACCCAAAAGGTAGGTAAAATTAGAATTTGTCCCTTGTCCCTGAATCTTAACTCAGTCTCACACCCCATTGCCTTACTCCTCCTACTATTCACCTCCATCTATTGCCCCCTACCCCCACCCCCACCCCATTCCAGCTGATATAAAAATGCCCAGTCCCTGGGGTCTGGGCCTTCTGCAAGGTGTTCCATCTGCATGCATGCTGGTGGTTGGTCACTCACCTCTGTAGATTTATTTTTTTGAACCTGAAATGGTTACACACAAGAAGATAATAATTACAGTTGAAGCATACATAGGCAAGCAGATAATGACCATATTCCATTTTTAGTGTAAGTTTCTTTGTTCTCTGACCTTAGGGAGGCCTCTACAACACTTGTTTTCTACTCTTCTCCACCCTTAAATGTTTGATATCTTATTTTGGTCTCTGTTATAGTGCCCATCTTTTAGCATACTAACAAGGTTTGCATTTGATATTTTTAGTCTTCATACTAATGATATGAATGGGTTAAGTATGTGTTCACAATGTTACAGCATTCTAGAGTTGTAGTTACTGTTACTAGTGTGTCCTATACTTCTTAATGCTTCATTCCAGAAATGTATGGTCAGTGCTGCTATTTCCTAGGATGAGCCTTATGTCCAGGCTTACTCAGTCTGCAGTTAGTGTGTTGCTACTATTTAAGCACTAGAGGGTGCCCTGAACCTACCTTTGTCACAAACCCACAGTCACAAACCCATAAAAACATAGAGTGTGTGTTCTGGATGGAATTAGGTAATGGTGAGGGGCTCCTGAGCCTCCTCTTGGGGACTTGGATGGGCCCCATTGCCTCACTCACAGTTGCCAGCCAGTGGCCAGCTAATGCAAGATTCTACCCAGTACTAGGACTTGCTGTGGATGCTCTGTCTCTTGACTCCAAAGCACTGACATGTTGGCCAGCGCCGCGTCTCAATAGGCTAATCCTCCACCTTGCGGCGCCAGCACACGGGGTTCTAGTCCCGGTCAGGGCGCTGGATTCTGTCCTGGTTGCCCCTCTTCCAGGCCAGCTCTCTGCTGTGGCCCAGGAGTGCAGTGGAGGATGGCCCAAGTGCTTGGGCCCTGCACCCCATGGGAGACCAGGAGAAGCACCTGGCTCCCGGCTTTGGATCAGCGTGGTGCGCCCACCGCAGTGCGCCGGCTGCGGTGGCCATTAGAGGATGAACCAATGGTAAAAAGGAAGACCTTTCTCTCTCTGTCTCTGTCTCTCACTATCCACTCTGCCTGTAAAAAAAGAAAAACCAAAAACAAACAAACAAAAACAAAAACAAAACAAAACAAAGCACTGACATGCACCTGCATCCCTTTTCTCTGCCCATTGGATGCTGACTCTCTGCCTGAAGGGGTACCTAAGGTTGGAGGATGGATGAGGTCAGCTGTCCCATGATCACTAGTGTCATATTGTTAGGTCACAGCCGGGGCAGCTTGCCAGAACAGGTGCAGGAGAAGGGCCACCCCAAGGTCTGAGCTGCCAGTGTCTGCTTGAAGCTATGGTCTATTCATGGCTTCAGATGGCTGCCAAAGGCCAGACATTGTGCACACCAGGGTCAGATGCATTGCACTGAAGTGATGGAATTGTGCCAGGTGGTGGATTTCACTGCCGTGTGCCTGGTACCATGCTCTAAACTGAAGGTCTGTACTTAATGTGGGGGTCTTTCTCTCTGTGCCTCATTTCTTGGAGTTGGGGAGGGGGGATGAGGGAAATTCTGTCTTCAATGCATCTTTTCTCATTGTTGTTCTAAAACCAGGTTTTAGAACCAGGTTTAGCTACAATCTCTCACGTGGTTTCTTTAGTTCCTATTTTTTTTTTTTTAAAGATTTTATTTATTTGAGAGGTAGAGTTACAGACAGTGAGAAGGAGCGACAGAGAGAAAGTTCTTCCTTCCATTGGTTCACTTCCCAGATGGCCACAATGGCCAGAGCTGTGCTGATCCAAAGCCAGGATCCAGGTGCTTCCTCCCAGTCTCCCATGAGGGTGCAGGGTCCCAAGCACTTGGGCCATCTTGCACTGCTTTCCCAGGCCATAGCAGAGAGCTGGAGTGGAAGAAGGGCAGCCAGGACTAGAACCGGCACCCATATGGGATGCCAACACTGCAGGCAGAGGATCAACCTACTGCGCCACAGTGCCAACCCTTCTTTAGCTCTTAGTTTTGTGCATGGATCTTTGTTCAGACTGATGTTCCTATGGGGAGGCTATTGCTGAAGATTCTTACTCTACCTTTTTACTGCACCCCTTCACAGTTTAAAAAATTAAGATTAATGTATTTTATGTAAGGTGCCCTGAACTTTTCCTGAAACCGTATAGGATCATTTTGTCAGTGTTGAGTAAGAAAATTAGAATAGTGCTGAGAACACATTGTTATTACTGCATGCTACAAATATAGTTATACAACCAGAGCACTTATAATTCACTGAGAAACCATTAGAAGTAATAAGTATGCTTAGTGAAATAACTAAATTCCAAATAATCTCAAAAAATCAAACTCTCATAATTCAGCAATAACCATTGGTATGCGTGATTTGTGTCCCATTTTCTCAACCCCACAACTTATATATTTATGTTCTAACCCCAATGGTTTTGGGACTTGGTAGTGGGTAAAGGTTGGAAGAGTTTTAAGTTGCATTTTAGAAAAAGCTCAGATTCCTTTGAAGAGAAGGTTGGTAGAAACTTGGACATTAGAGGCTGGTGCTGTGGTATAGCAGGTTATGCCATTGCCTACTGTGCCATCATTCCATATGGGTGCCAGCTTGAGTTCTGGTTGTTCTACTTCTGATCCAACTTCCTGCTAATGTGCCTGGAAATAACAGCAGAGGCTGGTGCAAGCACTTGGGCCCCTGCACCCATGTTGGAGACCCAGAAGAAGCTCCTGGCTCCTGGCTTCAGCTTGGCCCATCCTGGCCATTGGTGGTCATTTGGGGAGGGATCTAGTGGATCTAAGACCTCTTTCACATGATCTCTTCCTCTATCTCTATGTAACTCTGCTTTTTAAATAAATAAAACATTTTTTAAGAGGAAACATGGACATTAAAAGTGCTTCTGATGAAGGGCCTAATTGCAGGAAGAACATCCTTTCTATAAAGAGGTGAAGATCTTGGCTGAATCATTTTCTAATGTTTGTGGAAGATGGGGCTGGTGAATAGTGAACTTGGGTATTTAAGGAAGGAGATTTCTAGCACAGTGTCATAGCAAAATGTTGGTGGAGAGAATAAATCAAAGCAGGAATTGCTAAGCAAAAAGGAAGCAGAACTTGAAGATTTGAAAAATCTTCATCATATTTGTATTGAAAAAGATAGGAAGAATATGTGTTCTGGAGAAAGCACCAAATAGTATGGTAGACAGCAATTTTATAAAGAAGTTATGGATCCAAAGGACCATCTCAGCAAAAATGCTGCCGTCTTGAACAGAAGGAGACAAAGACAGTCAAAGATGTCTTTCAAGTCCTGAGATTTCTACACACAGAACAATAGAGCTTTTTGTTATAAGATTGCATTATTGGCGCTGGCACTGTGGAGTAGTGGGTAAAGCTGCCTCCTGCAGTGCCAGCATCCTGTATGGGTGCTGCTTAAAGTCCCGGCTTCTCCATGTCTGATCCAGCTCTCTGCTGTGGCCTGGGAAAGCAGAAGATGGCCCAAGTCCGTGTGTTCTTGCATCTGCGTGGGAGAGCTGGAAGAAGCTCCTGGCTCCTGGCTCCTGGCTTCGGATTGGCGCAGCTCCGGCCATTGTGGCCATCTGAGGAGTGAACCAGTGGATGGTAGACCTTCCTCTTTCTCTCTCTCTCTCTCTCTCTCTCTCTGCCCCTGCCTCTCTGTAGCTCTGCCTTTCAAATAAATATATAAATCTTAGAAAAAAAAAGATTGCATTATCCTCCAAGTGAAAAGAAGAGTGATTCAGAGATTAGCAGGGCTACCCCATCCCAGAACATCCTGCATCCTAGAGAATGAGGCCACTTCTTTGGTTTTACTGGCCCTGGTTGCTGTCTCTACACTGAGTGCCCTTTGGTAGGACCAGAGGTGGGGGAAGCCATCTGTTAGCCCCTCAGAAAAGAAGCTGAAGACAGAGAGGGTTGCACTTGAGTATAAAACAATATTTTATTTATTTATTTATTTATTTGAAAGTCACAGTTACAGAGAGAGAAGAAGTGGGGGGGAGGGAAGGAGAGAGAGAATGAGAATTATTTGCTTGTTCACTTCCCAGATGGTTACAATGGCTTTGGATGGACCAGGCTAAAGCCATGAGCCAGGAGTTTTCATCTGGATCACTCAAAAAATGCAGGCAGGGGCTCAAACACTTGGGCCATTTCCTGCTGCTTTCCCAGGCCGTTAGCAGGGAGCTGGATCAGAAGTGGAACATCTGGGATGGAGCTGGCATCCATATACAAGGCCTTGTGTTGCACGTGATGTGCAACATTCTGCCACAATCCATTCTGCCACAATGTCGACTAGGCACTGGAGTTTACAATGAAATTTGCCTAGGTGTTTAGAATACTTTCGTTTCTAGTTTCTCTTTTTTGGAAATGAATGTCTATTCTATGCCTGTCCCACAATTGCATTCTGGAAACACATGAATTGTCTGATGTGACAGGTTTACAGTTGGAGAGGAATTGTGCCTTAGGATGACTTACAGATGATTGATTAATGTTTTAACAAACTGCTTACCTGTTATCCAGAGCAGCTGTACCATTTTACATTTCCACTGGCATTGTATGAGGGGTCCACATTCTCATCTACCCTAGTTGTTATCTTTTTTACTATGGCCACTTAACTGTATGTGAAGTGATACCAATTGCCTTTTTTTTTTTTAATCTTTTATTTAATGAATATAAATTTCCAAAGTACGACTCATGTGTTACAATGGCTTCCCCCCGATACCGTCCCTCCCACCCACAACCCTCCCCTTTCCCACTCCCTCTCCCCTTCCATTCACATCAAGATTCATTTTCGATTATCTTAATATACAGAAGATCAGCTTAGTATACCTTAAGTAAGTATTTCAACAGTTTGCTCCCACACAGAAACATAAAGTGAAAAATAATAGATGATTTTTTTTAAATGATGATGAAATCAGATCAGACCTATTGTCATGTTTAATCCCAGTGAGAGTCAAGTTGGGAATTGATAATTTCTTTTTTTTTTTTTTACAGAAGATCAGTTTAGTGTACATTAAGTAAAGATTTCAGTCGTTTGCACCCCCATAGAAACACAAAGTGAAATATACTGTTTGAGTACTCGTTATAGCATTAAGCCTCAGTGTACAGCACGTTAAGGACAGAGATCCTACATGAGGAGTAAGTGCACAGTGACTCCTGTTGTTGACTTTACCAATTGACACTCCTGTCTATGGCATCAGTAATCTCCCTATGCACCCGTTATGAGTTTCCAAGGCTATGGAAGCCCCTTGAGTTCTCCGACTCTTATCTTGTTTAGACACGGTCATAGTCAAAGTGGAGGTTCTCTCCTCCCTTCAGAGAAAGGCACCTCCCTCTTTGAAGACCTGTTCTTTCCACTGGGATCTCACTCACAGAGATCTTTTTCCAATTGCCTTTTTGTAAGTACAGGTAGCCTTCATTGATTAGATGTAGATGATAGCTATCTTTTCCTTTGCCCTAACCAGTGGCACATGACAATGAGAGCATTTATTAGATTACATTCTATCAACATTTAAAATAGTTATTATCAAGCACCAAAAAAGTCATACAATTTTAGTTTGGGAAATTGACTTCCAGGACCATCCAGGAGAGATTTATGTCATGGAGACTGAGGCAAAATTCAGACCGCAGAACCAGTTATCTCCAGTTTTGGTCAGGAAACAAGAGCCTGCCCTCTGGGGGTGGCATACAGGTCATGCATGCAGAGCTCCTGGCCCAGAGAGCTCCTCTCAAGGTGTTAGGCTGCCGGGTGGGCAGGTGCTCATAACTTGCCCATGAAGGGGTGCTGATGGCTGTTCCTGCCTAGAAACATACATGAGCATCAATCATTTCATCAGTGACAGAGTGCTTTTCATGCCCTTTGTGCTAATTATCCAACACACTTGTGCAGGTTTTGATAAGGATTCTGGAAACATTTACAAAGCTGTAGCTGACATCCATATTATGGACAAGGGAGGTTCAAATATTGACTAATCATTCTCTCTCTCTCTCTCTCTCTCTCTCTCTCTCTTTTAAAAAGATTTATTTATTTATTTGAAAGGCAGAGTTACAGAGAGGCAGAGGCAGAGAGAGAGAGACGTCTTCCATCTGCTGGTTTACTCCCCAGACGGCTGCAATGGCTGGAGCTGAGCTGATCCGAAGCTGAGCCAGGAGCTTCTTCCAGGTTTCCCATGCAGGAGCAGGGGCCCTCTTCTACTGCTTTCCCACGCCATAGCAGGGAACTGGATCATAAGCGAAGCTGCGGGAACTTGAACCTGTGCTCTTGTGGGATGCTGGCACTGTAGGTGGTGGCTTTACCCAGTACACCACAGCACCATCCTTGACTAATTGTTCTTAATGGTGGTTGGTCCATGTTTAACATACTGTCCAGAAAAAAAAAATCAGGTTTAAAGAGACTAGAGTTCAGAATCCAGTGTACAGGACAATATGCAGTCCATCTGCAGTTTTTCCTCCTAGGTTTACCGTGGGTCACAATTATTTGCTTTGGGCACACCATCATTTCCTGAACACTTCTATATGCTTTATTATTTGCATGTCTGAGCACAGTCCCAGTTCCTTAGTTTTATTTTCAGTTAACAAAAAGCTATTCATCTCTATATCCTTTTATCCAGACACATGGAATTGATCGCATTCACAAGCATGTCAGAGATTAAGTAAGGCAAGCAAATAAATAACACACTAGGACAGACTCTGAAATAGATGTGGATACTAGGTGTGAGTAGAACACAAAGGAAGGATCCATTATTTCTGTCTGAGAAACCTGGGAAGAGTATCCCAGAAAACAAGCATTTTTAGCAGGGATATGAAAATGCATTGAGATATGTTTTCGCTTCTCTGGGCACACACTGCCTTTCTGGGCTGAGGATTGGAGATCAAGCTGGAATGAGTGGAAATAGGGATGGAGAAGTTGTAGCCTGGGTGTGGCCTCCAGGAAGCTGTGGCTCCAAGGATTTACAAGTAATTTAGAGGTTCTGGTGTTGTGGCTCTGTGGGTTAAGCTGCTGCCTGG
The DNA here is from genome assembly GCF_051225735.1 of Oryctolagus cuniculus. NCBI lineage: Eukaryota > Metazoa > Chordata > Mammalia > Lagomorpha > Leporidae > Oryctolagus > Oryctolagus cuniculus. The sequence goes on from NC_142874.1 coordinate 33,862,864, forward strand.
GGCACTGGCATCCCATGAGTGCTGGTTTTGATATATGCAGGCATGTAGGATAAAATTCAATTAGGTCTGTGAGCTGGAAGACTACGCCTACACCATACCACCTGTGTGATCTCATGCACTTACCTGACCACACCTGTGTGCCTACCTGCCAGTCAGACTAATTAACCACTCCCCTTTGGAAGTGGATTAAAGGCCTGGAGCATGGTGGGCCCCACCCTTTTTTCCCCTCCCTGCCCTTGATACCCTTGCTGCCCTGCCGGGCACCTTCGGGTCACGTGGCCTTTGGGCCACCTGCTCTATGCTTTCCAGCCTGCATGCTCCTCCATGTGGCTGGCATCTGGCCTATCTTTGCTCAGTATGAATCCAGATTTCCCTCTTTTAGATAGAATCCTCACTCTCTTAAGCATTTCTCTCTGAATAAAAAGCTTAAAAACTTGCCACGCTGCCTGGTTTTTGGGGCCAGTATTCAGAATTCTCTGAATAAATGGCAAGAGCCCACATGGCTTATTAATATGGGAAATATTAATAAGCAAATCAGTATCAGTTTGTTTCCATGTGGGAAAGCATGGGAAAAGCCAGTGGTTGAGCCACCATATAGGAGACCTGGGAAAAGCTCCTGGCTTCAGCCTTGCAGCCATTTAGGGAGTGAACCTGTAGGTGGAAGTTTCTCTCTCTCTCTCTGCCTTTCAAATGAATAAATAAATCTTTAAAATAGCAAGCTAGGGCCAGAATTGATTACCCTTTTAGACATTTCAGCCTGTAGAAACACTATGAGTTCAAATGTCACCTCCTGGTGAAGCATTTTCTGAAGAATCAGGCAGAATTAATCCTGTTTCCTCTTTGCCAGGAAATGGAATTAAGTGTGTGTTACAACAAGCACTAAAAGCAATGTATTTTAAAATTAAACTTGGTTGTTTGCCTGTGTTGTGTTCCGGATTGCCCAGATAGAAAGAACCAGCGAGACTCACCATAATGCAAAGAACAAAGGGACTTTATTTGTAGGTCTAGCATGCTGGGGCCCTGGCCTCCCTTGCAACGCAGTGCTGGGAGACTAAGACCCCCTTCTCTTTGTTCCCGGGGTTTTTACAGTTCCCAGGCAAACAAGTATTATGTCCGCATTCCTTCCTTCCCCTGGCCCTGCAGGACCAAGGATGGCCCACCTTATTGTGGACCAGACCAACGACTGCCGGTGTCAGGTTTCATCTTCTCACACCAGGGGCATCCTGGGCCTTGTCAGTTCCTTTGTCTTGTGAGAAGCCTGTCATGGCATGGCTCTTGCCTCTCACACCTGTCAGCTTCCTCCCTGAAGTCAGTACTGTGACTTCTTTTTTTATTTTTAAGATTTTATTTATTTAAAAAAGTTACATGGAGAGATGGGGAGAAAGAGAGAGGAGAAAGGTCTTCCATCTGCTGGTTTGCTCCTTAGGTGGCCACAATGGCCAGGGCTGGACCAGGCTGAAGCCAAGGGCTAGGAGTTTCATCTGGGTCTCTCATGTGGGTGGCAGGGGCCCAAGCCCTTGGTCTATCCTCTGCTGCTTTTCTCAGGCCATTAGCAGGGAGCTGGACTGGAAGTGGAGCAGCCAGGACTTGAACTGGTGCCCATAAGGGATGCACGCATCTCAGGGGTCAACTCAACCCACGATGCTGCAATGCCTGCTCTAGGACTGTCTTAAACACTCAGTTTCACAGTGCCTGACATGAGAGCTTAGCATGTACTCATTGGGTGATGAATGAATGCTAGTAATTAGCATTTCTTGAGAGGTGAAGTTTACTTGGAGGCCTTTCCTCAGACACACCAGTTCTGCAGCCTCCCATCTCCTGACAGCCAGTGCTCTTCCCCTTCCTGTGCCCTGGAAGCTGAGATTTTCTGGCCCAGAGGCTGCAGCAGCACGATGCAGTGGATCTCTTTCGCCCATCTCCTCTGTGCCCAGTTTTTGTGCTGTAATCTTCAGTTTTCAGACCACTGGTAGCTCCCGGTGGGCTTGTCCTGCAGGGCCCACGCTGTCGGGATGGAGGGGTGATGGTGTTCTTGACAAGAAGCACCAGAGACAGTTTCAGTGAACATGTCCATTTATTAACAGTCGGGCACAAGCTTTTATAGGGCAGGCAAAGGGGAGCAGCTAGTTCAGGGTAGCAACACTAACTCTATAGGATAAAGCCAACGCTGGCTCCTGTGCTTCTCTAATCAGGTTGAAGATCACAGAGCCCACATAGCCTTCCAGGTGATTTTATGGGTCTGGGCCACACCTAAGAGCTATTTACCTAGTTGACAATTACAAGGCCCTTCAACAGGAAGTGTTTGTGGGGGAAATGTGCCTGGGGCTCCTGCCGCCTGTCAGTGGTCAGGTCAAGGGTGGGTCTCAGTGTGCAGAGCCTGTGACCAGGGTTTTTCCTGGGGGGCATGGTGTGCCATGCCCTCATAACCTCCTGCATGGGCTAGGCATGCAGTCTCCCAGCTAGGCACAGGATCACCCACAGCTTCCTTGGACTGAACCTCCAGTTCTTGCCTTTTGAATTTTAGGTTCTCCATATAGAGCATCCTGCCTGGAAGCTGCTCCTCCCATAGGAGGTCAGAGCTCCCAGAGGAACTTGGCAATGTTTACTGCACAGGTGCAGCTGGAGGCTTGTCAGCAGACCAGCTTCCTGGACTCTTTTTCCCATCTGTTCTGTCTCTTTAACAAGAATCCCTAGCTCCAGGCCTGGCAACCACACCTTGAATGATGGCTTGACCAGAGGATACCAGTTCCCAGTTCATTCAACCTTCTGCTCAGTTAGACACAATCCCTTTTCTTGCTCTGAACCACACTAGGGGAAAGAGCAGGAAGATGGACAAAGTCCAACCCCAGTAATATGAGTGTGTGACTAGGGGATCCCTGAGCACTGAGGACTCCTTAAAAATTTATTTATTTGAAAGAGAGGGGGTGTTACGCCCAGTTCAGTTGTCCCCAAAGACCACCAAGGAGCTGATACTGCTGTAAAGCGCACGAGAGTTTTATTGCAGGTCCGGGCCTGGACTCTCAATCAACACCGACGCAGCGGGTCTGAATTGAGAACTCCGACCCTTCAGTTAACAGGGTTTTTATAGGGTTTTCAGAGACATTCTATACATCATGGTACTATTTAGCAAGTCATCTCATCCCACAGGAAATTCAAAGTGAAAGGAGCCAAGAGCCACCATAAAAAAAAAAAAAAATGGGGCTCTTGAGACAAACTGTTCCAGAGACGGCCTTGGAAAATGGGGAGTAAACCGGTTCACAGAGAAAGCAGTCAGCTACTGACCGGAGATACGCAGAACACCTGCCTTGTAGAAGCCCCCCTTCCTTCCTCTTGCTCAAGGTTAACTAAGAAAGTTACAAGGCACGTAGCAACCTACTCCTGTCTCCTAGAAACCCCCTCCCCTAATGTATCCCTTTGACCTAGTACTTTTCCACCGACATTAGCACTTCAGACTGCCATAAAAGGCCCGCTACTGAAAATTATCCAATGAACTTATGCCAGTCTTTAATATGTTAATTCTGTGGTTTTGCCTTATAAAAGCTGTAGAAGATAGCTGCTCGGGGCTCCTCTCACTTGCTTGCTGCTTGCAGCAGTAGGGGGCCCATTTGTACAAATGAAATAAATTACCTCCTGTTCTATTGCATCGTTTGGTCCGGAGTCTGTGTTTCTGGGGTCGTCACAAGAGGACACCGCTTTTGGGGTCCTACACAAAGGACATCTCTTAGAACTGATTAGTGCATCCAGTGGCGGGAATGGACCTACTAAAGGTGGTTGGATGGCTTTGGGGTTGATGCCTTTTGAACTGATTGGCCGAAGCATAGGGTCCGAGCTGCTGGGGTGTGCGTGCCAAACTGCAGGGTCTCGGGTAGCTATCAATCACCTTATCTGCCCTGAGAAGACACCAGGAACTCTAGGTATTTCTCTGTTATCTGCTAATTGGCTGTTGCTGGGAGAGTTTATCACAAGGGGAGTTCATTTATGTACTTTTAGGAGCTTCTGGCTCAGGGTTCAGGGCCTGGTCAGGCCCAAATTACAAGATGGAGGCCTAATTTAAAAGTTACACCTTGATCCAGGCTCAGGTCTCACAGGGGACAGCACAGTCCTACCAGCTGGTTCATTCTCCCAAATACCAGCAACAGCTGAGGCTGGGCCAGGCTGAAGCCAGGAGCCTGGAACTCAATGTAGGTCTTTCATCTAAGTGTCAGGAATTCAATTCCTTGAACCATCACTTTTACTAGAAAGCTGGAGTCAAGAGCTAGAGCTGAGTATTAAATTCAGGCACTGAGCTGTGACAAAGGTGTCTTAACCACTAGGCTAAATGCACACCCCATGGACTCTTGCTTAATTTGCAGAATGAGGGTGTTGGGGCCACTTAAATCAACCATTTTATCCTACCCACTTGCATTTTCTACCAGAACAAATATAACATAGATTGGGAATAATGAGAGAACACATTGTTAGTCTCTTCCCATAGTGGGACTACCTGCAGAGGCAAATTCAATTTTCTTATTAAAAAGAGACTGAATTCTGGGGATGGTGTTATGGTGCAGCGGGTTAAGCTGCTGCTTTTGATACCAGCATCCAATATGGGCACTGGTTCATGTCCCAGCTACTCCACTGCTAAGGATCTGGGAAAAGCAGTAGAAGATGGCTGATGTGTTTGGGCCCCTGCCATCTCATGGGAGAAGGAGAAGACGCTCCTGGCTCCCGGTTTCAGTCTAGCCCAGCCCTGGCTATTGTGGCCATCTTGTGTGTTAACCAGTAGATGAAATCTCTCTCTCTCTCTCTCTCTCTAACTCCTTCAATTAAATAAATCTTTAAAAAGAGGCTGAATTCGGGCAAGCCATTACTTTATAGTGGGTGCCTTTCAAATCCACTGTTATCTCTGGTTCTGTCCCCAAGGCTACTTTCCATACAACCATCACATGGAAATGTGCATTTCCTCCTTAGTCTGTCTGGGGAGAAGCTGGGTGAGAGCAGCAGGGGCTGAAGGTTGCATTGGGAAACCAAGTGCTCCCACCTCACAGGCAGGGTAAGATGTAATTGAAGAGTGGGCCTCTTGAACATGGCTGTGAACAGGACCACATGTAGCAATGACAGCTGCTTACTCTGGCCCCATTCCAGGGGCTTCTATCTTCTGAGCTACCATCCTAAGTCCAGTTTTCTGTGAAACAGGCTGGCCTGCCCATTGGCTGCAAGCTAACTCGGTGATTCTGGAGCTGGTCTATGTTGGAATTCCCTAAGTTCTTTCACAGAACCTGTGTTTCTCTTCTTCCTGCTGCTTTCTTCTCTACCGGCAAATGTATTCCCCTCCTTTTCTGGCAAGGTGTTCCTCGTTCATGTGTCTCATCTCGTGCTCCCTAGCCCATAAGGGCAGGATGGCGATGTGATGCACACTCGAGCTCTCGTGTACTTCTTTTCTCTCATCTCCCACATCCAGTTGGATCCTTACCTCCATATTTGTCACAGTTGTTATGGAAGTAAATACCCAAGCATAGCTGCTTATGAAGGAAAGAGGCTTATTCTACCCCCAGGACTTGGAGGATCAGTCCCAGATCAGGCAGCTCCATTAGTTTGGTGTCTGTTGAAGCTGTGGGATGGCAATGGTGGGCCACATAGGGAGGAAAGAGACTACAGGGAGCCAGGCAACAGAATGAGACTGGGTCCAACTTGGCTTATGAAACCAGGACCTCCTACCACCTAGACACCTTAATTGATTTAAATTTCATTCCCTTAGTACCGATAACTTACGACTTTTGGTTTAGATATCTGCCTGAGTTCAAGAGCAATATCTTATTCAAACCTTAGCACTGTCCACAACCTCTCCCATAGTCCCCTTCATTAGAACCCCAGGGCTCCTACTTAATACCAGGCCCTCAGTTCTTTGTCACACATTTAAAGTCAGGGGCCCCTGGAAAGCCTCTTGGATAGGATTCATCCAGGAGGGGCCCTTTTTGTGCCTTGTTCTTCCCAGAATGAAAATGTGGTGGTTACAAGCTGTCACTTAAGGATAGTAGAGCAAAAAAGATCGTGTCGAGGGAGCTGCAGTACAAACCCTGGGTTTTCCAGCCTCCAGACTTTATTTAAATGAGATAATAGCCCCTGTTTATTTAAAACAAAGGTCACCAACTGTTTTTGTTTTTTTTTTTTTTTTTTTTTTTTTTTTTTTTTTTAACTTTTATTTAATGAATATACGTTTCCAAAGTACGAATAATGGATTACTATGGCTTCCCCCCCATACCGTCCCTCCCACCCACAATCCTCCCCTTTCCCACTCCCTCTCCCCTTCCATTCACATCAAGATTCATTTTCGATTATCTTAATATACAGAAGATCAGCTTAGTATACATTAAGTAAGGATTTCAACAGTTTGCTCCCACACAGAAACATAAAGTGAAAAATAATAGATGATTTTTTTTAATGATGATGAAATCAGATCAGACCTATTGTCATGTTTAATCCCAGTGAGAGTCAAGTTGGGAGTTGATAGTTTCTATTCTTTTTTTTTTTTTTTTTTTTTTTTTTTTTTTTTTTTTTTTTTTACAGAGGATCAGTTTAGTATGCATTAAGTAAAGATTTCAACAGTTTGCACCCCCATAGAAACACAAAGTGAAATATATTATTTGAGTACTCGTTATAGCATTAAATCTCAATGCACAGCACATTAATGACAGAGATCCTACATGAGGAGTAAGTGCACAGTGACTCCTGTTGTTGACTTTACCAATTGACACTCCTGTCTATGGCATCAGTAATCTCCCTATGCTCCAGTCATGAGTTTCCAAGGCTATGGAAGCCCCTTGAGTTCTCCGACTCTTATCTTGTTTAGACAAGGTCATAGTCGAAGTGGAGGTTCTCTCCTCCCTTCAGAGAAAGGTACCTCCTTCTTTGAAGACCTGTTCTTTTCACTGAGATCTCACTCACAGAGATCTTTTGCCAGAGTGTCTTGGCTTTCCATGCCTGAAATACTCTCATGGGCTTTTCAGCCAGATCTGAATGCCTTTAGGGCTGATTCTGAGGCCAGAGTGCTATTTAGGGCATCTGCCATTCTATGAGTCTGCTGAGTATCTCACTTCCCATGTTGGATCACTCTCCCCTTTATTTATTCTATCGGTTAGTGTTAGCAGGTACTAGACTTGCTTATGTGCTCCCTTTGACTCTTAGTCCTTTCATTATGATCAATTGCGAACTGAAATTGATCACTTGGACTAGTGAGATGGCATTGGTACATGCCACCTTGATGGGATTAAATTGGAGTCCCCTGGTATGTTTCTAACTCTACCATTTGGGGCAAGTCAGCTGGAGCATGTCCCAAATTATATATCTCTTCCCTCTCTTATTCCTACTCTTATGTTTAACAGGGATCACATTTCAGTTAAATTTCAACACTTAAGAATAACTGTGTATTAATTACAGAATTAAATCAGTCATATTAAGTAGAACAGACAAAAAAAACTACTAAGAGGGATAATGTATTAAGTTGTTCATTAACAGTCAGGGCTATGCTGATCAAGTCACCGTTTCCCATAGTGTCCCTTTCACTTCAACAAGTTTCCTTTTTGGTGTTCAGTCAGTTGTCACCGATCAGGGAGAACATATGGTATTTGTCCCTTTGGGACTGGCTTATTTCACTCAGCATGATGTGTTCCAGATTCCTCCATTTTGTTGCAAATGACTGGATTTCGTTGTTTCTTACTGCAGTATAGTATTCTAAAGAGTACATATCCCATAATTTCTTTATCCAGTCTACCGTTGATGGGCATTTAGGTTGGTTCCAGGTCTTAGCTATTGTGAATTGAGCTGCAATAAACATTAGGCTGCAGACCGCTTTTTTGTTTGCCAATTTAAATTCCTTTGGGTAAATTCCAAGGAGTGGGATGGCTGGGTCGAACGGTAGGGTTATCTTCAGGTTTCTGAGGAATCTCCAGACTGATTTCCATAGTGGCTTGACCAGTTTGCATTCCCACCAACAGTGGGTTAGTGTCCCTTTTTCCCCACATCCTCGCCAGCATCTGTTGTTGGTAGATTTCTGAATGTGAGCCATTCTAACCGGGGTGAGGTGGAACCTCATTGTGGTTTTGATTTGCATTTCTCTGATTGCTAATGACCTTGAACATTTTTTCATGTGCCTGTTGGCCATTTGGATTTCCTCTTTTGAAAAATGTCTATTGAGGTCCTTGGCCCATCTCTTAATTGGGTTGTTGGTTTTGTTTTTGTGGAGTTTCTTGATCTCTTTGTAGATTCTGGTTATTAACCCTTTATCTGTTGCATAGTTTGCAAATATTTTTTCCCATTCTGTCGGTTGTCTCTTCACTCTCCTGACTGTTTCTTTTGCAGTACAGAAACTTCTCAATTTGATGCAATCCCAATAGTTAATTTTGGCTTTGACTGCCTGTGCCTCCCGGGTCTTTTCCAGAAACTCTTTGCCTGTGCCAATATCTTGAAGGGTTTCTCCAATGTTCTCTAGTAACTTGATGGTGTCAGGTCGTAGATTTAGGTCTTTAATCCATGTTGAGTGGATTTTTGTGTAAGGTGTAAGGTAGGGGTCTTGCTTCATGATTCTGCACGTGGAAATCCAATTTTCCTAGCACCATTTATTGAATAGACTGTCCTTGCTCAAGGAATTAGTTTTAGATCCTTGATCAAATATAAGTTGGCTGTAGATGTTTGGGTTGATTTCTGGTATTTCAATTCTGTTCCATTGGTCTATCCTTCTGTTTCTGTACCAGTACCATGCTGTTTTGATTACAACTGCCCTGTAGTATGTCCTGAAATCTGGTATTGTGATGCCTCCGGCTTTGTTTTTGTTGTACAAGATTGCTTTAGCTATTCGAGGTCTCTTGTGCCTCCATATAAATTTCAGCACCAATTTTTCCAGATCTGAGAAGAAGGTCTTCGGTATCTTGATTGGTATTGCATTGAATCTATAAATTGCTTTTGGGAGAATGGACATTTTGATGATATTGATTCTTCCAATCCATGAGCATGGAAGATTTTTCCATTTCTTGGTATCCTCTTCTATTTCTTTCTTTAAGGTTTTGTAATTTTCATCGTAGAGATCTTTAACGTCCTTGGTTAAGTTTATTCCAAGGTATTTGATTGTTTTTGTAGCTATTGTGAATGGGATTGATCTTAGAATTTCTTCCTCAGCCATGGCATTGTCTGTGTATACAAAGGCTGTTGATTTTTGTGCATTGATTTTATACCCTGCTACTTTGCCAAACTCTTCTATGAGTTCCAATAGTCTCTTGGTAGAGTTCTTTGGGTCCCCTAAATAAAGAATCATGTCATCTGCAAAGAGGGATAGTTTGAGTTCTTCCTTCCCAATTTGTATCCCTTTAATTTCTTTTTCTTGCCTAATAGCTCTGGCTAGAACCTCCAGAACTATATTGAATAGCAGTGGTGAGAGTGGACATCCCTGTCTGGTCCCAGATCTCAGTGGAAATGCTTCCAACTTTTCCCCATTCAATAGGATGTTGGCTGTGGGTTTTTCATAGATTGCTTTGATTGTATTGAGGAATGTTCCTTCCAAACCCAGTTTGCTTAGAGTTTTCATCATGAACGGGTGTTGTATTTTATCAAATGCTTTCTCAGCATCTATTGAGAGAATCATATGGTTTTTCTTCTGCAGTCTGTTAATGTGGTGTATCACATTGATTGTCTTGCGCACATTAAACCATCCCTGCATACCAGGGATAAATCCCACTTGGTCTGGGTGGATGATCTTTCTGATGTGTTGTTGCATTCTATTGGCGAGAATTTTATTGAGGATTTTTGCATCTATGTTCATCAGGGATATTGGTCTGTAATTCTCTTTCAGTGCTGCATCTTTTCCCGGCTTAGGAATTAAGGTGATGCTGGCTTCATAGAAAGAATTTGGGAGGATTCCCTCTTCTTCAATTGTTCTGAATAGTTTGAGAAGAATTGGAGTTAGTTCTTCTTTAAATGTCTGGTAGAATTCAGCAGTGAATCCATCTGGTCCTGGGCTTTTCTTTGTTGGGAGGGCCTTTATTACTGTTTCAATTTCTGTCTCAGTTATGGGTCTGTTTAGGTTTTCGATGTCTTCCTGGTTCAATTTAGGTAGGTTGCATGTGTCCAGGAATCTATCCATTTCTGATAGGTTTCCCTGTTTGCTGGCATACAAGTCCTTGTAGTAATTTCTGATGATTCTTTTTATTTCTGTGGTGTCTGTTGTTACATTTCCTTTTTCATCTCTGATTTTATTGATTTGGGTCTTTTCTCTTCTTTTTTTAGTTAGTTGGGCCAATGGGGTGTCAATTTTGTTTATTTTTTCAAAAAACCAGCTCCTCGTTTGGCTGATTTTTTGTAATGTTTTTCTTGATTCAATCCTGTTGATTTCTTCTCTGATTTTAATTATTTCTCTTCTCCTACTAGATTTGGGTCTGGTTTGCTGTAGGTTTTCTAGATCCTTGAGGTGAATAGAAAGCTCATCTATTTGGTGCCTTTCCAATTTCTTGATGTAGGCACCTATTGATATAAACTTTCCTCTTAACACTGCTTTTGCTGCGTCCCATAAGTTTTGGTATGTTGTGCTGTTATCCTCATTTACTTCCAGAAAGTTTTTGATTTCTCTTTTGATTTCTTCTATGACCCATTGTTCATTCAGGAGCATGTTGTTCAATCTCCATGTGTTTGCGTATGCTCTAGGGATTCCTGAGTTGTTCATTTCCAACTTCATTCCTTTATGGTCTGAGAAGCTGCATGGTATGATTCTAATTCTTTTGAATTTGCTGAGACTTGCTTTATGGCCTAGTATGTGGTCAATCCTAGAGAAGGTTCCATGTACTGCTGAGAAGAATGTATAATCTTTAGCTGTAGGATTGAAAGTTCTGTATATATCTGTTAGATCCATTTGGGCTATAGTGTCGTTTAAATCTACTGTATCCTTGTTGATCTTCTGTCCTATTGATCTGTCTATTTCTGAGAGTGGAGTATTGAAGTCCCCCAGTACTATTGTATTGGGGTCTAAGTCTCCCTTTAAGTCTGTTAACAAATCTTTTAGATAAACCGGTGCCCTGTAGTTAGGTGCATATACATTGATAATTGTTATATCTTCCTGTTGAATTGATCCCTTAATCATTATGTAGTGTCCCTCTTTGTCTCTCTTAATGGTTTTTGTGGTAAAGTTTATGGTGTCTGATATTAAGATGGCTACGCCTGCTCTTTTTTCATTTCTGTTGGCATGGTATATCTTTTTCCAGCCTTTCACTTTCAGTCTGTATGGATCTTTGTTGGAAAGATGTGTTTCTTGTAAGCAGCAAATAGATGGGTTTTGTTTTTTAACCCAATCAGCCAAACGGTGTCTTTTAACTGGACAGTTCAGGCCATTCACGTTCAATGTGACTAATGATAAGTGGTAACTTTGCCCTGCCATTTGCCAAAGATAAGTTCTAATATATGCTTTGAATTCCCTGTGATCTTTAGCTGTGAGCTTTCCTTCCTTGGTTTCCTTCCTTTACCTTCTTTCATATTGATGACCGTGTTTCTTTGTTTCTGTGTGTAACACATCTTTAAGCATCTTTTGCAGGGCTGGACGAGTGGCAACAAATTCTTTCAATTTCTGTTTGTTATGAAAAGTCTTTATTTCACCTTCATTCACAAATGAGAGCTTGGCAGGATATAATATTCTGGGCTGGCAGTTGTTCTCTCTTAGTACCTGGGCTATATCTTGCCATTCCCTCCTAGCTTGTAGAGTTTCTGATGAGAAGTCAGCTGTGAGTCTGATTGGAGATCCTCTGAGAGTAATCTGACGTTTCTCTCTTGCACATTTTAGGATCTTTTCTTTATGTTTCACTGTGGAGAGTTTAATTACAACGTGCCGTGGTGAGGGTCTCTTTTGGTCGTGTTTATTAGGGGTTCTGTGAGCTTCCTGTACTAGGATTTCTCTGTCCTTCTCCAAACCTGGGAAATTTTCTGCTAATATCTCACTAAAAAGGCCTTCTAATCCTTTCTCCCTCTCCATGCCTTCAGGAACTCCTAGAACCCGAATGTTGGGTTTTTTAATAGTATCCTGAAGATTCCCGACAATATGTTTTAGATTCCTAATTTCCTCTTCTTTTCTTTGGTCTGACTGTATCCTTTCCTGTTCTCTGTCTTCTAAGTCCGATATTCTCTCTTCTGCTTCTCCCATTCTGTTTGTAAGGCTCTCTATTGTGTTTTTCATTTGATCTATTGAATTCTTCACTTCAGTCACTATCCCAGTTTCCTGTTGTACTAGTTGTTTCGTTTCATTTTGATTCCTCCTTAATATTTCATTTTCACGAGAGAGATTTTCTATCTTGTCCATTAAGGATTTCTGTAGTTCAAGAATTTGTTTTTGAGAACTTCTTAATGTTCTTATCAATTTTTTGAGATCTGCTTCTTGCATTTCTTCTATGTCATCATCCTCATAATCTTGAATTGGGGTGTCTTTTTCATTTGAGGGCTTCATGGTGACTTCCTTGTTTTTATTACCTTGGTTTTTGCGTTTGTTATTTGTCATATTGGAGATATTTGGTTTCTTCACTGTGGTGCTTTTTCTTGTTATACTACGACTCTAGATTAAGTGGACTATCTGTTTTTGAGGGAGCCTTAGGGCTTGAGATGGGTGTGGCCTGAGAGCTCTGTTTGGTGTGCCTAAGGTGACACTCCCAGGTTAGGCGTGGTAAACCTCTCTCTCTCTCTCTTTTTTTTTTTGATTCAACAGGGAAGTTATTCTGCACAGCTGAACAAAGTTGGAGGTAGTTAGCAGGCGAATGATATACCCACAGGAGCCAGAGATCAGAAGCTCTTTCCCAAGGACCACACAGGGAATCTGTTCGGCCCTTAGAGTGGGCTCAAATTCTCCTTCAGTCTCCCACTGGGTTGCCAAAGTTACGGAATTGTAGCGTCTCTGGAGAGTGCTCACGTGAATTCCGTGAGTTCTCTCCCCCACCGTCTCTTTTTTCACAGTCTCAGTTCAGTAGCACCATAAATTTACTAAGTCCTAATCTCCTGTTAATTCGCCCCACCCAGAGTCAGGTTTTACTGCTAGGCTCAGGGCCGGTGCAGACCTGAGGTCGCTCTGCTTATGACGTATGTCCAAGATGGCGCCTGCTCTTTGTCTTGCTCGCCCTTGAGAGGTGAGTGGAGAGAGAGAAACCCGTGTCCATACCAGTCACCTTTTTTTTTTCCCCCTCTCTCTCTTCCAGTTAGCTTGGTGAAGTCCCCCCCGCCCCGGGGGTCGTTCCCTCTAGTCTCCTCTCTCCGCTTGCCTGCCGGTGTCTCGGGTTATTGAGGTTCGGCTCACCTCGCGTTCCAGCGCTGGTGTGTTGAGTCTGCCGCTGATGTCCCGAACTGTGGGCTCCCACGCTCTCCACGCAGGTCTGCTCCCCTTCCAGCGCCGATGTGTGGACTCGGAGCCCTGGACTTCCCAAGTCTCCCCGCTGTTGCACTCCCCTTCGAGCACTTGCGGGCAGACCCTGCAGCTTGCGCAGCTCAGTCCCGCTGCTCGGCTTCTGCGGCTCAGTCCCGCGGCTCGGTCCTGCGGTTCGGCTTTCGCGCGCGGTGGGCGACCTTGTTCTCCCAGTAGGTCCTCCGATTCACGCCCACTGGATCCAGAAGAGTTTTGTCTGCAATATTTTCCTGGTTCTTTTTTCTGAGGCTACCGTAACTCCCCTTTTATTAAACTAAATTTTCCCGGACTATCGGTGCGCGCCCTCACTATTCCGCCATCTTGGCTCCGCCCCCCACCAACTGTTTTTGTAAATGACTGTAGAGAAAATATGAGAGTAAATCATTTGCTATCGCAAGTGTAATGTGGCAATATAGAAAATTCCTTAGACTTTCAGGGCCATATGATGTCTGCTGTATCACTGTCGCAGAGCAAAAGCACTCACGGCAATATGCAATCAAACAGGCACGGCTGTGCTGCAGTAGAACTTTATTTACAGAGAATGAGTGCTCTGTAATTGTTGGCACTTAGGTTAAGGTCTACGTTTGGGCCTGTGTTTGTTGACCCTTAATTTAAGCTACTGTTATTAGGCCTCCATTGGTAGCAGAAAACTCAGACCCTCACTATATCAATTATCTTTGCTGAGGCTGCTGTTCCCAAATACCACAGACTGAGGCTTAAACAACAGAAGCTCATTTTCTCACAGTTCTGAAGGCTGGAAACATGTAATCAAGGTGCCGGCAGGGTTGAATTCCTCTGAAACCTCTCTCCTTAGCTCTCCAACTTCCTGCTGATGCACACTTTGAAAGGGAGCAGGTAATGGTCCAAGTTCTTGGGTTCCTGACACTCAATAGGGAGACCTGAATTAAGTTTGAGGCTCCTGACTTCAGCCTGGCCCAGCCCTGGCTGTTGTATTTGGGAAGTGAACCAGTGGGCAGGAGATCCGTGTCTCTCTTCCTTTCAAATAATTAAACACATATGTTTAAAAAAACCCTCATCAAATATTAAGGAGATGCCAGAACAGCTGTATCTCATAAGGAATATAATATTAAGAGGATCAAGAGATGGGATGCCCACTGCCACTAGATTCTAACTTGATTGGTCCTTTGTCCCAAGTGATTTTAATTTAATTAAGTATATAAGTTTTTGATGGAGAGAGTGAGTGCTTTCCCTATGGGTAGGGAGGAGTTACAATAATGTCAAGATTCCAGGATTTGAATACCTGCACCTAACTTGCTCTGCATAGGGACTACTGACACAGCCTTCCTTCCATGAGATCATTAACATTTTGTCATGATACAATATTCATACCAAGAAATACATGTAAATGTACCAAGAAGAGAGTTTTTTTGGTAGTCATCTGATCATACTCGTAACCAATACTTAAGAACAAAGCATTACCCAAGAGTCCTCACTATTCTGATCCTCCATTTCTTTTTTTTTAGCGTGTCAAAAAAGAGTATATTGTCACTTATCAGGTATGATTCAGTGCAGCACTATTTAGAACTATATACCATATGACATGACATCCACACAATTTTTTTTTACTCTATATATTAAGTAGGCGTTGCAACTGGGTTCCTGTGCAAAGAAATTTTTTGTGTGTGTAGAGGTTAGAGTTAGAGGCAGTAATAGAAAATTATATTAGCTAAGTATCCACATTATTCACGACTAAAGTTCTTCCTGGCTGAGAAAAATATATTGGATTTTTTAAAATGAGCATTTTGCTAATATATTCTAAATCCTGTTGCAAAATGAATGCTGAAGGTCAACTTCCTTTGGAAATGAGACTTGAGTTTTGGAACACAGTTACATTAGAAGGTGAGAGATGTTATTTCTTTTGGCACCTACCTGGGTGCATCCTTTTACTCTTAGAAAGTGTTAGGTAATAGACTTCCTTAGTAGAAATTGAAATTCACCTCTGACCAGAATGACTCATTACAGAAGTCGGGAGTTGTCTCATGTACTAAACTATGCAGAAGATTTAACACACTCAGAATTTACATTTAGTTTATGTATCCATTGCCAAAGCGATTAATTCATGGGGATAAATTTATTAAGCACTTGGATTTTCTTTCCCCTGAAGGGGCAGACAAAACAAATGAATAAGAATCTCCTTCCTATGCACTGGGGTGCTGAGTTGGGAAAGGAGCATGACAGGAGGATAATGGACCTGACCTCTTTGTGACCTTGTGGGGGACAGTGCCACAGGGGTCCACTGAGGGGAGGGTACTGTTGTTGTCTGTCTACTGCTGTTAGGTAGGGCCAGGCACATAGAGCATGTGGGTGAGAGAGGCCTCCCTGAGGAAACAAAGGGCCCCTGGAAAGGAATGTAGCAGCCTTTAACAGCCTCAGAAGATCACCCTGGAAACAGCCCAGGATTTTACACTGCAAAATCTTGCCCACGCCCGGATAACTTTATAGGTGGTTCTAGCCTTCGCCCAAAGAAGCCGCCCAGGAAAATCCTCTCTGCCCAGCACCAAGAAGGCTTGGGTAACAAACCCATGGGAAATAATTTTGCTTATTTCATTTCTAGCAAAACTTTTCTCCAGGAAGGGGCTGGAGAAAAATGGTGAGAACTGGACCCCATTCTGTTACAAACTCCAGTCTGAACACAGACTGTGCTCTCAGCCCTCAGTTGCTGCCCTACTGGTCTATCGTGTGTATTGCTTTTAGTTCTCAGCTCTCAGCTCACAGGCCTGCCTGTCCTGTCAGATGGATTCTCTCCATTAAACTGTGTAACTTTGCTTCTCCCAGTCAGAATGCCTAGACTCTCTGTTTCTATCTGGGAAGCTGCCCATTTGTTCTGACGCATGTTCTGCCCATTAAACCTTGCTAGCTTGCTTACCACTCCTCTCTGTCCCACTCTTTACTGAGTGGAGGTAGGAGTCTCTGTTTCAGCAGTCTCTGCTAGCACTGACGCCTGTGTGTCCAAGTGCCATGCCTTACTTTACTGCTAAAGTCCCTAGGATGCCTCTCTTCCTGGCCCCAGCAGCATTGTGCATGGTCGCCAAGCAGGCAGCCTTCCCTTCTGTTCTTTACTTCAGGTTGGTGCCAAGTGATGTTATGCCAAAGTGCAGCGTTTCTCAAACCCTCAGGAAGAGTTCTTTGGTTGTCAGTGTTGCTTCTCTGTCTTGGTCACAGAGGGAAGAAAAACATACAGAAAATGAAAAACCCGTTCTAACACTGCTCAGTGATCTGTTACATCAGGGGTTGAGAGAGTGGAGGACTTTCTGGTTTCCCAGCTATTCATTTTGGGAGACCACCTTGCCACCTTGCTGTGGGCAGACAGAAGGATGAGTGTGACAGCCAAACAATTGCTCAGAAGTACAGTACATTGCAGTGGCTATAGCCCATGTATGAGGTGGCTTTGGGAGATGGGGTGTTGACTTAATGTTTTATGATGTATAATTTTATTTTTAAATGTCATACAATATTTGCAGTGTTTATGGGGAAGTGTGATAACTTAAACTACATATGCAATCTGTAATGATAAAAAGTATAATCAGAATTTCTATCAGCTTAAACATTTATCAGTTCTTTTTATTGTGCATATTTGAACTCCTGTCTTCTAGTTCTTTCTAAAACATAACACACTGTGGACTATTGCTATCCTGAGGTGATATAGAATTTATTCCTCCTAAGAAACTGTTTTTATATTAGCCATTCATTATCAACTTTTTTCTATACCCATCCCTCTGTCCTTTCTACCTTCTAGTGACATCTGCTGCATTCTCTACTTCTATGAAATTGGCTATTTTAATATTATACATATGGGTGAGAATGTGTGGAATTTGTTTTTCTGTGCCTAGCTAATTTCACTTCATATAATGTGCTCCAGTTCCATTCATTTTGCTACAAATAATCCCATTTAATGGTTGATTAATGTTCCATCTCTTTCTCCCTCTCTCTGTCCCTCTGTCTCTCACTCACTCTGTCATACACACACATCACATGTTCCTTATCAACTCATGTGTTGATACCACAGCTTTTACCTTGTGAACAGTGCTACAATCAACATAGGAATACAGATGCATCTTTGATATATTAATTTCATTTTATTTAGATTAATATTCTGTTGTAAGATTGTTGGATAAAATAGCAGTTCCATTTCCTGGATTTTTAAAGGAAGCTGCATGATGTTATACATAATAGCATACTAGCTTTCACTTCTAGCAATAATATATAATGGTTTCCTTTCCTCCACATCCTTTCCAGCAGCTGTTATCTTTTATCTTTTCTTTTTGATAATAGCCATTCAGTAATCACCTGAGGCTCTTGTCATGAGCTGCCAAGGTTATGGAAGCCTCTTGAGTTCACCAACTCCAACCTTATTTAGACAAGGCTATAGTCAAAGTGGAAGTTCTCTCCTCCCTTCAGAGACAGGTACTGCTTTCTTTGATGGCCCATTCTTTCCACTGGGATCTCATTCACAGAGATCTTTCATTTAAGTCATTTTTTTTTTTTTCCACAGTGTCTTGGCTTTCCATGCATAAGAAACTCTCATGGGTTTTTTAACCAGATCCGAATGCCTTAAGGGCTGATTCTGAGGCCTGAGTGCTGTTTAGGGCATCTGCCATTCTATGAGTCTGCTGTGTGTCCTGCTTCCCATGTTAGATCGTTCTCTCCATTTTAATAATATCAGTTATTATAAGCAGACTGTAGCATTTTTTATGTGATCCCTTTGACACCTAATCCTATCTTTATGATCAGTTATGAACTGAAACTTATCACTTTGACTAGTGAGATGGCATTGGTACATGCCACCTTAATAGGCTAAGTCCGAGTGAGCATGTGCTGAACTGTACATCTCCTCCCTCTCTTATTCCTACTCTTATATTTAACAGGGATCACTTTTCAGATAAATTCAAATGACCAAAAATAACTGCGTGTTTATTAAAGAGTTTAGCCAATGTTATTAAGTAAAACAAAAAAATTCTAAAAGGTATAAAATAGTAAGTTGTTCCTCGACAGTCAGGACAAGGGCTGATCAAGTCCCTGTTTCTCACAGTGTCCATTTCACTTCAACAGGTTTCATTTTGGTGCTCAGTTAGTTGTCACTGAAAAGGGAGAACATATGGTATTTGTCCATTTGGGACTGGCTTATTTCACTCAGCTTGATGTTTAACAATTCTTCCATTTTGTTGCAAGTGTCTGGATTTCATTTTTTATTGCTGTATAGTATTCTATAGAGAACATATCCCACAATTTCTTATCCAGTCTTCTGTTGATGGGCATGTAGGTTGATTCCATGTCTTAGCTATTGTGAATTGAGCTGCAATAAACATTGAGGTGCAGACAGGTCTTTTATTTGCCAATTTCATTTCCTTTGGGGAAATTCCAAGGAGTAGGATGGTTGGGTCATGTGGTAGGGCTATATTAGGTTTTCTGAGGAATCTCCCCATTGTCTTCCATAGTGACTTTACTAGTTTGCATTCCAACCAACTGTGGATAACTGCCATTTTCCTAAATCCTCACAAGCATCTGTTGTTAGTGGATCTGTATATAAGGCATTCTAACTGGGATGAGGTGTTACCTCATTGTGGTTTTATTTTGCATTTCCCTGATGGCTAGTGCTCCTGGACATTTTTTCATGTGTCTGTTGGCCATTTGGATTTCCTCTTTTGGAAAATGTCTATTTAGGTCTCTGGCCCATCTCTTAAGTCATTTATTTGGTTGTTGTGGAGTTTCTAGATCTCTTTGTAGATTTTGGTTATCAACCCTTTTTTGGTTGCATAATTTGCAAATATTTTTTCCCATTCTGTCTGTTGCCTCTTCACTATCCTGACTGTTTCTTTTGCAGTACAGAAACATCTCAATTTGATGTAATCCCAATTGTTAACTTTTGCTTTGACTGTCTGTGCCTCCTGGGTCTTTTCCATGAAGTCTTTGCCTGTGCATATGTCTTTCAGGGTTTCTCTGATGCTCTCTAATAATTTGATGGTATTGGGTCATAGATTTAGATCTTTAATCCTTGTTGAGTGGATTTTTGTGTAAGGTATAAGGTAGGGGTCTTGCTTCATGCTTCTGCATGTGGAAATCCAGTTTTCCCAGCACCATTTATTGAATAGACTGTCCTTGCTCCAGGAATTGGTTTTAGATCCTTGATCAAATATAAGTTGGCTGTAGATGTTTGGATTGATTTCTGGTGTTTCTTTTCTGTTCCCTTGGTCTATGCTTCTGTTTCTGTACCAGTACCGTGCTGTTTTGATTATAACTGCCCTGTAGTATGTCCTGAAATCTGGTGTTGTGATGCCTCCGGCTTTGTTTTTGTTGTACAAGATTGCTTTAGCTATTCGAGGTCTCCTGTGCCTCCATATGAATTTCAATGTCACTTTTTTTTCCAGTTCTGAGAAGATGTATTAAGTATTTTGATTGGTATCGCATTGAATCTATACATTGCTTTTGGTAGAATGCACATTTTGATGATTCTGATTCTTCCAATCCATGAGCATGGAAGATTTTTCCAATTTTTGGTATCCTCTTCTATTTCTTTCTTTAAGGTTTTGTAATTCTCATCGTAGAGATCTTTGACGTCCTTGGTTAAGTTTATTCCAAGGTATTTGATTGTTTTTGTAGCTATTGTGAATGGGATTGATCTTAGATGTTCTTTTTCAGCCTTGGCATTGTCTGTGTATATAAAGGCTGTTGATTTTTGTGTATTGATTTTATATCCTGCCACTTTGCCAAACTCTTCTATGAGTTCCAATAGTCTCTTAGTAGAGTTCCGATGAGAATGTTTACATACAGAAATCAACTTAACAACAGATGCTGGCAAGGATGTGGGGAAAAAGGGACACTAATCCACTGTTGGTGGTAATGCCAACTGGTAAAGCCACTATGGAAGTCAGTTTGGAGATTGCTCAGAAACCTGAATATAACACTACTATACAACCCAGCCATCCCACTCCTTGGAATTTCTCCAAAGGAAATGAATTGGCAAATAAAGACCTGTTTGCATCTCAATGTTTATTGCAGCTCAATTCACAATAGCTAAGACATGGAATCAACCTACATGCCCATCAACAGAAGACTGGATAAAGAAACTATGGGATATGTACTCTATAGAATGCTATACAGCAGTAAAAAATGAAATCCAGACATTTGCAACAAAATGGAAGAATTGTTAAACATCAAGCTGAGTGAAATAAGCCAGTCCCAAATGGACAAATACCATATGTTCTCCTTTTTCAGTGACAACTACTGAGCACCAAAATGAAACCTGTTGAAGTGAAATGGACACTGTGAGAAACAGGGACTTGATCAGCCCTTGTCCTGACTGTCGAGGAACAACTTACTATTTTATACCTTTTAGAATTTTTTTGTTCTACTTAATAACATTGGCTAAACTCTTTAATTAACACGCATTTATTCTTGGTCATTTGAACTTAACTGAAAATAATCCCTGTTAAATATAAGAGTAGGAATAAGAGAGGGAGGAGATGTACAGTTCAGCACATGATCACTTGGACTTACCCCTAATGGTAGAGCTAGAAAGGTGCCAGGGGATTCCATTAATCTCATCAAGGTGGCATGTACCAATGGCATCTTACTTGTTAAAGTGATCAGTTTAAGTTCATCATTGATGAAAAAGATAGGATTAAGTGTCAAAGGGATTACATAAATAAGACCAGTGTCTGCAAATAATAATTGATATAATTTAAAAGCAGAGAATGATCCTACATGAGAAGCAGGATACACAGCAGACTCATAGAATGGCACATACCCTGAACAGCACTCTGGCCTCAGAATCAACACTTACGGCATTCAGATCTGCTAAAATGCCCATGAGAGTTTCTTATGCACGAAAAGCCAAGACACTGTGGCAAAAAAAATGACCTAAATTAAAGATCTCTGTGAGTGAGATCCCAGCTGAAAGAATGGGCCATCAAAGAAGGAGTACCTTTCTCTGAAGGGAGGAGAGAATTTCCACTTTGACTATGGCCTTGTCTAATTAAGATTAGAGTTGGCGAATTCAAGAGGCTTCTTGGGAGCTCATGACAAGAGCCTCAGGTGATTACTGACATCATAAATAAGAGTGTCAATTGTTAAATTAACAAGAGGAGACACTGTGCTCCTGCTCCCTATGTAAGACCTCTGTCCTTAATGTGTTGTACTATGTGAATTAAGGGTAAAACTACTACTCAAACAGTACTTTATACTTTGTGTGTCTGTGTGGGTATAGTCTGTTGAAATCTTTGTATATACTAAGTTGATCTGTATGTAAAGATAATTGAAAATAAATCTTGATGGAGAATGGGGTGGGAGAGGGAGTGGGAGATTGGATGATTGTGGGTGGGTTGGAGGTTTTGGGTGGAAAAACCACTATAATCCAAAAGTTGTACTTTGGAAATTTATATTTATTAAAAAGGTTGAAAAAAAGAAAATAGATTCTTGTAGTAATTTCACACATTTTGAAAAGTATGGCAAGGTATTTAAGGAGTCCAAGAGACTAGAGAGTGGAGGCAAAAAAATGACTTCCTTGAAACAAGATCTTACCATGTAGACCCAACTGGGTATTGGAAATGCTGTGTCTTTACACTCATTTCGAATGGAAGTGTCTCTAATGCTTATCTTATGTTTGTTTTAATAGTGTGTGTTTTGTATTGGGGAAAAGTCTTCAGCTAAAGAATAATGGTATTCAAAGACAGACTCAAAAAATGAGTCTGAGAAATGTTTTTTGCACTTGGCTCTAAGAACAAGATCCCAGACTTTATCCTGAACCTTGTCATATTTATGAGGGGTAGGTGGGAGAACTCTGGGAGCCCTGTGTATTGGGAAAAGTTTATTTTCATATGTAAGGAATGTAATTGCTTTTCTTACTAGAGGATCCTCTTTGGAAGACTATGTTTTCCAACGATGCCCACCACAGCATCTTCCATCCTAGATGATTTAGAACTTTCCATGTCCACATCAAAAGATAAAATCAAGTTTCCTCTCCCTGAATCTTTTAGGACTTGAGATTTTCCTGTAACAAACAGAAAATGTGGCAGAAGTAATACGCTGTGAATCTGATGCTAGGTCATAAAGGCAATTAAAACAGCTTAATGATTGTGGGTATTTGTTTGAGATGACTAAAATGCTTGACACCATATGAAATTGGTGGGAAATAAACACTCACAAAGCTTCGCAATGAGGTATTCTTTGGGAGTTTACTCCAGGTTCCACTGTAGATTTGCTAAGGTCTGAGTTTGTCCCCAAGGGCTCATGTGTTGGAAATTTGGTCTTTGGTGATGCTTGGTGGTTGTGAAGCCTTTAAGAGGCAAGACTTATACAAAGTAATTAGGTTATTGAGGGAGCTGCTTTGGTTGAGATTAGTACTGATGAGTTAGTTGTTCTCATAAGAGCGAGTTACGTAAGAGACCAATTTTGATGCTTGAACATTCCTCTGACTTTCTGTCTTATGTGATTTCTCTTTGCACAATACTCCCTCTATGATGCCTCTTGCCATGAAGTGACAAATCCAGGGGTCTCTCCCCAGAGGCCAGATGGATGGGGCTGCTGGTTCTCAGACTTTCACCCTTAAAATTATGAGCAAAACAATCCTTTTGTTTTTTCTTTATTTGAAAGTCAGAGTTACACAGAGAGAATGGAGAGGCAGAGAGAGAGAAAGAGAGAGAGAGAGAGAGAGGTCTTCCATCTGCTGGTTCTCTCCCTGTTGGTTGCAATATCTGGAGCTGCGCTGTTCTGAAGCCAAGAGCTTCTTCTACGTCTCCCACGTGGGTGCAGGGGTTCAAGGACTTGGGCCATGTTTCACTACTTTTCTGGACCATAGCAGAGTGCAGGATCAGAAGAGGAGAGGCCGGGTCTTGAACTGTCGCCCATATGGGATACTGGCACTTTAGGTCTGGGCATTAACCTGATGCGCCACAGCACTGGCCCCACCTCTTTTCTTTATACTCTACCTGCCTTCAGGTATTTTGTTTTAGTAACTGAAAACAGACTAATGCAGCAAAGCACATGTTGTCCCATTTTACCTATGAGGAGCCAGATCATTTATCAAGCAATTCACACAATGTCCACGATATTTGATCAGAAACACACCAAATTCATGTTCTATCTCTTATGGCAAACTGTGGAAGCAAATCAAAGACTGTAACTAATGGGCAAGAAAGAGGATGAGAAGAAGATTCTATTGCAGAGACTTCACCTAGCCCATAATACCCAAGCTCTTTCAAATAGCCAATAGTATTGTAGTATCTTTTTTTTTTTTTAATAAATTGTTTATTTTGGAAAGCGGAAGTAACAGAGAGAGGGAGAGAATCTTCCATTTGCTGGTTCACTCCCCAAAAGGCTTTAACAGCCAGGGCCAAAGGCAAGATCTAGGAGCTACTTTTGGGTCTTACACATGGGTATCAGGGGCCCAAGCACATGGATTGTCTTCCCTGCTTTTGCATGTGTATTAGCAGGGAACCGGATTGGAAGTGGAGCGGATAGGACTCAAACCATACCCAGATGAGACGCATGAGATGTGAGTGCTGCAGATTACTCACTATGTCATAGTGCTGGCCCCATGTATTATCCTTTTTAAAAATAAATTTATGCATCTGTTATAATATATAAAAATAATTGTTACTTTTAGGCAAAGAGTTCTGGAAGTTGAAAATTTCAAATATAATGTTTCTTTGTTAAAAAAAAAAAGATACATGAAGAACTATGACTACAAAAAGAAGCCTGGAAGAAAGTATTAGCTGTGTCACTTTCTTGGCACCTAATCACCTGCTGTGAAATGGTTAACATCTGGTCTTGAGGACTGTTAAGTTATTTGGAGTGAATATCATGCCTTATACTTCTTTGTTGGATGCTAATCCTAAATTCTACCGGTGGTGTTTTGTAAACCCAAGACCTTGGATACACACTGGATGAATTTAATGGAAACCATTTCTCCAATATTCTGTATTTTCAGTTACCAAAAATGTTTTGTATGAGTTCAACGTAAGTCAGTTTTGGAGATTTCCTAGTATAAGTCACTGTACTTCCCAAGATAAGTACACCATTATTAAAATGCCTTTTTTATTAATTTTGTAAAGGAGTGTTGCTATAATTCTTTACAAAGTTTCAACTTATATATGTAGACATCTTTATAGGTGAATAATTTGATGTTTATGATTTTCATCAAAACAATAAGAGAGTAGGGAGAATATTATCTGTCAGCAGTGAATAATTGGTGATCTGGTTATAAATACATATGAATTTACTATCCTATTCTCTGTAATTTTTCATGTTTGATCATTTTTATAATAAAAAGCTTATACTTGTACTAAGATTGAAGATGATTTTTGCTCTATACACTAAATAGTGAAAAACAAATTACCATTTTTGGACACAAGCTTTTTTCCCAAGGAAATATTAAATATAGTTTTCAGCACTTCCTCCACTTCTTCCTCAGTCAGAACTTTAAACTCTACCAGATCTGTATTTTCCTTGTAATTGTAGGTCCTGAAGGTGAGGATGAGACCCACCAAACAGTGAACACCTTCTGGGGTCTGCAAGGAACAAATTGATTTGTCTAAAAATGGAGATGATGGAGATATTTGAAGATATGTGTTTGCAGACTCAAATTCTTCAATTGTTCGAGGTTGAAGAGTAAAGCAATAGAGTTTTCGGTGTGTTTTCCTTTCCAGAAGTTCAGAATTAAGAAATTCTTGGTCTGGAACATGTTGCTGTCTTCTGATTTGGTCCAGGTACCAGGTTTCTCCCTCTTCTCTCAAGCGGAATATGGAAGGCACTTGAGGCTGATCTTTCCCAGAAATTAACTCCACAGGCTGCCACATCTGGTAGGAGCGTCCAAACCCAGCATCGACAATGTAGTTCCTGCCATTGATGGTCACCTGTACTATGAGGTGAATCATGCCAGTGCTGTATTTGTCAGTATGACTGCCGCAAACAAACCCTCCTAACATTGTGGTCTCAAAACCAGTGGTAGTCAAAGCCCAGTACAAAAGATAGTTGACCTGGAGACACCAGCCACCTCTATTCCTCCTCACAATTTGATCAAAAATGGCCTCTAAGTCCAACTCCATGGACTCCCCACAGTGAATGCTAAGGTTCTCATAGGGAACAGTTCGGATCTGGTGCTGAAAAATGTCTGTTAGTGATTCCAAGTCCAATTTGTTCCTTGGGTTTTTGTAACCAATTCTTTGATAATATGCTTCAATATCCATGATACCCTAAGACAAGGAAAAGAGAACAAAACCAACTTGTATCACTTTTGAAGGTGGATATCCTAGGGTAGGCTAATGATAGCTGTAACATATTTAGATATGTATATGGGGCAGATGTTTGGCCTTCTGGTAAGATGTATATGTCCCACACAGGAGTGCCTGGTTACAGACCTGGGAGGCAGTGGTGATGGCTCAACTAATTTGTTCTTGCCACCCACATGGGAGACCTGGATTGAGCTCCCAACTCCTGATTTCTGCATGACCCAGCCCCAGCCCAATCTTGGCCCAGCTCTGGCTGGTTCAGGTATTTGGAAAGTGAATCCCAAGTGAACTCAGTAGATGGGAGTTTCTCTCTCTCTCTTTCTCATTTTGTATGCACATCTCACTCTCTAAAGCAAAAAACACAAAAAAAATTAAAAATATGGGTCATGCCTTTGATATAGCAGTTAAGTTGCTGCTTAGGGCACCAGCATCTAATATCAAGGTGCCTGCATTTGATCCAGCTTCTTGCTACTGTGCACCCTGGGAGGCACCAATGAAGGTTCATGTACATGGGTTCTGGCTACTAATGTGGGAGACCTGGATGGAGTTTCGGGCTCCTGACTTGGGAATTACAGGCGTTTGCAGATGGAAGAACTCTTTCTCTCTGTATGACTCTGTTGCTCTGATTTTCAAAGAAATTGGACATAAATAAATTTAAAAATTAAAAAAAAATTGGAAATCCATGTTAAATGATGAGTCAAATGATAAACATCTTATATGTGATTTTCCAACTCATTAATTAAAATGGGCTTATAAATAGTTCCTGATATAAACAGGAGATTATACGATAGAGTATATGGTATTCATATTACCTGACCCATTCAATTCTTTTAGCTGAAGCTTACATAATGTTTTCCACTCAAAAACTTTATTCAATCACTTAATGATTGATTTGATTGTTTCAATAAGAAGTTTCCTGAATCAAAATTGTGTATCAGCTGCTGATTTAGCACTTGCTTGCCAGCAGAAATACTTACTTTTAGAGGGACTTAGATTTACATACAAAGGTAGTGAATTCACACAGATAGAAAATGAGTACATGAAACAGGTAAACTGTTAGGTGGTGAGAATATCCCTGGGGAAACATAAAGGGGATAGTAAGTACACATGGAAAGCTTCAATTTTCAAGTAAAGTGGTTAAAGAAAGACTCAATAAGCTGTTACCAGAAGGAGAGGTTGCGACATGGGCAAGGTTATTCCAGGCAGAGGGATTAGAAAATAAAAAGGCTGTGTTGGAAACTTCCAGAGTATTCCAGGGACATCTAAGCAGCCAGGGTGACTGGAGCAGAGTGAGAAACAAAGTGTACTAAGAGGCCAGGCTGGACATCGTGGCCTCATCACCAGCGCTGGTATTTTGACTTTTACTCTGAGATGAGAAATCTAAATGACAGAGGGATGAGAGGAGGTGAGAAGTGAACAAGGTTTTCCATAATCAACACAATCATTTGGCTACTGTATGGGGTATGTTTATACTGAACTCTACAGATAGTCACAAGAAGTAGGTACGACCAATTCAAAACACATTTTCTCTAGCACCAGTGCTTGGCTTGTGGCTGGCACAGGACTCAAGCAGATCCATGAGAGCTGATTGAGGGACTCTTGCTGAAACCCAAGCCTACACATTTTGCTCCAGGGTTGTCTGCTCATTGGATATTCACCCAAAGCTGATGAGGAGAACTAGTGAAAAAACACCATGTCGCCAGCACTGTGCCTCACTAGGCTAATCCTCTGCCTGCAGCACCGGTACTCTGGGTTCTAGTCCCGGTTGGGGCACCGGATTCTGTCCCAGTTGCTCCTCTTCCAGTCCAGCTCTCTGCTGTGGCCTGGGAAGGCAGTGGAGGATGGCCCAAGTTCTTGGGCCCTGCACCCGCATGGGAGACCAGGAAAAAGCACCTGGCTCCTGGCTTTGGATTGGCTCAGCGTGCCGGCCATAGCGGCCACTTGGGGGGTGAACCAATGGAAGGAAGACCTTCTCTCTGACTGTCTAACTTTGCCTGTCAAAAACAAACAAACAAACAAACAAAAAAACACCACTACAGGTAATATGAACAACAAAAAATTACACTTATTTGATCTAATTCTTTTGGGGAAAGTTTTTGTGACTTGCTTTCAAGGATTCTCAGTCTGCTGAAATGTTGAGGGTGACAGTGGTGTACAGACCTCAACACTAACTCCTTTTAACATGCTACAGTCTGACATGATAGGGGCAGAGCAGCCGGCTCCTAAGTTAAATGACTCCTAACCCTAACCCTAATTCCTAAGTTAAATGGTGAAAAGCTGAGTGTCTTTGTTTGCTCTCTTTTATTCTTTATTTCTTATTCTACAACTTCTCTTTGTTAACTCTTTCAGTTTTTCTAGTGTTTTTCTCAATCTCTGTTCTTGATACCTCCAGTGTTTCCCTTGGGTCTATCCATTGCCTTCCTCATCCTAACAGTGCACTGCTGTTCTTCCTCCACATATAGACAAGCTCTAAAACTCTACCACACAGGTACAGGGAGTATAACTGGTATTCATTCAGAATGCCCCAAACCCTCTATAGACCCTAAAGCAAAATTTTCCCCAAGCATAAAAGGAAGAGGGGAAGGTGGACTTCAAAAAAATAAGGTGGTTTATATATGCCTGGTCATCATTCTTTCAATTGAGAGCTTACTTTATACTTCTTTTAAATGCTATAATACGTTTTCAAGTCTTTGTCTCTTCCTGCCCCCTCTCTTTTGTTCTTCATCCTCCACCACATTCTCCTCCCAACTTCTGATTTTTTTTTTCAGATAAAATGTTGAGTTGGGGTTTTGTAACTGCAGGTGCATTCAAAAGAAGTCAGTTTTTGTTAAGGGCTTGGATACTAGCTACATGTTATACCTTAGTAATACTTATATATTCTGTGAGTAAACATAAGAAATCTTACATTTCAAGTTGAAATGTTGGAATCACTTGGAAAGTAGTTGCCAGGAAAATGGCTGAATGAAACCATTGTTAGCTTTTTTTTTGGTGATTTGTATCATCTCTCTGCATGGATATACCCTTCCCTGTCAGCTTTATCATACCTGAAAGAGACGGCTTAAGTAGGCAGAGTGAACACACTTAGGTCACCTACTAAGGACTCAAAGAAATGCACTCAGTGCCTACCTTAGTAAGTTGAAGAAGGGTTGATCTTCAGTTTTAATTCAGATGACTTGGGGTATTTTTTCTTCCCAGCCTAAACTAAAAAAAATAGAAAAGACAGACTTAAAAACACACTATGACTTTTCTCTAAAACAAAGATTGTAGTTTTTGAAACATAAGAAATGAAGAATCACTCAAAAATAACAAAAGTAGGTGAATTGATGGTGTAGTAAAAGGAATATGGGAGGGGCACTGATGGAAGAGTGTAGTGAGTGTAACAGTAGACTGGAGCCACATCAATGGACCCTAAGCCTGATGATTCTGGAAGCCATAGGAGGGAACCCTAAAACAACCAACAGTGACTATTTTCCATGGACTAAGCCAGGAGGGGTGAGCTGTGTGGCGAGCATGTCCCTGATCACTATCACCACACATGCCAAACACTAAAGACTAGTACGCAGTGGTAATACCCGGTCTTCCTTTGCGTGATAACCATTATTGAGTATCTGGGGGAAGAAAAACAAGGTGATGCTTTTAATATATGGCATCATCTGAAAGGGCCTACCAGCCATGTGTGTTTTCTCAATTCATATTCCTTCACCTCAACCTCCACTGAAAATACTGAGGAGGCTAAGCCCAATACCAGCCATGCTAGAATCAGGAAACACATAAAAGTGGATACCGAGTTATATATACATGGATATGATGAGATAACAAAATGAAAATATACTGTGAGATTTGAGATTAGAAAACACATGTTTCTATCTATATAGGGGAACTAAAATACTCCATTAAGAGGCTATTGGAACCCATAATAGAGTTTGGTAAATTTGCAGGATATAAAATAAACACACATTTTTGTTACTCTCTTAGTTATCACAGATCAGGGAAAACATATGATATTTGCCTTTTTGGTGCTGGCTTATTTCACTAAGTATAATGGTTTCCAGTTGCACCAAATATGTAATGTATGGGAATGAAATTCACATTTTGAGATTTGATGATTATTTACAACCCTTGTCTCTACTGTTGAGGAAGTGTTTTTTTTTCTTACTATTTGTTGAATACTTAGTGTGGTGTTAATCTTATGAGTATTAAGTAAACCGAAAGTAGATCAACAAAAAATTGAGAGAGAGAATAAGAGAGGAAGAAAGAGGAAGGGTGGGAGCAGGAGAAGGAGGGAGGTTAGGGTACGAAGGATCACTATGTTCCTAAATTGTCTATGTATGTGAATTCAAATAAATTCGTTTATGTTAAATTAAAAAAATTAAAACCAAAAAATCTACACACAAAAATAAACACACAAAAATCAACCTCAATCAAAACACCAAGGATATTCTTCTCACATCTAGAAAAAATGGTGCTAAAACCAATATGGAAAAACTAGAGATACCTAATAGCTAACACAATCTTAAACAACAAAACAAAGCTGGAGGCATCACAATATCTGATTTCAAGACATATTACAGGGAAGTTATAGCCAAAACAGCCTGTATCAGGCTGGCACAAAAATAGACATGTAGATCATGGAACAGAGTAGAAACCCCAGAAATTAATCCACACAGCTACCATAAATTAATATGTGAAAAATGAACTAAAATCAGTCCTTGGAGAAAGGACAGTCTCCTCAACAAATGGTGCTAGGAAAATTAGATCTGTGCATAGAAAACTATGAAAAAATCCCTACCTTACAAAATTCAGCTCATAATGAATTAAAGATAGAAAACTATGGCCTGATACTTTCAAATTCTAGAGGTAACCATTGGGGAAGCTCTGCAAGACACTGATATAGAAAAACACTTCTTGGAATTGACCTCATAAGCACAGGCAATCAAAGCAAAATTATGCATTACATCAAACTAAGATGCTTCTGCATGGAAAAGGAACCACTGAACAAAATGAAGAGGCAACTGTCAGAATGGGAGGAAATATTTGAAACTATGCAGCTGATAAAGAATTAATATGGATATTATAAAGACCTTGATCTTTAAAGAGCTCAAGAAACTCAACAATGAAAACAAAAACAATGCAGTTAAGAAATGAGCCAAGGACTTGAACAGGAATTTTTTAGAATTTATTTTCCCTCAAAGAAAATTTATTTAAAAATAAAGACTTTATGTATTTCATAAGTACAACTTGAAGAATACAGTGACTCTTCCCACCATACCCTCCCTCCCACCTACTCTCTCACCCCTCCTCCTCCTCCCTCCCCCATTCTTAGTCATATTCTCCACTAAGTTCCATTTTCGATTAAATTTATACACAGAAGACTAACTCTATACTAAGTAAAGAGCTCAATAATTTGCATGGAAAAAACAAAAACAAAAACAAAAAACACGAAGAACAAAACAAGACAAAGCAAAAAAACCTGTTCCTCAACAGTCAAGACACATCTTTTGGGAACACTTAAATTATAATACAACTTTTTGAGGACAGAGGTCCTGCATGAAAAGTTAGTGCACAGTGACTCTTGTTAATTCAACAATTAACACTCTTATGTATGATGTCAGTGATCACCTGAGGCTCTTGATATGAAATGCCTAAGCTATGGAAGCCTTTTGAATCCATAAATTCCATCTGTATTTAGGCAAGGCCATAAGCAAAGTGGAAGTATTATCTTCCCTTCAGAGAAAAGTACATCCTTTGATGGACACTTTCCATTGGGTTCTCACCCACAGAGGTCCTTTATGTAGGACAATTTTATTTCTATCTGTTATCATTATCAGACCCTTAATTGTATCCATGTGATCACTTTAACACTTATATTTTTCTGGCCAGCACTGTGGTGTAGTAGGTTAATCTTTTGCCAGTGGTGCCAGCATCCTCTATGGGTGCTGATTTGGAAGATAGCCCAGGTGCCTGGGCCCCTGCACTCGCATGGGAGACCAGGAAGAAGCTCCTTGCTCCTGGCTTTGGACCGGCACAGCTCTGGCTGTTGCAGCCAGTTGGTTAGTGAACCAGAGGAAGGAAGACCTTTCTCTCTGTGTCTCCCTCTCACTGTCTGTAACTCTACCTCTCAAATAAATAAATAAAATCTTTTAAAAAAAGATAGTATTTTTACCACTCAGCTTAAAGGTATTTGGTGTCCCATGTCAAGTTTTAAAATTGTACCTTTAGAAGTAAGTCCATAGGAATGAATGCAGAACTATACAGCTTTGGAGTTACAAACATCATACACTCATAATTACAACTTTAGAAACATGGTGATTCTTCCTAACATATCCACCCTCCCACCCATACTCCCAAACCCCTTTTCTTCTCCCTCTCTTGTTTCCACTCTTATTATGTACTGAGATCTATTTTTTTTTTTTTTGACAGGCAGAGTGGAACGTGAGAGAGAGAGAGACAGAGAGAAAGGTCTTCCTTTGCTGTTGGTTCACCCTCCAATGGCCGCCGCGGCTGGCGCGCTGCGGCCTGCGCACCGCACTGATCCAATGGCAGGAGCCAGGAGCCAGGTGCTTTTCCTGGTCTCCCATGGGGTGCAGGGCCCAAGCACTTGGGCCATTCTCCACTGCACTCCCGGGCCACAGCAGAGAGCTGGCCTGGAAGAGGGGCAACCGGGACAGAATCCGGCGCCCCGACCGGGACTAGAACCCAGTGTGCCGGCGCCGCTAGGCGGAGGATTAGCCTAGTGAGCCGCGGTGCCGGCCAATTTTTCAATTGACCTTATACATAAATGTTAACTCTATGTTAAGAGTTCAACAAATAGTATATAAAAAAAAACCCTGTTCCTCAAAAGTCAAGACAAGAGCTTGAACAGGCATTTTTAAAAGAGGAAATTCAAATGATCAAAAGGCACATGAAATAATGCTCTGATCACTAGTCGTCATGCAGATCAAAACCACAATGAGGTTTCACCTTACCACGGTTAGAATGACTAACACCCAAAAATAAAAAAATAATAAATGCTGGTGAAGATGTGGGAAACAGGTACCCTAATCTGCTGCTGCTGGGAATATAAACTAGTACAACTATTATGGAAACAGTATGGAGATTTCTCAGAAATCTGAGAATAGATCTACCATATGACCCAACCATCCCACTCCTGGGGATTTACCCAAACAAAATGAAATCAACATTATGGAAGAGTTATTGTACCCCCACATTTATTGCATCTCAATTCACAATAGCTAAGATGTGGAATTGATCCAGATGTTCATCACCTGACAACTGGATAAAGAAAATGTGGTACATATACACTATGGAATACTACCCAGCTATGAAAAAGAATGAAATCATCTTTTGCAACAAAATGGATGCAGTTGGAAACCACTATGCTTGGTGAAACAAGCCAGTCCCAAAAAGCAAATATATATGTTTTCTCTAATATGTGAAAGTTAATATAGAATACAAAAATGTATAGGAATGAAAGCATATCCTGTATTATGATTGCTGTCGTTAGCCCTTTTTTTCTATTCTTGTGGAACTGTGGTCTTCCTACCTTTGACTTATTGAATAATCTGGTTAGTGGTAGATTAAGGTTGTAGTTATGGGGAATTTAAATGATCTATTTGTCACAATTAAAGAAAAAGATGGAAGGAAGAAGGAGTTTGAGGGAGGGAGAAAGAGAAGGAGGAAAGTATGGTTCTATCTCCTTCTATATGTGCCTGTGAAATGCATGAAACCATTCTCTTTATATTAATAAAATTTTAAAAAAACTTAAAATGTTAAGATTTACTCATAGCAAAATAAATCCAATTTAAATAGAAAAATAATGTGAATAGAAAGAATTTTCTTGTAGGTACGTGGAACAGTAAAATGTGTGGAACTAACTCAATATAAACTAAACAATGAGCTGATAAAATAATAGCTTCATTATTTTAACTATTCCAGACATCAAGCAAAGCTAACACATAAGTCATGACAATCAGAAAGGAGTGTGTAGTTACAGCACAATATCACATTACTCATGCAATGGGAAATTTGACATTCATCGTAAAGGCTGATGGAAAGATAAAGCCATTACCAAGGAAAAACAACCAGACATAGAAAGACGTCAAAGAAATCAAAGGTAAAAATATCTGGTGCTTCTGAAGAGAACTCAGAGAGTGTGACCGAGTTTTCAAATTGACAGTATATGAGTGAAATTAACAATCTTTTCATCTGATATTGTTTGGAGCCCTTGCCTATATTCCTAATGAACTATAATCTTTTTGGCTTTTTGATTGAACACCTTATGTAGTAGAGCAAAAAGCTCTTGATTATGGCTGTTAGAACTTGCTAGGCTATTGGGAAACAAGTTGTTCACTTCACATGTGGCAAACCGATTCCCTATTAAGAACAACCCTGGGCCGGCGCCGCGGCTCACTAGGCGCCGGCATACCGGGTTCTAGTCCCGGTTGGGGTGCTGGATTCTGTCCCGCTTACCCCTCTTCCAGGCCAGCTCTCTGCTGTGGCCAGGGAGTGCAGTGGAGGATGGCCCAAGTGCTTGGGCCCTGCACCCCATGGGAGACCAGGATGAGTACCTGGCTCCTGCCATCGGATCAGCGCGGTGCGCAGGCTGCAGCGCGCCAGCCACGGCAGCCATTGGAGGGTGAACCAACGGCAAAAAGGAAGACCTCTCTCTCTGTCTCTCTCTCTCACTGTCCACTCTGCCTGTCAAAAAAAAAGAAAAAAAAAAAAAAAGAACATCCCTGATAGGGCTGGCACTGTGGCATAGAGTGTTAAACTCTTCAGCATCCCATATTGGTGCTGGTTCAAGTCCTGGCTGCTCCACTTCAGGTTCAACTCCATGTTAATGTTCCTGGGAAAGCAGTGCAAAATGGCCCAAGTCCTTAAAAAAAAAAAAAAAAAAGAATGCCCATTGGTAGCTTTGGGATCTGCAAGGAAAGAAGGCCTACACTTCCAGGAATGGGGAGTCCCTACCTGCACTTCCGGGGAAGAAAAATCCTCGTCAAGGTCCCCACGGGTGCCTAAAGGTCAACCAATGAGGATCAGACCCGCCTCAACCTTTAACTCCCATGCCCTGTATCTATAAAAGGAGCCCTCCCGACTTCTGATGTGTGACTTCCTTGGCACCCCTCTGTTGGGACCGCAGAACCTCACCGGGGAGTAGAATCCCAATAAAAGCTTGTGAATTAATTAATTCATCTGCCTGGGAAAATTTGTTATGCACCGGACACCTTCCAGATGGTGCCGAAACCTGGGAGCTGAGGGTGCATGCCTCCCCTTTCTGGGTTTGAGGCCTCCTTGCTCCTTGAACCTGTCTGGTGTCCCAGGCTGACTATGGGCCATGCTCAACCAACTGTAAGTAATTCCGCCCCTGCTCTCCCTCCCTCCTCTGGGTTGGCCCAGTCTCTGTGATCTCTGGCTAGCCTTACTGTCTGGACAGAGACCTCCAAATCGTGCACATGTGGGTTCTGTTCTCTGCTGATTAGCCTCCCAGTGGCTGTGGAGACATCTTGCAGCAGCTGGCTTGGCCCCATATGGACTGACCTCTTATCCGTCTACTGAGTCCGGGGCAGGGGATGCCTTGCCCGAATTCCAGTAGATCCCTGGCTGCTGGGGAGACCATGGGATCTGGCCAATCCCGAGGGTGGGACTCAAAATGCCTCCTGGCCTGCCTCTTAAAGAACTTGAAGCAACTGGGACTGGCCCAGGACCTACGGCTTAAATGCCTAATCTGCTCCACCCAGGCATGGCCTAATTATGTGCTTGACAACGGATCTAAGTGGCCCCCTGATGGAGCCTTTGATCCCAATGTCCTCACCGACCTTGAGAATTTCTGCCGCAGGGAGAGATAATGGTCAGAGGTCTCCTATGTCCAGGCTTTCTGGGACCTCTGCTCCCACCCTATTCTCCTCTTCTCCTGCTCCACGGCCCAGGTCTTGCTGGCCAGGACCTTGGCCTCACCTCCTAAGGACACTTCTTCTGTGTTACTGCCAAACTCTCCACCCTCCACCTTTCAGACCCTCCTGAGTTCCTGGGGACCCCGCAGCTAGCCAGGAACCTCCTGCCCCCATACGCCCATTCTTCTGTCCTGCTGCCATGTTCTGCCCCTCCCTCTGCCTCCTCGCCGCCATGTTCTGTTCCGTTCCCTGCTGCCCCGTCATGTTTTGTTCTGCTCCCTGAAACCGGTCCTTCATCTAACCCCACTTTCACCATAATCTGCAATGAAGCCCTTTCCCCATTACCTATGACTGGCACCCAGGTGATATCACTGCTGCCTATAAGTGTGCACATGCAGTCACATGACCAGAAGCCCTGACACCTCCTCCCACTTAGAGAGGTGGCTGGGGCTGAGGGTATTGTGCATATCCATGTTCCATTTGCACTACAAGACCTTGCACAGATCGAGGAAAGACTAGGGTCCTTTTCAGAAAATTCAACTAGGTTCATAAAAGAGTTTAGATACCTTTCTCAAACATATGACCTCACCTGGAAAGACTTTGATATTATCCTTTCCTCCTCTCGCACTTCTGAGGAATGGGTACAGGTCCAACAGGCTGCATGAGACAAGGCTGACAAGGCCCGATTAACCAATCCCACTCCCCCACCAGGAGCCCAGGCGGTACCAGAGGTGGAGCCAGGATGGGGCTACCAGGAAGGACAGGCAGGAAGACAAAACGTGGCCAATATGATAAGATACTTACTGGCCGGCACGCACACTGTCTCCCACAAGGTGGTCAAACTTGATAGACTTCGAGAGGTCACCCAGCACCCAGGAGAAAACCCGGCTCTTTTTTTAAATGGGCTCACTGAGGTGCTAACTAAGTTCACCACACTGGATCCTCATTCTCCCATAGGGGCAGCGATTCTGGCCTCTCATTTCATTTCCCAATCTGCCCCCAACATCAGGAAAAAACTAAAAAGGGTGGAGGATGGTCCAAAGACCCCCATTAGAGACCTTGTAAAGATAGCTTTCAAGGTCTATAACACTCGGGAAGAGGCAGCTGAGCAGGCACAACAGGCCAGGATGCATAGAAAGGTTACCCTCCAGACTCAGGCCCTGAGGGTCAAGGGCAACCAGTCCCCCGGGGCATGCTTCAAGTATGGATGAGAGGGACACTGGGCTCGAGCATGCCCCAACCCTCGCACACTCACCCGGTCATGCCCACATTTGGCCAATCAGGCCACTGGAAGAGCGACTGCCCCAGGGGAGGCCTGAATCCTGCACCTCTACGCGGAAGCCTGATTCCATGCTAAAAATACTGGGGATGGCTGAAGACTCAGGGACCCCTATCACCCTCACCAAGCCCAGGGTAATGCTCCAGGTAATGGGTAAGTCCACAGAATTCCTGGTGGATACAGGGGCTACCTATTCTGCCCTGCTGGCCTATGCATTCCCACTCCTGCCCTCTTCAATTTCTGTAATGGGGATCGATTGGACTCTCTCCCACCCTAGGTGCATGCCAGACTTGCATTGTCAATTGGAAGACCACCCATTCTCCCACTCCTTCCTGGTAATCCCTTCTTGCCCGGTCCCCCTACTGGGATGGGATATCCTATTCCAACTGGGCTCCAGTCCCTAGATTCTACCGTGACAACTTTCAGCTGCTCTCCTACTCCCTCTGATAGCTTCTCTAACCTCTCCCACCCCTTCCCCTGATTCATCAAACCCCCAATGGCCAATCTCTCCCATGAAGGTCAACCCAGCCCTTATTAAACTCCTGGAGGGCATTACGTGCCCTAACTGACCCGAATTCCCCATCTCTGAAGCTCACAGATGCGGCCTTAAACCCATCATTGACAAACTCCTCCAACAAAATCTCCTAATACCCACTAATTCCCCTTGTAACATGCCCATACTCCCAGTACGAAAACCGTCACATGAGTATAGACTAGTCCAAGACCTCCACGTGGTCAATGCTGCAGTTATCCCTATCTACCTGGTGGTGCCTAATCCCTATTCACTGCTATCACATGTTCCCCCCAAAACCTCCCACTTCATGGTACTAGATGAGAGAACACCACCACAATTCTGATGTTCCTTCACTGGATTACCAGCAATCCAGGTAACTGTCTTCTGTGGCAGAGTTCACAGATGTGACTGCTTTGGCAAATCCTCCAGATCAAAGGTCTGTATGACACCGACCACTCACTGGGGCTATAGTGATGGGGGAGGGCACCAGGACTTTAATTGAAGACAGGAGGTTGCTAGGGTTAAGGAGGTGCTCAAGGACCTGGGAGAAAACTTGTCACAAATACCCACTCAGTGGCGACCCTTGCCACCTCTCCCATGGAGACCCAACCCACCTCGCCTCTCATGCCCTGACTGGCTTTCATATATCTCTCTGTCTACCAGCTCCTCAACTCTTCTGATAGCTCTCTGGATGATAGTTGCTGGATTTATTCCACCCTGTTGTCTTTCTTTACAACTATTGAAGTCCCAACAAATTCTACTCCTGGACCCACTGATGAGACACCTTTTCCATTACTTACTAATCTCCCTCACCCAAAAAAACCTACACCAGTGCTTCAATCTAACCTTGTCATTATCTCCTGACCTACTATCCCCCAACCCTTTTTTCAACTTCACTCTGTAATTCCATGACCCCTATAAAGCCAGGAGATTTCTTAACTGGAGGTCACTTCCTCCAGTGTAGGAGCTCCCTATTCCGCTGTCTACCGCCTAATGCAACTGATATCTGTATTCCTGCAATTGTCCTCCCAGAGGTCTCCAAAACCAGTCTCTCCCGATACCAGTGCTGCAAAATGCCCATGCTAAAAGGGACATAATTATCCTTCCCTTTCTAGCGGCCCTAGGTGTTCTTAGGGGAGTGGGGACAGGAGTAGCTAGCCTGGCATATGGTACTACCCAGATACAGCAACTGGCAAACACCTTAAATAGGAATAGGGAGCTACAAAAAGTTGCAGCCTCCATTTAAAACTGCAAGATCAAATTGACTTCCTGGCTGATATAGCCCTTCAAAACAGAAGGGCATTAGATCTCAACTAGCAGAAAAAGGGGGAACATGCATATTTCTGGGGGAACAGTGCTATGCTGCTTTTTTACTAACAAATCTGGAGTGGTCAGAAACATGGTACAACAACTTAAGGAACACATTGCCAAATGACAACAGGAGTACCAGGACAACAAGGATGGGATCCATTGTCCTCTGTTCTCCCTTGGGTACTGCCAACTCTGGGACCCTTAATAACTGTAGGGATAATCGTAATGATTGCCCCTTGTGCTCTCAGGCTCATAAAAGATCGAATACAAGAAACCTCCAGAATAGTGGTCAACCAAATGTTTCTCCATCCATACATGCCTGTCCCTGTGGAGCCCCAAGATACCCCCAGCAGACCCCTGTAGACAACATCCCCAATCAGCAGGAAGTAGCCAGGGAGACTCATTGTCGCCCCTTTCCTAT
The DNA here is from genome assembly GCF_051225735.1 of Oryctolagus cuniculus. Taxonomy (NCBI): domain Eukaryota; kingdom Metazoa; phylum Chordata; class Mammalia; order Lagomorpha; family Leporidae; genus Oryctolagus; species Oryctolagus cuniculus. Next base: position 33,901,914 of record NC_142874.1, read on the forward strand.
CATCAAAAGGCCAGGATGGTAGCTTTGGGATCCACAAGGAGAGAAGGCCTACACTTCCGGGAATGGGGAGTCCCTACCCGCACTTCCAGGGAAGAAAAGTCCTTGTGAAAGTCCCCATGGGTGCCTAAAGGTCAACCAATGAGGATCAGACCCGCCTCAACCTTTAACTCCCATGCCCTGTATCTATAAAAGGAGCCCTCCCAACCTCTGATGCGTGACTTCCTTGGCCCCCCCTCTGTTGGGACCACAGAACCTCGCTGGGGAGTGGAATCCCAATAAAAGCTTGTGAATTAATAGATTCATCTGCCTGGGAAAATTTGTTACGCGCCAAACACCTTCCACCCATTAGAAGCCACTAACAAACCTCTATCCAAAGACTTTTCAGTCTAACCTATCAAATAGATTTCCTAAATCTTGCTTCTGCTAACATATCAGGAAAGTTTCTCTCTCACCTCCCTAGAGAAGGGCACTGAACTACTACTTGCAGTCTGATGTTGCCTAATGCTTGAGTTGCTGTTGACTTAAATCAACACTTCAAAACATTAATATACCTTAGTTTACCTTTAATCCGTTCTGTTGTTGACAAAACTGGATCAGAATTCTACCACTTGAACTACCAATGCTTTAATCTGGATTTTCTCAATCTTCAGATTTAGCTTTAAATTCATATTTGTATTTCGACTTAAGCCAGAACAGCTTATTCAATAGCCATAATTCTCAGAACCTTTCTACTCTTTGTTCTGTACTAAAAGCAGGCAATGCCAGCTATTCTTTATTGTGACCTCTTGACTTATTTTTCATTTCTATTTACATCTGCATTGACTAATGAAGAGGAAACATTTGTCAGGATAGTTTGCAATTGTTGCATTTCTCAAGGTATTTCCCTTTTGAGATTGCTTTTATGTTAATGTTGGCTCGATGATAAAATTAAATACCAACAGGATATGATTTTAGAATAACATTTTTCTTGGGGCCAGTGCTGTGGCTCAGCAGGTTAACACCCTGGTCTGAAGTGCCGGCATCCCATATGGATGCTGGTTTGAGACCTGGTTGTTACACTTCCAATCCAGCTCTCTGATATGGCCTTGGAAAGCAGTGGAAGATGTCTCAAGTCCTTGGGCCCCTGCACCCACGTGGGAGACCTGGAAGAAGCTCCTGGCTCCTGGCTTCAGCTTGGTGCAGCTTTGGCCATTGTGGCCATCTGGGGAGTGAACCATCGAATGGAAGACCTCTTTCTCTCTGCCTCTCCTCTCGTGTAACTCATACTTTCAAAAAAATAAATAAATCTTTTAAAAAAGAATATCACTTTTCTTTGCACAAGGATCCTTGTCTCAGTGTCTGGTTTTGTGGAACCAGACTTAATTCATCGGATAGTATTTTTGGAGAGCTATGTGAAAGGCAACCCTGAATACCAAGTAGACTTCCTCCCTTTCCTTGCAGACCAAATAGATGTTTGTTGTTTTGTGAATGCTTAGTGTTCAATAGCTGGACCAACCACTGTGATGTACCCCTAAGTGGCGTGCCACTTAACTTAGAAATCACCTCTTCTTCATGCGTCCCTGAGGAGCACATTGTCATGAAGAATTCATTTGCAAGTCTCAGTCTTTAGGATCTCTACATCAGTCATATGCAATAGTTATTTTCAATTCCTTTCTGTATAAAACATTTATTATTACCCCCATGAAGTTGTAAACTAGAGCCCCAAAGCAGATTGATCCAGAGGCAGGAGGACCATGAGATCCTGCCGTCATATCTTAAGGACTCTGAGCAACACAAATGCGACTATAGACTGAGCTGACTGTTTCATTCCTTCGGCACAGATTTCTGGCATTCCAGAATAGAAGATATGGAGACTAATAAGTAGCTTTTCTTTCTCTCTGTGTGGTATTTTCCTTCTCCTGTCCCTTTTCACCTCTTTTATCTATGTGAAAGTGAAGGGCTTGGCATTCCATTCAGTTAACACCTGCACCCAGTCCCCTCCACTTTGACAATCCCCATGGCTGGGGATGGCTAGGATAGCCATACCTGAAGACCCTATTCAGCTCTCTGTAGTGTGCAGAAGACCTGTGTCTCAGCATGGCTCCTAGGAAATGCTTGTAGTGGCCAGGCAGGCCATGCACATTAACAAGTAGGAGGTCAGAAAAGAAATCTAAAGGGAAACAATTCTACATTTGAAGAAGGTAAGAGTCAAACAATATAGGCCTGGGAGCAGGATGCAGCAGGAGAGTTCATTGTGAGGGAGAGAGTTGAGTCAGCTATGACTAACAATGTCCAGATGTGGTGGGCATGATATCAGAGCACAGGAGAAGCCCATTACATGCCATTGGCCTAGAAAGGTCCCTTCTATAGACCACATAGGGAGGAGGACACCCTCAGTCAGAGGGATGGTGGAATAGTTGATATTATATTTGTGTGTCCTGGAGACCCTCCCACTATGATTCCTTCTGCAGAAAAATTTCCTAAGAATTCCTCTTGAAACAGTCTTCAGACCACACAATTCAACCTCCCCAGACATTTGGGATTGCTAAAGGATTTCTGATCAGGAAGTGCCGGCAAGACATGGTCCTTTGGGATGTATCCTGTCAAGCAAAGAAGAGGGTGGACAGCACTGTTACAAGTACCCAAGAGGGAAAGCCAGGCAAGTAGGTTCCTTTAAACACACTAGTTATCTCTTAATACACATATTTAATCCCTATGGCAAACTTTTTAAGTAGGCACTATAACTAGCTCCATTTTGCTGAGGAAAATAGTTTTTTTTTTTTTTTTTTGACAGGCAGAGTTAGACAGTGATAGAGAGAGACAGAGAAAGGTCTTCCTTTTCTGTTGGTTCAGCCCCCAAATGGCTACTACGGCTGGCCTGCTGTGCTTCCTCTTGGTCTCCCATGTGGGTGCAGGGCCCAAGCACTTGGGCCATCCTCCACTGCACTCCCAGACCACAACAGAGAGCTGGACTGGAAGAGGAGCAACTGGGACAGAATCCGGCACCCCAACCAGTACTAGAACCCAGGGTGCCGGCGCCGCAGGCGGAGGATTAACCTAGTGATCCGTGGCCTTGGCCGGAAAATAGAGTTTTAAAAAGCTAAATGATTTGCTCATGTTCTCACAGCTTGAATGTGGTGTGGCCGTGACTCAGCCAGAGGTTTGAAGGAAGATTCTTCCACATTCATCATTACGCTGTATAGTAATTGTGGCATGGCCCTCCAAATGTGGACCACACATACTTTCTGAACAGCCTTAGAGCTGAAATTCTGGTAAGGCGAACAATCTGGCCTCTGGACTCACATGTAAGATAGAATTAAACCCAGATCTCATAACCCTGCAGTCACGGAGCTCCACTTACCAGGTTTCCAGGACCTGCAATCAGGAACCGGGCTGAATGCTATTCTTTCACTTTCACATCTGCAGAGGAAGTGCTTTTATTGTGTTTCATATCTCCCCACCTCCAAATCCAGTAAGAGTCAGCACTGTGAACTCTGGGAAATGTAGTCACAGGGCCTCTGGTTGCCCAAGTGGACCTCTGGGTCGGCTTTTTTCACTAAAATGTGGAGAGATACAAGCACTATCTGCTGGTTTCATGCCAAGGCTGAGAGTTGTGCCTTTGTGTTACACAGGGTTCCTGCTGTCTGGGAACTTGAAGCCAGATTTCCCCCATCGAGAGAGGTGGAGGTGATAGTTGGATAAGGTCCAGGAAAAGCAGATCCAGAAATGTAGAAGAGAGCAAAGAAGAAGGTACAAGGTTTTAATCCCACTCCCAGTTTGTGATGCTTTCTTCATCAGTTCCTATAGGGCCTCCTTCTTTTATCCCTAGTCCTCACTCTATTTGCCTCTCTGCTCAAGACACTGTATACTGGTGTTGAATTAACATGAATTGACATCATGCTGATGTAGGCAGGCAGATAGGATAAAACTGATAAGGTCTGTGAGCTGGAGACCACACCTTCACCATGTCCCTGTGTGAACTCATGCCCCTATCTGACCCCACCTTCTATGCCCACCTGCCAATCAGACTACATAACCACACCCTTTATGAAGTGGATAAGTGGCCTGGAACATGGTGGACCCAGCCTTTTTCCCCCTTTCTCCCCTTCGTCGCCTTTATTGCCCTTTTTGCCCCCCTTCAGGCCACCCTCTCTCTGCCTTTGCTTCGCTACCCCTGCTAAGCTGCTTGTGGCTACTCATAATCAAATGCTTGCTGCACGTGGCTCCTGGTCTCTTCTCTACTCGCTGTGGCCCCAGCTTAATTTCCAGACTTCCTTTTCTCTCTTAGAGCATTTCTCTCACTAAATAAAAAACTTAATAAACTTACCATGCTGCCTGGTCTATTTGAGCCAATATTCTTGAATTCTCTGAATTCAAGGCAAGAGCCCACAACCTTATTGGTATGGGGGAAATATGATAAGTAGATTGGTCTCAATGCCTAGGGTATGAATATTACCTGTCATATGATTTTATTTCTTCACTTAAAAAAATTATTTGAAAGAGTTGTAGGGAGAGGTAGAGCCAGGGAAAGAGAGAGGTCTTCCATCTGATGGTTCACTCCCTAAATGACCACAACAGCCAAAGATGAGCTGTCTGATACCAGGAGCCAGGAGCTTCCTCCAGGTCACCACACAGGTGTAGGGGCCCAGGAATGTGGACCATCTTCTACTGCTTTCCCAGGCCATAGCAGAGAGCTGGATCAGAAGTGGAGCAGCTGGGACTCGAAACGGCACCCATATGGGATGCTGGCACTGCATGTCCGGGCTGTAATCCACTGTACCACAGCACCGTCCCCCCGCTGCATATGTTTTGATTTACATTTATGACATTGGCGTACAACTCTTGCCATTTTTTATGCCCTTCTCGCTATACTATATTTCGGAAAAAAAAAAAAAACAAAACTCTTCATGATACCACTGATGCCTTTTGCTATCCCTTTGGCTCCCACTTTCATTACATTCCACTGGTGTCTTGAAGCATGAGCTTGGGACTCTGTAGCTGAAAGCTTTTGCTTAACCAGTGCTTGGGCAGTTTAGATGGATCGGCAAATTAATATCCCTCGGACCACAACTCAGCCCAGAATGATGAGAATTACAGGATAAAAGCCCCTTGTTCCATCTGCTCAAGTACGTACACTGAGCTAGTACAACACTGCCACCTTGTGTCACTCAGTAGGATCATGCCCCCTTTGTCCACAGGGTGCCTGCCCATACTGAGTCCCTTATAGATTCCTAAATTGCCCTAGTCTCATTGTCTCACTCCTGAACTGGTGCTCCCCTGAATCCCCTCCTAAACAAGCTACTTGAATGCAATCCTTTATCTGTATCTGGTTTTATAGAAACACATTTCAAGAGAATTGTTTAACTAATGAGTTGCACTGAGGAATGATGCCCTTGGCACTGCGACATTTGCACTGCATTCAGGGTTTGTTTTTTTTTTTAACCCTTAAAGTATTAGAATTAGTATGTCTGGTTTCAAGATTTTAATAAATACACACCATTTATGTGCAAATGCTAAATTTTGGCAACTAATCCATTTTCTTTGTAAGAAAACCTTCATTCTGCAAAGGCAGGAATAATGGAATAGAAGCTGAGCTTCCTGAGGGAGGGATTGATGGCAGCACTGTCTCCATGTAAAGATTTATTTATCTGTTTGAAAATTGTTTGCAAGAACTCCTGGTTTCCACTACAACAGGTAAAGTTTGGAATTACTCTTCCCATCTTCTCAGCAAAGAAAAATATGAATAAACTGGGAATAAGCCGCTTTTTTGAGAACTGTCAAAACAGATAACAGGGCCAAGTGCTGCCTGAAACAGGGAGGCAGGTGAGTACAGACAGCTCATTCTCAGTCACCACAGCCAAGGATTAGAAGGCTGCGCTGGAGTCAGCATTTTGGACTGGACTGTTAAAATGTCTGATTGGTGAATTGCTGAGAGATCATCATCCTCAAGCTTGAGAATTATAAACTCTTGGCAGTGTTTCTCCCCAGACTTGTGTTTCATTAGAAGCCTCAGTAGGTTCTTGCTCTGAAAACTGTAAATTATCCATGTGTGACTGTGGCAGGGGGAGGGAAAATGCCTACTTTGGTGTAAATCTGGAGCATTCTGTTCTCCATCTTCCCCAAGGTTAAGTCACTTTCCAGGAGTCTAATCGAAGGGCGTGAATGGAAATATCCTGCTCCAGCCACCTCCACTGTTCCTGCCCCCTCCAAGAGGGGGAAACCTGAGAAACACTCTAGAAGATCATGGCTGATAGCACACAGGCTCACTACAAGGTTGCAATCCGATCACAGAACTACTGAATGCTTCTTTCTTTCTTTTTTTTTAAAGGTTTATTTGAAAGGCAGAGCTACAGTGAAGCAAAGGCAGAGGCAGAGAGAGATGTCTTCCATCCACTTATTCACTCCATAAATTTCTGCAGTGCCTGGAGCTGGGTTGATCTGAAGCCAGGAGCCAGGAGCTTCATCTGAAGCCAGGAGCCAGGAGCTTCTTCTGGGTCTCCCACGTGGGTGCAGGGGCCATCTTCTACTGCTGTCCCAGGCCATAGCAGAGAGTTTGATCAGAAGTGGAGCATCCAGGACTTGAACCGGTGCCCATATGGGATGCCAGCACTGTAGGAAACAGCTTTACCCTCCACACGAAGCTGCCACTGCTCAAAGTGCATCTTTTATGCCCCACAGCAAGTCTCAACACTAGGGAGCATTCAGCAATTGCTAACGCCATAGCAGTGTGCAGGCACTAGGTAGACAACTGTAATCCCAGTGGGAAGACTTGTATCTTGGCTGGGTGGTTACAGTGGACTTAGACCACAAATAGATTACAACAGCAGACAGGGCATAGCAGCACGGACCCTGATCCTGACTCTGTGCTGTGCTGGTCACTACTGACTGTGTCTCGGGTATTGTGATTGCAGTGACCTTGGTTCTTCCCTCTCAACCCTAGGAAGCACAACAGGGAGAGTCACAGTCCATTGGGAAGGAAGAAGAGAAGGAAGGTGCAAAATGCTGCTTGGGAGCCTATGGCAGGCCCTCCACTGTGAGGTTCCAGCACTGAGCAGAATCTCTCAGAGGCTAACCACAGGTGCTATGGACAAGGGATTAGGGGCCATGCCTGTGCCAGGTGGAGGCCCACAGACACAGATGGGATGACCACCTCTTTGGGCAGTCCCTAAGTCCATGTTGTGCACAGCACACCAGTTGTGCTTAGAGTGCTCTCTAGTGCTGAAAGAGTGGCTATGCAGCAAATCTGGACAAAGATTGCCATCTAGTGCTAAAGACATGGCAGTGACTACTATGAGGCTCAGAAAGCCTAATAAACTTTGCATGACAGTTCTGGAAGCATGGGTACAAAGTCAGGCTGTGAAGATTGGAATAAATACCTAATCCTTTAATGTGTAGTCAATTTTTCAAGCACCATTTATTGAAATGACTGTCCTTTACCCAATGCATGTTTTTGGCATCCTTATCAAATTATTCGAATAATTTTGAACATGGGCTCATTTCTGTGTTTTCCATTCTTTTTTTTTTAACTTTTATTTAATGAATATAAATTTACAAAGTACGACTTATGGATTACAATGGCTTCCTCCGCATACCGTCCCTCCCACCCATAACCCTCCCCTTTCCCACTCCCTCTCCCCTTCCATTCACATCAAGATTCATTTTCGATTATCTTAATGTACAGAAGATCAGCTTAGTATACATTAAGTAAGGATTTCAACAGTTTGCTCCCACACAGAAACATAAGGTGAAAAATAGTAGATGATTTTTTAAATGATGATGAAATCAGATCAGACCTATTGTCATGTTTAATCCCAGTGAGAGTCAAGTTGGGAATTGATAATTTCTTTTTTTTTTTTTTTTACAGAAGATCAGTTTAGTATGCATTAAGTAAAGATTTCAACAGTTTGCACCCCCATAGAAACACAGAGTGAAATATACTGTTTGAGTACTCGTTATAGCATTAAATCTCAATATACAGCACATTAAGGACAGAGATGCTACATGAGGAGTAAGTGCACAGTGACTCCTGTTGTTGACTTTACAAATTGAAACTCCTGTCTATGGCATCAGTAATCTCCCTATGCTCCAGTCATGAGTTTCCAAGGCTATGGAAGCCCTCTGAGTTCTCCGATTCTTATCTTGTTTAGACAAGGTCATAGTCAAAGTGGAGGTTCTCTCCTCCCTTCAGAGAAAGGTACCTCCTTCTTTGAAGACCTGTTCTTCCCACTGAGATCTCACTCACAGAGATCTTTTTGCCAGAGTGTCTTGGCTTTCCATGCCTGAAATACTCTCATGGGCTTTTCAGCCAGATCCGAATGGCTTTAGGGCTGATTCTGAGGCCAGAGTGCTATTTAGGACATCTGCCATTCTATGAGTCTGCTGAGTATCTCACTTCCCATGTTGGATCACTCTCCCCTTTATTTATTCTATCGGTTAGTATCAGCAGGCACTAGACTTGTTTATGTGCTCCCTTTGATTCTTAGTCCTTTCATTATGATCAATTGTGAACTGAAATTGATAACTTGGACTAGTGAGGTGGCATTGGTACATGCCACCTTGATGGGATTGAATTGGAATCCCCTGGTAAGTTTCTAACTCTACCATTTGGGGCAAGTCAGCTTGAGCATGTCCCAAATTATACATCTCTTCCCTTTCTTATTCCCACTCTTATGTTTGACAGGGATCACATTTCAGTTAATTTTCAACACTTAAGAATAACTGTGTGATAATTACAGAATTAAACCAGTCACATTAAGTAGAACAGACAAAAAAAATACTAAGAAGGATAATGTATTAAGTTGTTCATTAACAGTCAGGGCTATGCTGATCAAGTCACCATTTCTCATAGTGTCCATTTCACTTCAGGAGGTTTCCTTTTTGGTGTTCAGTCAGTTGTCACCAATCAGGGACAACATATGGTATTTGTCCCTTTGGGACTGGCTTACTTCACTCAGCATGATGTGTTCCAGATTCCTCCATTTTGTTGCAAATGACTGGATTTCGTTGTTTCTTACTGCGGTATAGTATTCTAAAGAATACATATCCCATAATTTCTTTATCCAGTCTACCGTTGATGGGCATTTAGGTTGGTTCCAGGTCTTGGCTATTGTGAATTGTGCTGCAATAAACATTAGGGTGCAGACCGCTTTTTTGTTTGCCAAATTAAATTCCTTTGGATAAATTCAAAGGAGTGAGTGGGATGGCTGGGTCGAATGGTAGGGTTATATTCAGGTTTCTGAGGAATCTCCAGACTGACTTCTATAGTGGCTTGACCAGTTTGCATTCTCACCAACAGTGGGTTAGTGTCCCTTTTTCCCCACATCCTCGCCAGCATCTGTTGTTGGTAGATTTCTGTATGTGAGCCATTCTAACCGGGGTGAGGTGAAACCTCATTGTGGTTTTGATTTGCATTTCCCTGATTGCTAGTGATCTTGAACATTTTTTCATGTGCCTGTTGGCCATTTGGATTTCTTCTTTTGAAAAATGTCTATTGAGGTCCTTGGCCCATCTCTTAATTGGGTTGTTGGTTTTGTTGTTGTGGAGTTTCTTGATCTCTTTGTAGATTATGGTTATTAACACTTTATCTGTTGCATAGTTTGCAAATATTTTTTCCCATTCTGTCGGTTGTCTCTTCACTCTCCTGACTGTTTCTTTTGCAGTACTGAAACTTCTCAATTTGGTGCAATCCCAAATGTTGATTTTGGCTTTGACTGCCTGTGCCTCCCGGGTCTTTTCCAGAAACTCTTTGCCTGTGCCAATATCTTGAAGGGTTTCTCCAATGTTCTCTAATAACTTGATGGTGTCAGGTCGTAGATTTAGGTCTTTAATCCATGTTGAGTGGATTTTTGTGTAAGGTGTAAGGTAGGGGTCTTGCTTCATGATTCTGCACGTGGAAATCCAGTTTTCCCAGCACCATTTATTGAATAGACTGTCCTTGCTCCAGGAATTGGTTTTAGATCCTTGATCAAATATAAGTTGGCTGTAGATGTTTGGATTGATTTCTGGTGTTTCAATTCTGTTCCATTGGTCTATCCATCTGTTTCTGTACCGGTACCATGCTGTTTTGATTACAACTGCCTTGTAGTATGTCCTGAAGTCTGGTATTGTGATGCCTCCGGCTTTGTTTTTGTTGTACAAGATTGCTTTAGCTATTCGAGGTCTCTTGTGCCTCCATATGAATTTCAGCACCATTTTTTCCAGATCTGAGAAGAATGTCTTTGGTATCCTGATTGGAATTGTATTGAATCTATAAATTGCTTTTGGGAGAATGGACATTTTGATGATGTTGATTCTTCCAATCCATGAGCATGGAAGATTTTTCCATTTTTTGGTATCCTCTTCTACTTCTTTCTTTAAGATTTTGTAATTCTCATCGTAGAGATCTTTAACGTCCTTGGTTAAGTTTATTCCAAGGTATTTGATTGTTTTTGAAGCTATTGTGAAGGGGATTGATCTTAGCAGTTCTTTCTCAGTCATGGCATTGCTTGTGTATACAAAGGCTGTTGATTTTTGTGCATTGATTTTATATCCTGCCACTTTGCCAAACTCCTCTATGAGTTCCAATAGTCTCTTAGTAGAGTTCTTTGGATCCCCTAAATAAAGAATCATATCGTCTGCAAAGAGGGATAGTTTGACTTCTTCCTTCTTGATTTGTATTCCTTTGATTTCTTTTTCTTGTCTGATGGCTCTGGCTAAAACTTCCAGAACTATGTTAAATAGCAGTGGTGAGAGTGGGCATCCCTGCCTGGTGCCAGATTTCAGTGGAAATGCTTCCAACTTTTTCCCATTCAATAGGATGCTGGCCGTGGGTTTTTTATAAATTGCTTTGATTATATTGAGGAATGTTCCTTCTATACCCAATTTGCTTAGAGTTTTCATCATGAAAGGGTGTTGAATTTTATCGAATGCTTTCTCTGCATCAATTGAGATAATCATATGGTTTTTCTTTTGCAGTCTGTTAATGTGGTGAATCACATTGATTGATTTGCGAATGTTGAACCATCCCTGCATACCAGGGATGAATCCCACTTGGTCTGGGTGGATGATTTTCCTGATGTGTTGTTGTATTCTATTGGCCAGAATTTTATTGAGGATTTTTGCATATATGTTCATCAGGGATATTGGTCTATAATTTTCTTTCAGTGCAGCATCATTCTCTGGCTTAGGGATTAAGGTGATGCTGGCTTCATAGAAAGAATTTGGGAGGATTCCCTCTTTTTCGATTGTTCTGAATAGTTTGAGAAGAATTTGAGTTAGCTCTTCTTTAAATGTCTGGTAGAATTCAGCAGTGAATCCATCTGGTCCTGGGCTTTTCTTTGTTGGGAGGGCCTTTATTACTGTTTCAATTTCTGTTTCAGTTATGGGTCTATTTAGGTTTTCGATGTCTTCATGGTTCAATTTTGGTAGATTGCATGTGTCCAGGAATCTATCCATTTCTGATAGATTTTCCTGTTTGCTGGCATACAAGTCCTTGTAGTAATTTCTGATGATTCTTTTTATTTCTGTGGTGTCTGTTGTTACGTTTCCTTGTTCATCTCTGATTTTATTGATTTGGGTCTTTTCTCTTCTTTTTTTAGTTAGTTGGGCCAATGGGGTGTCAATTTTGTTTAATTTTTCAAAAAACCAGCTTCTCGCTTGGCTGATTTTTTGTAGTGTTTTTTTTTTTATTCAATCCTGTGATTTCTTCTCTGATTTTAATTATTTCTCTTCTCCTACTAGGTTTCGGTTTGGTTTGCTGCAGTTTTTCTAGGTCCTTGAGATGCGCTGAAAGCTCATTTATTTGGTACCTTTCCAATTTCTTGATATAGGCACCTATTGCTATAAATTTGCCTCTCAATACTGCTTTTGCTGTATCCCATAAGTTTTGATATGTTGGTTGTTATCTTCATTTACTTCCAGAAAGTTTTTGATTTCTCTTTTGATTTCTTGAATGACCCAGTGTTCATTCAGGAGCATGTTGTTCAGTCTCCATGTGTTTGCATACTTTCTGGGGTTTCCTGAGTTGCTAATTTCCAGCTTCATTCCGCTGTGGTCTGAGAAGCTGCATGGTATGATTCTAATTCTTTTAAATTTGCTGAGACTTGCTTTATGGCCTAGTATGTGATCAATCCTAGAGAAGGTTCCATGGGCTGCTGAGAAGAATGTGAAGTCTTTAGATGTAGGATTGAAAGTTCTGTAGATATCTGTTAGATCCATTTGGGCAATAGTGTGGATTAAATCTGCTGTTTCCTTGTTGATCTTCTGTCTGGATGATCTGTCTATTTCTGAGAGTGGAGTATTGAAGTCCCCCAGTACTATTGTATTGGAATCTAAATCTCCCTTTAAGTCCCTTAACATATCTTTTAAATAGACCAGTCAGTGCCCTGTAATTAGGTGCATATACATTTATAATAGTTACATCTTCCTGTTGAATTGAACCCTTAATCATTATATAGTGTCCCTCTTTGTCTCTCTTAACAGTTTTTGTATTAAAGTTTATTTTGTCTGATATTAATATGGCTACACCTGCTTTTTTTTGGTTTTTGTTGGCATGGAATATCTTTTTCCAACCTTTCACTTTCAGTCTGCATGCCTCTTTGTTAGAGAGATGTGTTTCTTGTAGGCAACAAATAGTTGGGTGTTGTTCCTTAAGCCAGTCAGCCAGTCTGTGTCTTTTAACTGGACAGTTCAGGCCATTCACGTTTAATGTGACTATTGATATGTAGTGACTTTGCCTTGCCATTTTCCCGGAGATATTTTCTAGTATATGCTTTGAGCTTCCCATGCTCTTTTACTGGTAGGTGTTCTTCCTTTCCCTTCTTTCATATTGATGGCCGTGTTTCTGTGTTTCTGAGTGTAGCACATCTTTAAGTATCTTTTGCAGGGCCGGACGAGTGGCCACAAAGTCTTTCAATTTCTGTTTGCTATGAAAGGTCTTTATTTCACCTTCATTCACAAATGAGAGCTTGGCAGGATATAATATTCTGGGCTGGCAATTTTTCTCTCTTAGCACCTGTGCTATGTCTCGCCATTCCCTCCTAGCCTGTAGTGTTTCTGATGAGAAGTCTGCTGTGAGTCTGATTGGAGGTCCTCTGAGAGTAATCTGACGTTTCTCTCTTGCACATTTTAGGATCTTTTCTTTATGTTTCACTGTGGTAAGTTTAATTACCACGTGTCGTGGTGAGGATCTCTTTTGGTCATGTTTATTGGGGGTTCTATGAGCTTCCTGTACTAGGATATCTCTGTCCTTCTCCAAACCTGGAAAGTTCTCTGCTAGTATCTCACTAAAAAGGCCTTCTAATCCTTTCTCCCTCTCCATGCCTTCAGGAACTCCTAGAACTCGAATGTTGGTTTATTTAATAGTATCCTGTAGATTCCCAACAATATTTTTTAGATTTCTAATTTCTTCTTCTTTTCTTTGGTTTGACTGTATGTTTTCCTGTACTCTATCTTCTAAGTCTGATATTCTCTCTTCTGCTTCACCCATTCTGTTTTTAAGGCTTTCTAATGTGTTTGTCATTTGATCTATTGAGCTCTTCATTTCATTTTGATTTCTCTTCACTATCACACTTTCCTGTTCTACTAGTTTCTGCATTTCATTTTGATTCTTCCTTAAAATTTCATTTTCATGAGAGAGATTTTCAATCCTGTCCATTAAGGATTTCTGTAGTTCAAGGATTTCCTTTTGAAAACTTCTAAATGATCTTATCATAAATTTTTTGAAGTCCGTATCTTGCATTTCTTCTATCTCATCATCTTCATAATCTTGGCTTGGGGTGTTTTGTTTATTTGGAGGCATCATAGTGTCGTCATTGATCTTGTTCCCTCAATTTCTGTGTTTGTTGCTTGGCATAGTTAATTCTTCTTTCGTTACTGTGAATTTTTAAATTTTTTTTTATTTTATACTATGCCCATGTTAAGTGGACTGCCTGCTGTTGGAGGAGCCTTGGAGACTTGAGATGGGTGTGGCCTGCGAGCTCTGCTTGGTTCTTCCTGGTTACGGGTGTGCAAAGGTGACACCCTCAGGTTATGCGTGGTAAATCTCTCTCTATTTATTTATTTATTTATTTTATTTATCCAGCCAATCTGGATCAGAAGAGGAGCACCTGGGACTACCAGGGCCCATATGGGATGCCAGCACTGCAGGCGAGGATTAATCTACTTCACCATAGCACCGGACCCACCATTTTGTTTTAATTCCTATAACTTTGTGGTAGATTTGAATTCATGGCTTATGATTCTTTCAACTTCAATTTCTTATATTTCCTCCTCAAGATTACTTTGTCAATTTGGGTTCTTTTGTAGTCCATACAATTTTTAGTACTTTTTTCCTAAAATTTTAAAGAAAATGACATTGGTAGTTTGAAAGCGATTGCATTTTATCTGCAGATTACTTAAGTAGCACAGGCCTTTTAACAATATTAGTTCTTCCAACCCAAGAGATATATCAATTCTTTGGTTAAGTTTACTTCTAAATATAAACTTTTTGTAGCTGTTGTGAATAAATTTCTTTTTTGATTTCCCATTTCACAGGATCATCATTAGTATATAGAAATGCTTCTGTTTTGTGTCCTGCAACTGTATTAAATTGGCTTACTAATTCTAATAACATTTTGTAGGAGTGTGTAGGCTTTTCCATGTACAAACCATGATTTCTTCAAACATGGGTATTTTGAGTTCCTCCTTCCCTACTTTGATGCCCTTTTGTCCTTGCCTTCTGTAATTGCTCCTGCTATACTTCCAGTAATATATTGAGTACAAGTGGTGAAAGTGGTTATCCTTTTCCTGTTCCAGATCTGGAGGGGTGGGGCATTCTTCTGTCTTTTCTCCATTCAGCTTGACATTGGCTATGAGTTTCATATGAACTTTTATAATTTTGAGATATGTTCCTTCTATTCCTAATTTGTTGAAAGTTTTTATCACAAGGCCGGTGCCTTGGCTCACTTGGTTAATCCTCTGCCTGCGGCGCCGACAGCCCAGGTTCTAGTCCCGGTTGGGGCAGTCCAGCTCTCTGCTGTGGCCTGGGAAGGCAGTGGAGGATGGCCCAAGTGCTTGCGCCCTGCACCCGCATGGGAGACCAGGAGGAAGTACCTGGCTCCTGGCTTCGGATCAGCACATCACACCAGCCATAGTGGCCATTTAGGGGCTGAACCAACAGAAAAAGGAAGACCTTTCTCTCTCTCTCTCTCTCCCCCCCACTGTCTAACTCTGCCTGTCAAAAAAAAAAAAAAAAAAAAGAAAGTTTTTATCACAAAGAAATTTGGAATGTTACGTGCTTTCTCTGCATCTATTGAGTTGCTTACCTGGATTTGTTCTTCATTGTGATTAAGTGCTTTATGCCATTTAATTACTTGTGGTAGTTGAACCGCCCTTGCAGTCTAAAGATAAATTCCAATTTTTTATGATGTATGATTTTTCGATATAGTGTTCGATTCAATTTGCTGATAGTCAAGAATTTTTGTGCTTACATTCCTCAAGGATATTGGTCAGTAGTTTTCTTATTTGTGTGTCTTTGTTTGGTTTTGGTGTCAGATGGATGCATATCTCATAAAAACAGCTTGATAGCATTCCATCTTTTTCCATATCTTTGAATAGTTTGAAGAGTATTGGAATTAGTTACTGTTTATCTTATAGAATTTAGATTTAAAGTCATTGTATCTTGGACATTTCTTTGATGAGAGATTTCTAATCAGTGCTTCAGTAAGAGAAAGACATATAGATAGAAATCTTCCATCTGTTGGTTTACTCCCCAAATAGCTGTAACAGCCATGTCTGGACTGGGCCTAAGCTAGGAGGCTGGAAATCCACCTGGGTCTCCCACATGAGTGGCAGGGGTACAAGCATTTGAGCCATCTTCTGCTGTGTTCTCAGGTGCCTTAGCAGGGAACTGGGTCAGAAGTGGATCAGCTGTACCTAACTGGACTCATACAGGACAGCAGTTTCCTTTTTTTAAAAATTTGTTTATTTACTTCGAAGTCAGAGTGACATGAACATTTCTCTCTCTCTCTAAAACAGACACACACACACACACACACACACACACACACAGAAAGAGAGAGAGAGAGAGATCGATCGATCTTCTATCCACTAGTTCATTCTCCAAATGGCAACAAAGCCAGGGCTGGAACTAGCTGATGGCAGGAGCCCGGAGCTTCCTCCAAGTCTCTCACTTGGGTACAGGGGCCCAAGCACTGGGAACATCTTCTACTGCTTTCCCAGATGCATTAATGGGGAGTTGGATCATAAGTGGAGAAACTTTGTCATGGGCTATGCCCATACGGGATTCTGGTGGTTGCTTCACCTGCTATGCCAATACATGTGCCCCAATATGCCAGTTTCACCAGCAGTGGCTAAACCCACTGTACCAAAGCACCAACACTTGTGTTGAATTTTCAGGCATTTTATAGATTTCCTCTAATTCAGGACTTATTTCTGAAGAAATTTTGTGTTCTTTCGGAAGTATCTTGCTTCTCTTCTTTATATTTCCATTGTTCCTGTGTTGACATACGGTGTAGCAATTCCTCCCTTTACGAATGACCTTTTTGGGGAAAAACCTGTATGATGGGTCATCATGTGGGATTGTAGGACAAGCTTTCGCAGGCCCAGAGTTGCAGTGTGCAGCGGGGTCCCTTCAAGGTCCCTCAGGATGAATTCTGGTGACTCTGTGGAGTAGGGCTCCAGGACTCATTCAGCTACGGGTCTCAGACAGGACCCAAGCCCATAGTGTGATTCCTGGTGATTTTGAGGGTGCTTACTAAGAAGTGCAAGCCTTGATCAGTGGGATGCAGATGGATCTTTCCCGAGACACTACAGAGGAGTGAGGTGTCCCAGTAGTCTCAGTCACAGAGCTTCAGAGTATGGTGAGGTCCTGACTTGGGTCCTGCAGGGCAAGTGCAGGTTACACTGGAGGTGTAGACTGCCAAATTCCAGCCTGTCACAGAGGAACACACATAGGACACTCTCCATGCATTGTAGCACCAATCCCAGAGCTACAAGACACAAAAGAGACTGCCCCTAGATCCACAGAGAAGCAATGGTGACATTTGGTCTTGTGCCCCGGCCATCAAGTATCCCGGCGCTAAGAGACACAGAAGGGGCCTTCTGCAGCTGCTGGCTCCAAGGCCCAAGAAGCAGCAGAGGGAATTTCTCTAGATTGTACAAAGTGCTTCAGTATGGCTTTGTGGCTTATTCTTATTAATTCCACAGTTACCGAGTGCACGGGGGCCTCCTCTCTGCCCCATGAAGCACTCTGGGTTTGATGGGGATGGAGTTGCCCTATGCCCTCTAACCCCCACAAGATGCAATTCCTTGGCTGGTGAGCTGGGGTAGGAGTTGTGTGCTTTGCTCCTCTCTCAATGCTGGCTTTCCAGGTCTCTGTGTTGTTAGAGCTCCCATCACTTCTTTACTGAAGTTTCACTTAAGTCAGCCTCCTGGAAATGCAGTCCATCTTTTCTTGTTCTGGTTTGTCTGTGTCAGAGGCATTTTGGATCTCTGAGTTCATTATTATTATTTCTTATTTAATCCTTTTTCATATGTTTCTTATCACTTCACAGTTGTTTTATAATCAAAACACATTTTCTGTAACTCTCTTGCTAATTACAAATAAAAACTTATGAAACACAAACAAAATGTAACAAGGAATAAATGAAAATATGTTACTAAGAAAAATTACAATCACACGGAGCATGATAAGATAAATAAAAGCTACGAAGATGAAAGAACAAACTTCAAAATGGCAATATTGAAACTTCAGCTAAAATGGATTAATTTCTTCAATTAACAGACACAGAGTGAGAGAGGGGATAAAAAGGACCCTAATTCATGAAGCCTAGAACGTGGGAGAACCCAGGCAGGCAGACCCTTGTACCAGCCTCTTCCTGTGGAGGTTATGTCGTGATATTCAGTCCTCCGAGTCCTTGTCCTCCCCAGATCCTGGAGCCAAAGGCACTGAGGAAAACAGGTCAAGTCTGAAGTGTCTTTATGGGCAGGAGACACAGCAGACTGCCAGCCAGCGTTGCCTTCATGCTCCAGGTCCAAGAGAAGAAGACGCCAAGTTTCAGGCCATGACCTGCCAGAGTGCCTTGGGTGGTACATCTGGCCTTGGAGGAGAAGAGGACGGCTGACAGGCATCCCAAGCTGGGCAGCCCCTCTGTCGTCACCACCATCTGTCCTTGTGTGTGTTCCTGCTGTCTCCAGGGCAACCCTGGGACCCTGAGGGATAAGACATTCTCCTCAGCCTCCATGTTGTCCTTAGGCCAAGGTGACCCCCAGACATGGAAGGAGGCTGGACTATGAAGCAGTGGGCTTCCCACAGGACCAGGAAATGCAAGGAAGAGTAGGCCTTGCAGCAGCACAGGCTGTACTTCCTCTAACACTAGGATTACCAGACTTCTGGGCCTTGTATGTGTGTGTGTGTGTGGTGGGGGAATCATCGAGTGACAGGCTTATATGGACCTGTTCAGGTTTGGGTGGGAGGAAGGAGGCTGTCTCTGGGTGCTCTCTCCTCCAGGTACATGAGTGGAGCATGACAGCAAACCTCAGCTCCGTCCTTTCCCTTCAGGAGGGTGTGTACAGGCCAAAGGTCCAGCTTGGGGCTGAGGTCTTACTGACATCTTCTGTGTATTTTGTAGCAATTTCCATGTGGTGCTAACACTATTTGAACTTAAACAACTCTGCAGCCGGTGCCACGGCTCACTTGGCTAATTCTCTGCCTGCGGCGCCGGTACTTTGGGTTCTAGTCCCAGTTGGGGAGCCAGATTCTGTCCCAATTGCTCCTCTTCCAGTCCAGCTCTCTGCTGTGGCCTGGGAGTGCAGTGGAGGATGGCCCAAGTGCTTGGGCTCTGCACCGGCATGGGAGACCAGGAAGAAGCACCTGGCTGTTGGCTTCGGATTGGTGTAGCGCTCCTGCCGCAGTGCGCCAGCCGTAGCAGCCATTTGGGGGGTGAACCAATGGAAAAGGAAGACCTTTCTCTATGTCTCTCTCTCTGTCTAACTCTGTCTGTCAAAAAATTAAAAAATTTTGACTCTGTCAAAAAATTAAAAAAAAAAAGAACTCTGCACAGATTTCTACCCTGTTGTGCATCCTCTGTGAAGTAAAATGGGGCCTCCTGTATGTGCACATTTGGAAACAACATGCAGATTCCCCTTCTAAAGACCCAAAACACTAGGAGTGGAAAGGCTCCCAAGGCCCACCTAGCCATGCAAGCCAATAGCTATGCTTCATAGGTGCATGTGATGATTGCAAGGGTCCTGTAAGCCATGAAGATGGCTACAGTTCTTCTGGAACTGGGCCTGCTAGGTTTCTTGGCATCCAGTATATACTACAGCCCTGTAAGGTCTAAGCAAATGGTTTGGCAGCTTGATAGGGGAGGAGTGGTTCCCTGGTTGCTTCTTCCCCCAGGAATAATAATAAAGAAAGAGGGTCCATGTAGATGACAAGAGTGAGCAGAAGCAAAAGATTTATTGAGATCCAGAGAGAATCCTAATGCAGCAGTCAATGTAGGGCCTCCAAGGGAGGAGCTGCCATTGTAGCCTGCAAGTACAAGCTTTTTATCACACAAAAATGGTGGGCAACTTAAACTATGGCCAATCAGTGGGAAAGAAAGGGACACAGGAATACACACTTCTGATTGGTTTAGGTAGGTAGAGATTAATAGCTACTCAAGCAGATACTCAGGTAGACAGTGACAGAAACTGATGCCAATCAGCGAGTGGAGATTACAATGAATCATGCAGTCATGGGTAGAAATTATTGTCCAGGCAGCAAGCAATGGGACTTAATGCCCATTGCTGGTATCTGGGAGGCATCACTGTCCAGGTTTTATGAAGAAACTGTGTGTGGTAAGAGGCCATCCGGAGGAGGAAACAAGCATTTTGTTTTGAATGGTTCTTGTCCTCCTTTGCAATTCTAACAAAGACCTTACCTCAGTGCTTATTAACACATTTAACTCCTCATATTCCCCCCCTCAGAAGAATGGGCTCTAACTGTTGCTAGAGGGTCTAAGACGATGACCATTCTGGCTACTTCCTGGCAACAAGGGCCATAGACCTGGCATAGCAGTACAGCACTATGCCAAGGGTGGATATAAGGATCCCTGGTAGAACACAGATTTTCTTTGTGTTCCATCTTGAGTCCCACCTAGAGCTGGTGGCTCCTAGTGGTTTAATCTTGGAGGATACAAAGCATGTAAGACAGTTTATTACATATGATCCAAGAAATTATAAAAAGGAAGGCGCATATCTGTCCTAGGGAGGGTAATGGCCAAGATAGGCATTACCAGTTTTTAAAGAAGCTTCACATTGATATATGTATTTTGTTTACCTCTGCATGCAATTTGTTAATTCCATTTGAATTACATTCAAAATATTTGTAAATTAAAACAATAACTTCCCAACAGTTGCCAACATCCAATTTTGTTTTCAATAATAAATAATCAGTAGCTGAACAAAGTTGTAAGACCCTTTTTCAAATTTTGCTTAGTTTATCGGTGTTAGCAGTCTTTTTCAACATACATGGTAGTTGATGAATTTCCTCATATGCCCATGCAGCCAATCCAGGGATTGGCAAAATGAGGACAGACATTGCTCCTGCCTTAGTTAGAGTCAACAGTGACAAATAATCATCATCACAGCAGTGGTGTAATTCTTATCTGGCATGTGTGGAACAAGTAGATGTTGTTATAGGAGATACGATGATGGATGGAGTACAATGTGGGGAGGGTGAAAAGAAGACCCCGGTCTGTTGGCATAGTTACATCATCTGAAAGCTACGTATGTTATAGAAGATCAGCTATGCTTTTGTGTTGGATTACAGGAGACTCAAACACAATCATAATACATGGTAACTAGTAGTAGCACTGTTTTATAATGGGCTTTTAGTTATGGACAAATAAATATTTTGGTTAGTTATCTTTCTGAAGTAGTTAAGTGAGGTACCGAGTCCTAGCAAATTTTGCTGTAATATATTGGTAGAGTTTCCTTCATGCACACTGAAGGAAGTTTGGTTTAGTACATTTGAAATTGATGGCTCCATAAGTTACAGTAGGGGTGAGAGAATTTGGATGGATGAGAACAGTTACAGATGCATTTGTCATTAAGTAAATGGTGTTATTAAGTCCTTTTTAAAGAAGAAATTGTCTTAGTCAAAAGGAAACATTTTGAATAATTCATAGGTACAATTCTAAGAGGATAAGCATGATGCACTTCTTTCCATTATCCTTCCCTTGATTCCCTCCCTTCCTACCCTTTTTCTTTAATAGGTGCAAATACAAACTTTCACTCCAGTCTATAAACACAGCTCTAATGCAATACTAACCATAATTTTCAACAAGTAAGAGGTGTAAGGCAACAATTCCACAGAAGTAGAAACAAGGCTAAAAACAGCAATCGAATAACAACATGTGTGTTATATTCTTACACTTATTTTACATTCTATTTTAATTAATACATATCAGAAAAAAATATACTTGTGGGAGTGATTTATTTCACTAAGCATGATCGTTTCCAATTGCATCCATTTTTTTGCAAAAGATAGGATTTTATTCTTTTTAATGGCTGGTAGATTCCATAGTGTGTATATACTACATTTTCTTTATCTAGTTATCAGATGATGGGCATCTGGGTGGAATCTGTATCTTGCCTGTTGTGAGTTGAGCTGCAATTAAACATGAAAGTATAAATAACTCTTTCATATGCTGATTTAATTTTGTGTGGGTAAATTCCCAGGAGTGGGATGACTGGGTCATATGGTAGATCTATTTTCAGATTTCTGAGGAATCTCCATACTGTCTTCCACAATGGTTGTATTAGTTTATATTCCCACCAACAGTGGATTAGGGTACCATTTTCCCCACATCTCCCAAGAATTTATTATTTTTAGAGTTTTGGATGATGGACATTTTAACTGTGGTAAGGTAAAAATTCATTGTGGTTTTTATTTGCATTTCCTTTATGGCTAGTTATCCAGAGCATTATTTCATGTGACCATTGGCCATTTGAGTTTCTTCTTTTCAAAAATGTCTGCTCAAGTCTTTTGCCCATTTCTTGACAGGATTATTTTTTTTTGTTGTTGTTGAGATTCTTGAGCTCTTTATAGATTCTGGATATTAATACTTTATGAGCTGCATTGATTGCAAATATTTTCTCCTGTTCTGTCATTTACTGCTTCCTTTGTTGACTGTTTCCTTTGCAGTGCAGAAGCTTGTTAGTTTTATGTAATCCCATTTGTCTATTTTTCATTTTATTGTCTGTGCAAAAGCAGAGCCAAAAGGCTCTTTTTCAAGTCTTTGCATATGCCAATGCCTTGCATAGTTACCCTGATGTTTTTCTCTAGTAATTTGATTTAGATCCTTGATCACTTTTGAATTGATTTTTGGATAAGGTGTAAGGTAGGTGGCTTGTTTCAGACTTCTGCACATGTAGATCCAATTTTGCCAATACCAATTGTTGAAGAGACTATCCTTTCAGCAGGGATTGACATCAGCTAGCTTGTCAAAGACTAGTTGGTTTTAGATTTGTGGATTATATCCTGGGTTTTTATCTATTCCATTGGTCTACATGTCTATTTTTGTGCCAGTACCAAGCTGTTTTGATTATAACTGCTTGTAGTATGTCTCAAAATCAGGTACTGTGTTGCCTCTGGCTTTGTTTTGTAGTTTAAGATTACTTTATCTATTTAGAGTCTCTTGTGTTTCTATATGAATTTTAGCATTATTTTCTCTAGATCAGGGAAGAATGTCCTTGCTATTTGATTACAATTACATTAAATATGTAAATCACTTTTAGTAGTATGGACAATTTGATGATATTCCTCCAATCCATGAACTTACAAGGGTCTTCCATTTTTTCTACTTTTATTTTTTCTTTGATATTTTGTAATTTATATTGGAGAGGTCTTTCACATCGTTGGTTAAACTTATTATGAGGAATTTAAAATTTTTATAGCCATTGTGAAGGTATTGATCTTACAAGTTCTTCCTCCGCCATAGCATTACATATACAAAAGCTGTTAATTTTTTGCTTTGATCTTATCCTCTGCAACTTTATCAAATTCTCTTATGAGTTCCAATAGTATCTCAGCAGAATGTTTTTGTTTCCTTTATATATACAGGATCATGTTATCTGTAAACAAGGATAATTTAACTTCCTCCTTTCCAAGTTGTATCTCTTTGATTTCTGTTTCTAGCTCTAGCTAACATCTGGAGCTATATTGAATAACAGTGCTCCTTCTATAACCAGTGTGCTTAAGAATTTATCATGGAAGGATGTTATATTTTATCAAATACTTTCTCCACATCTATTGAGATAAACATATGGTTCTTATTCTTAAATTTGCTATGTGATATATCACATTTATTGATTTATATATGTTGAACCATCCAGAGATAAATACCACTTGGTCTGGGTGAATGATCTTTCTGATGTGTTGTTAGATTCAATTAGCTAGCATTTTTTGAAGATTTTTGCACCTATGGTCATCAGGGAAATTGATCTATAGTTCTCTTTCTTTGTTGTTTCTTTTTCTGATTTTGGATTTAAGGTAATGCTTGCCTCATAAGGGTTTGGGATTACTCATTTTCTTTCAATTGTTTATGAATAGTTTGAGAAGTATTAGAATGAGGTCTTCTGTAAAAACCTGATAGAATTCAGCAGTGAAGCCATCTAATCCTGGATGTTTCTATGTCTTCATGAGTCAATTTTGGTAGATTGTATGTGTCCAGGAGTTGATCCATTTCTTTCTGATTTTGCAGTTTTTTTTTTTTTACATAAAGCTGTTTGTAATAATTTCTGATGATCCTTTTTATTTCTGTGGTATTGTAGCATCTCCTCTTTCATCTCTGATTTTATTAATTTGGGTCTTATCCTTTCCTCCGCTTTTTTGGTTAGTTGGGCCAATAGTCTATCAATTCTGTTTATTTTTTTTCAAAAAAACAGCTCATCATTTCACTCATCTTTTGTATTTGTTACAATTTTGCTTGCACTCTAATTTTCATTATTTTCTTCCTCCTACTAAATTTGGTTTTAGTTTGTTTTTGTAGGTCCTTAATATGCATTTTTAGATAATGTATTTGATGTCCTTTCAATTTCTTTGTGTAGGTACAAATTAGAATCAACTCTCCTCTTAACACTGCTTTTGCTGTCTCCATAAATTTTTTGTGGGTTTCCTTTTATTGAATAATCACCATAATTGCATCATTTCCTACATATTCACCTTAAAAAATGGAAACTGTGGATTCACCAGAATGAATTTTGCCTTCTTGGCAGCTTCATGAGGAACCATTCCTGTCCAACAGTCAGTCTGTATATTTTTCGTCTTTGACATCAGCCTTTCCAAACAGAAAATTTCTTTTTTTAAACTTTGATTTAGTAAATATAAACTTCCAAAATACAGCTTTTGGATTACAGTGGCTCCTCCCCCCCCCATAACTTTCTGCCACCAGCAAACCTCTCATCCCCCATTCCCTCTCCCATCCCATTCGCATCAAGATTCATTTTCAATTATCTTTATATAAAGGTCAATTTAGTACATTAAGTAAAGATTTCAACAATTTGCACCCGCACAGAAACACAAAATATAAAGTACTGTTTGAGTACTAGTTACAGCATTAATTCACATTGGACAACACATTAAGGACAGAGATGCTACATAGGGAGTAAGTGCACAGTGAATCCTGTTGTTGATTTAACAATTGACACTCTTGTTTATGGCATCAGTAATCCCCCTAGACTCTTGTCATGAGTTGCCAAGGCTATGGAAACCTCTTGAGTTCGTCAACTCCAATCTTATTCTAATAAATGAGCTTAGAATACATCTCAAGGATCTAGAAAAACTGCAGCAAACCAGACCCAAAAATAGTAGGAGAAGAAAAATCATTAAAATCAGAGAAGAAATAAAGAAAATTGAATCCAAAAAAAGATCAGCCAAACGAAAGGCTGTTTTTTTTTTTTGAAAAAAAAAAAAAAACAAAATTGACAACCATTAGCCAACTAACAAAAAAAAAAGAGAGATAAGACCCAAATCAACAAAATCATAAAATCAGACAGAAATTGAAACAGTAATAAAGGCCCTCCCAACAAAGAAAAGCCCAGGACCAGATGGATTCACTGCTGAATTCTACCAGACATTTAAAGAAGAACTGACTCAAATTATTTTCAAACTATTCAGAACAATCGAAAGAGAAGGAATCCTCCCAAATTCTTTCTATGAAACCAGCATTGACTTAATCACTAAGCCAGAAAAAGATGAAGCATTGAAAAGAAAATTACAGAACAATATCTCTGATGAACACAGACACAAAAATCCTCAATAAAATTTGGCCAATAGAATGCAACAACACATCAGAAAGATCATCCGCCCAGATCAAGTGGGATTTATCCCTGGTATGCAGGGATGGTTCAATGTTCACAAATCAATCAATGTGATACACCACATTAACAGACTGCAGAAGAAAAACCATATGATTATCTCAATAGAGGCCGAGAAAGCATTTGATAAAATACAACACCCGTTCATGATGAAAACTCTAAGCAAACTGGGTATAGATATATACAGATAAAATCAAAGCAATTTATGAAAAACCCACAGCCAGCATCCTATTGAATGGGGAAAAGTTGGAAGCATTTCCACTGAGATCTGGTACCAGAAAGGAATGCCCACTCTCCCCACTGCTATTCAATATAGTTCTGGAAGTTTTAGCCAGAGCCATTAGGCAAGAAAAAGAAATTAAAGGGATCCAAACTGGGAATGAAGAACTCAAACTATCCCTCTTTGCAGATGATATGATTCTTTATTTAGGGGATCCAAAGAACTCTACTAAGAGACTATTGGAACTCATAGAAGAGTTTGGCAAAGTAGCAGGATATAAAATCAATGCACACATATCAACAGCCTTTGTATACACAGGCAGTGCCACAGCTGAGAAAGAACTTCTAAGATCAATCCCCTTCACAATAGCTACAAAAACAATCAAATACCTTGGAATAAACTTAACCAAGGATGTTAGAGATATCTATGATGAGAATTGCAAAATCTTAAAGGAAAAAATAGGAGAAGATACCAAAAAATGGAAAAATCTTCCATGCTCATGGATTGCAAGAATCAATATCATCAAAATGTCCATTTCCCAAAGGCAATTCATAGATTCAATGTGATACCAATCAAATTCCAAAGACATTCTTCTCAGATCTGAAAAAAATGATGCTGAAATTTATATGGAGACACAGGAGACCTCAAATAGCTAAAGCAATCTTGTACAATAAAAGAAAGTTGGAGGCATCACAGTACCAGATTTCAGGACATACTACAGGGAAGTTGTTATCAAAACAGCATGGTACTGGTACAGAAACAGATGGATAGACCAATGGAACAGAATTGAAACACCAGAAATCAATCCAAACATCTACAGCCAACTTATATTTGACCAAGGATCTAAAATTAATTCTTGGAGCAAGGACAGTCTATTCAATAAATGGTGCTGGGAAAACTGGGTTTCCACGTGCAGAGGAGTGAAGCAAGACCCCTACCTTTCACCTTACACAAAAATCAACTCAACATGGATTAAAGATCTAAATCTACGACCTGACACCATCAAATAATTAGGGAATATTGGAGAAATCCTGCATGATATAGGCACCAGCAAAGACTTCTTGTAAAAGACGACAGAGGCACAGGCAGTCAAAGCCAAAATTAACAATTGGGATTGCATCAAATTGAGAAGTTTCTGTACTGCAAAAGAAATAGGAAAGTGAAGAGGCAACTGACAGAATGGGAAAAAATATTTGCAAACTATGCAACAGATAAAGGGTTAATAACCAGAATCTACAAAGAGATCAAGAAACTCCACAACAACAAAACAAGCAACCCACTTAAGAGATGGGCCAAGGACCTCAATAGACATTTTTCAAAAGAGGAAATCCAAATGGCCAACAGACACATGAAAAAATGTTCAAGATCACTAGCAATCAGGGAAATGCAAACCAAAACCACAATGAGGTTTCACCTCACCGTGGTTAGAATCGCTCACATACAGAAATCTACCAACAACAGATGCTGGCGAGGATGTGGGGAAAAAGGGACATTAACCCACTGTTGGGAATGCAAACTGGTGAAGCCACTATGGAAGACAGTCTGGAGATTCCTCAGAAACCTGAATATAACCCTACCATAAAACCAAGCCATCCCACCCCTTTAATTTACCCAGAGGAAATGAAATTGGCAAACAAAAAAGCTGCCTGCACCTCAGTTCAAATTAGCTAAGACCTGAAATCATCCTAAATGCCCATCAACAGTAGACTGGATAAAGAAATTATAGGACATGTACTCTATCGAATACTACACAGCAACAACAACAACAAAAAAATGAAATCCGGTCATTTACAACAAAATGGAGGAATCTGGAAAACATCATGCTGAATGAAATAAGCCAGTCCTAAAGGGACAAATTTCATATATTCTCTCTGATCGGTGACAACTAACTGAGCACAAAAAAGGAAACCTGTTGAAGTAAAATGGACACTGTGAGAAATAGGGACTTGATCAGCCCTTGTCCTGACTGTTGATGAACAGCTTATTACTTCATCCCCTTTAGTTTTTTTTGTCCTACTTTTATTTATTTATTTATTTATTTTTTATTTAATAAATATAAATTTCCAAGGTACAGTTAATGGATTACAATGGCTCGCCCCCCATAACTTCCCTCCCACCCACACCCCTCACATCTCCCGCTCCCTCTCCCATTCCATTCACATCAAGATTCATTTTCAATTACCTTTATATACAGAAGATCGATTAAGTATATATTAAGTAAAGATTTCATCAGTTTGCACCCACACAGAAACACAAAGTGTAAAATACTGTTTCAGTACTAGTTATAGCATTACTTCACATTGGACAACACACTAAGGACAGATCCCACATGAGAAGTAAGTACACAGTGACTCCTGTTGTTGACTTAACAATTTGGCACTCTTGTTTATGGCGTCAATAATCTCCCTAGGCTCTAGTCATGAGTTGCCAAGGCTATGGAACCCTTTTGAGTTCGCCGACTTTGCTCTTATTCTGACAGGGTCATAGTCAAAGTGGAAGTTCTCTCCTCCCTTCAGAGAAAGGTACCTCCTTCTTTGATGGCCCCGTTCCTTCCACTGGGATCTCACTCACAGAGATCTTTCATTTAGGTCTTTTTTTTTTCCCAGGGTGTCTTGGCTTTCCATGCCTGAAATACTCTCATGGGCTCTTCAGCCAGATCCGAATGCCTTAAGGGCTGATTCTGAGGCCAGAATGCTATTTAGGACATCTGCCATTCTATGAGTCTGCTGTGTATCCCGCTTCCCATGATGGCTCATTCTCTCCCTTTTTGATTCTATCAGTTAGTATTAGCAGACACTAGTCTTGTTTGTGTTATTACTGTTTCAATTTCTGTCTCAGTTGTGGGTCTATTTAGGTTTTCTATGTCTTCATGGTTCAATTTAGGTAGGTTGCATGTGTCCAGGAATCTATCCATTTCTGATTGATTTCCCTGTTTGCTGGCGTACAAGTCCTTGTAGTAATTTCTGATGATTCTTTTTATTTCTGTGGTGTCTGTTGTTACGTTTCCTTTTTCATCTCTGATTTTATTGATTTGGGTCTTTTCTCTTCTTTTTTTTAGTTAGTTTTGCCAATGGGGTGTCAATTTTGTTTATTTTTTCAAAAAACCAGCTCCTTGTTTGGCTGATTTTTTGTAACGTTTTTCTTGATTCAATCCTTTTGATTTCTTCTCTGATTTTGATTATTTCTCTTTTCCTACTAGATTTGGGTCTGGTTTGCTGCAGATTTTCTAGATCCTTGAGATGAACTGAAAGCTCATCTATTTGGTGCCTTTCCAATTTCTTGATGTAGGCACCTATTGATATAAACTTTCCTCTTAACACTGCTTTTGCTGTATCCCATAAGTTTTGGTATGTTGTGCTGTTATCCTCATTTACTTCCAGAAAGTTTTTGATTTCTCTTTTGATTTCTTTTATGACGCATTGTTCATTCAGGAGCATGTTTTTCAATCTCTGTGTGTTTGCGTATGCTCTAGGGATTCCTGAGTTGCTAATTTCCAACTTCATTCCTCTATGTATAAGAAGCTGCATGGTATGATTCTAATTCTTTTGAATTTGCTGAGACTTACTTTATGGCCTAGTATGTGGTCAATCCTAGAGAAGGTTCCATGTACTGCTGAGAAGAATGTAAATTCTTTATGTGTAGGATGAAAAGTTCTGTAGATATCTGTTAGATCCATTTGGGCTATAGTGTCATTTAAATCTACTGTCTCCTTGTTGATCTTCTGTCCTGTTGATCTATTTCTGAGAGTGGAGTATTGAAGTCCCCCAGTACTACTGTATTGGGGTCTAAGTCTCCCTTTAAGTCTCTTAACAAATCTTTTAAATAAACCGGTGCCCTGTAATTAGGTGCATATACATTATTAATCGTTATATCTTCCTGTTGAATTGATCCCTTAATCATTATATAGCACTCTTCTTTGTCTCTCTTAACAGTTTTTGTGTTAAAGTTTATGTTGTCCAATATTACGATGGCTACACCCGCTCTTTTTTTCATTTCTGTTGGCATTGTATATCTTTTTCCAGCCTTTCACTTTCAGTCTGTATGGATCTTTGTTGGAAAGATGTGTTTCTTGTAAGCAGCAAATAGATGGGTTTTGTTCCTTAAGCCAATCAGCCAATTGGTGTCTTTTACCTGGACAGTTCAGGCCATTAATGTTCAATGTGACTATTGATAAGTGGTAAGTTTGCCCTGCCATTTGCCAAAGATATTTTCTAATATATCTTTTGAACTTCCTGTGATCTTTTGCTGTGAGGTTTCCTTCCTTTACCTTCTTTCATATTGATGACCATGTTTCTGTGTTTCTGTGTGCAAGACATCTTTAAGCATCTTTTGCAGGGCTGGACGAGAGGCGACAAATTCTTTCAATTTCTGTTTGCTAAGAAAGGTGTTTATTTCACCTTCATTCACAAATGAGAGCTTTGCAGGATTTTGAAACTTCTTGTCATGCTGTTACCAGGCCCAATTGTAAGATAAATGTGGTGAGGCACATTTCGCTAATCGTAGGCAGAACATTGGGTTGGGCCAGTGTTCTTGGAATTGGCCCCATACATAGTCCCTGGAATTTGCCCCACACAGTTTCACAAGATAGCAAATTAGCAAGCAAATAAACGAGCAAGAAATCAAGACTGATCTTTACAGAAATGGGAAATCATGCAGTTAGCTTTTAGTCACACGCCATTTTGATTTAAACTCTACACAGTTGCTCTGTTCTGCAGCACATCACCAGAACTTATTCCTTTTGTGCAACTGAAACTCTGACATAAGTGTCTCTCTCTGAAATAATGTCCCCAGCTCTTGGTAACCATGTTACTCTCTACTTTCTGGAGTAAAATTTTTTAATTCTCTACATACAAAATGAAGTCATGTGGTATTTGTCTCCCTGTGTCTGGTTTATATCACTCAGCATGATCTTTTCTAGGTTCATCCGCGTTATCCCAAAGAGCCATTTCCTGCATTTTAAATTCTGCTAGGGCTGATATTGTGTGTTTACCACATTTTATAAGTCATTGATGGGCACTTTAGTTTTTTTCTTATCTTGGATCTTGTGTCTAGTCCTGTCAAGAACATTGATGTACAGACATCTCTTTAAAATAGTGGGTTCAGTTCCTTTTGGATACCTATACTCACAAGTGGGATTGTTGGATTTGTGGTCATGCTATTTTTTAAATTTCTGCAAAACCTCTATCCTGTTTTCCTCAGTGGCTGTACTACTTCACAATACTACCAACAGTCTACACAATTTTCCTTTTCCCCACATCTCACCGATTCTTATCTTTCATCTTTTTGGAAATAGCCAGGCTCACGGATGTGAGATGATATTTCAGTGTGGTTTCAATATGTCTTTTTTAGATTATTATAATTGTTGATTTTTTTTTCATATATCTGCTGACCATGTGTATATCTTCTTTTGAAAATGTTTATTCAGAATTATTGATTTTTGAATATTTTTGAATAGTTTGAGTTTCTCACACATTTCAGACATTCGCTCCTTATACAATTTATAACTTACAAATACTTCCTTTCAGTCTATGTGTTGGCTCTTTACTCTGCTGTTTCTTTTGCTTTGCAGAAATATTTTTTAATTTGCTGTGATACCACTTCGCATATTTTATTTATTTTTAAAAATATTTATTTACTTATTTGAAAGAGTTACACACAGAGAGAAGTAGAGGCACAGAGAGAGAGAGAGGTCTTCCATTCACTGGCTCACTCCCCAATTGGCCACTTCGGCCGAAGCTGTTCCGATCCGATGCCAGGTGCCAGGAGCTTCTTCCGGGTCTCCCATGTGGGTGCAGGGGCCCAAGGACTTGGACCATCTTCTACTGCTTTCCAAGGTCATAGCAGAGAGCTGGATCAGAAATGGAGCAACAGGGACTCACACCGGCACTCATAGGGACGCCAGCACTGACGGCAATAGCTTTATCTGCTACGCCACAGTGCTGGCCCCTTGAGTTGATTCTTATATAAGAAGCCAGATAGGATTGCATTTCAATCTTTGTATGTGGATGTGGAATTTCTCATCACCAAGTAATGAAGAGAAAGTCCTTATCCATTGGGTTCTTGGCACCTTTTTAAAAAATTAATTTACCATAAATGCTGGTTGTTCTCATCCATTAGCTTATGTGTCAGGTTTTCTGCCAATACCATTCTCTTTTGATTACTACAGCTTTGTATTATATTTTGAAATCTGATAGTGTGATATTTCCTGCTTTATTATTTTTGTCAAAGATGGCTTTATCTATTCAGTGGCTGCTATATTTTGCAAGTATGCTCCAAAAGTTCATGTGTTGGGTTCTTAATCTTCAATTTCTCATGCTGATGGCATTTGAAGGTGGGGGCCTTTGAGGAATATATAAGGTTGGATGAGGCAATGAAGGTGAGAATCATATGACTGGATTGGTGGCTTTTTAAAAAAGATTCTATTTTATTTTTTTAAAGATTAATTTATTTATTTGAAAGTCAGAGTTACACAGAGAAAGAAGCAGAGACAGAGAGCGAAAAAGAGAGAGGTTTTCCACCTGCTGGTTCACTCACCAGCGGGCCACTAAGACCTGAGCTGTTGCTGATCTGAAGCCAGGGGCCAGGAGCTTGTTTCAGTTCTCCCTCACAGGTGCAGGGTCCCAAGTCCTTGGGCCGTCTTCTACTGCTTTCTCAGGCCATAGCAGCGAGCTGGGTTGGAACTGGAGATGATGGGACTCAAACTTGAGCCCATATGGGATGATGGTACTGCAGGTGGCAGCTTTACCTGCTACACCACAGCATTAGCTGCAAGATTTTATATTTTATAAGGCAGAGTTAGAAAGGGAGAGAGAGAGAGAGAGAGAGGGAGAGAGAGAGAGAGAGATACAGAGAGAGAGAGAGAATCTTTTATCTGCAGGTTCACTCCTTAAATGGCTATAATGGAATAAGGGCTGTGCTGGGGCAGGCCAAAACCAGAAGCCAAGAGATTCCTCTGGGCCCATGTGCTGCCAGGGGCCCAAGTACTTGGGCCATCTCTGTTGTTTTCCCAGGTGAATTAGCAGGGAGCTAGATGGGAAGAGGAGCAGCCAGAACTTGAACTGCTGCCCGTATGGGATGCCAGTGTTGCAGGTCATGGCTTACCCTGGCATACCATAATACCGGCCCCTCTATTAGTGGCTTTTTAAGAAGAGGAAATCTGAGATAGCCTCCTCCTCTGTTTCCTTATCATGCAATACCCTTCACCGTGTTCACCACAAATAGCCCCAGTCTGGATGCCAGCATTTTATGCTCCAACTTCCAGGCCTCCAGACCACAAGCAATAAATCTCTGCTCTTCATAAATTTCCCAGCTTCAGCTATTCTGTTATAGGAGCAGAAAAAGAGCAATGATAGCATCTTTTGTGATTCCATAGGAATTTTCACCTTTTTCTGTTGCTGTGAAGAATGGTGATCTCTTATGGTCCTTATTGTTTCTGTGTTGTTGTTATTGTGCTGTTTTCCAGAGAGGTCTGGAATCAAGAGCTGAAGAATGGGCTGGGACTACTGTCAGGGCAATAGTCCAAATTCATTGGTATCAAAGGGCTTTTATACTCACAGCATGCTTTCAACCCCAGGGGTGGGGTAGTACTAGGAAAACAAGATTAGTTCAAGGAAATATATTTTTTATTAAAGGAGTTAATATTTGTGTTTCATATATTCTGAAGCAACAATTTGTATTTAAAAAGTGGCCAAAATATTTGCCTTCAAGGACAGATATAGCCTGCAGCTGCATAAGAAAGGGAGTTGCGATATCTGGCCAAGGAACATTCTCAGATTCACACATAATGCACGGTGACTTTTGACCCTGTTCTCTGAAGTATCCCTCAGGCTTCTCACACACATCTCATATTCAACCCTGCCCGGTCTCCACAGTTTATAATGCCCCCTCTTCCATTACTCATTATATTTTTTTTTGAGTTTTAACTCTTATTTTTAAAGACTCTGCCAATTTTAGCCAACTGTTAGTGTCATTCATCTTTTTTGAGTCTATGTTGCCTATTTGTTCTCTGATCTGTGATTTCATTCCCTCTGTTAACACTGTGGCTTGGTTCACCCTTCTTTTTATAGCTCTTTGAGATATTATGTTAAGTTTTTGTGTAAAAATTTTTTCAATGCAGATTTTTTCATTATAAGTTTCCCTTTTAAAACTGCTCTTGATGATCCTCTAATATTGATGTCGTGTTTCCATTTTTATTTGTTTCATTTTTATGTTTCCATTTGAATTTCTTCTCTGACCCCAGTGTTTTTTCAGAACATATTGTTTAATTTCCAAATTTAAAAAAAATTCCCTGACTCATCTTTCATTTACTTTCACTTTCATACCACTGTGGTTGAAATATAGGATAGAATTTTGATCTTACAATTTGTAAGACTTGCTTTTTTTGTGGTCTAACATGATCAGGCTTGGAGAATGCTCACAAGTACTTGAGAACAATGTGTGTGCATTGCTGTTGGGTGGAAAGTTCCGTTTTGTCTAAACATCCATCTTGGCTAAATTATGGCTCAATTTGAAAGTTTTCTTATTGATTTTCTGTCTGGATCTAATGTGTAAGTTTTAAAATTGGGTATTGAAGTCCTCTGTTGAATTGCATCTATTGTCCTTTGAGATCTCTTAATATTTGCTTTCTAAATTTAGATATTAAAATGTTGGGGCCATGTTTATTATAGTCATTTTATGAATTGACCTCTTTATTATAATATACTTATACTCTGTCACTTTTTTATAGCAGTTGATTAAATTCTGATTTATCTTACAAGAGTATAGCTGCTGTTGTTCTTTTGTTGTTCTTGTTTGCTTAAGATTATAGTTCAGATTTGTGGTAAAAGTGAATGCCAAGACTAAATTTAAGTATAAGACGAGCCCTGAGTTGGTGGCTAATGTAAAGCTTAGGGTCCTCAATAGTGTTAGGGTTAGGGTTATGTTTATGGGATTGATTAGAGCTAGTGCTATGCTGTGATAGGATTAGGGTTAGGATCAGTGGTTAGGGTGAGAGTTAGGGCTACAATTAATTTTTTTCTTTTAGATTTATTTATTTATTTATTTTCAAGTCAGAGTTACATAGAAAGAGGAGAGGCAGGGAGTGGAGAGGTCTTCCATCTGGTGGTTCACTCCCCAACTGGCCACAATGGCTGGAGCTGGGCTGATCCAAAGCCAGGAGCCAGGAGCTTCTTCTGGTTCTCCCACATGGTTGCTGGTTAGAGATATGGCTAGAAATAACCTTAGGACTACTGTGAATGCAATTGCTAATGTGTGGATAAGGGTGATATATAGGGTTGGGGTAGGGTTTGGGTTCTATCTAGGATTAAGGTTAAGGATAGGTTTAGGAATAGGGTTAAATCTATGCTTTGGTTAAGATTAGGGTTATGTCAGCTTCTCCCTTGAGCTTGATGAACTAGTGGTTGAAATTCAGTTTTTTTTTTTTTTTTTAGAAAATTTATCACATCTTCATTTTTGAAAGACTAATTGCTTGGTGCTGTATTCTTGATTGGCCATCCTCCTACCCCCACACCAAAGTTTTTTTTTTTTTTTTTTTTTTTTGACAGGCAGAGTGGACAGTGAGAGAGAGAGAGACAGAGAGAAAGGTCTTCCTTTAGCTGTTGGTTCACCCTCCAATGGCCGCTGCGGCCGGCGCACTGCGCTGATCCAATGGCAGGAGCCAGGAGCCAGGTGCTTTTCCTGGTCTCCCATGGGGTGCAGGGCCCAAGCACCTGGGCCATCCTCCACTGCACTCCCGGGCCACAGCAAAGAGCTGGCCTGGAAGAGGGGTAAGCGGGACAGAATCTGGCGCCCCAACCGGGACTAGAACCCGGTGTGCCGGCGCCGCTAGGTGGAGGATTAGCCTAGTGAGCCGTGGCGCCGGCCCACCAAAGTTTTTTTTTTTTTTTAGTATTTATTTTATTTATTTTAAAGAGTTACAGACGGAGGCAGAGAGAGAGAGAGAGAGAGAGAGAGAGAAGAGAGAAGAGAGAGAGAAGTCTTCATTCCATTGGTTCACTCCCCAGATTGGTTGCAACAGCCAGAGTGGAGCCGATCTGAAGCCAGGAGCCAAGAATTTCTTCTGAGTCTCCCATGTTGGTGCAGGGGCCCAAGGATTTGGGCCATCCTCCACTGCTTTCCCAGATACATTAGCAGGAAGCTGGATCAGAATTGGAGCAGTCAGGCCTCGAACAAGTGCCTATATGGGATACCGGTGCTGCAGGCTGGGAGCTTTAACCCACTGCTCAACAACACCAGCCCGCACCCCAAGGTTTTGAATATCATTGCACTGCATTCTGGCCTGTCAGGTTTCCCTTGAAGATACAGTAATAATATTTTGAGGTTTTCTTTGCATATAAAAGTCCCCTCTCGAAGCTGGTGCTGTGGCACAGTGGGTTAAAGCCCTGGCCTGGCTCCCATATGAGCGCCGGTTCTAATCCTGGCTGCTCCTCTTCCAATCCAGCTCTCTGATATGGCCTGAGATAGCAGTGGAAGATGACTGAAGTCCTTGGGCCCCTATACCCACGTGGGAAATCTGGAAAAAGCTCCTGGCACATGGCTTCAGATCGGTGCAGCTCCAGCCGTTGCGGCCATCTGGGGAGTGAACCAGTGCATGGAAGACCTCTCTCTCTGTCTCTACCTCTCTCTGTAACTCTGTCTTTCAAATAAATAAAATAAATCTTTTTTTTTAAAAAAAGTCCCCTCTCCTCTTAGTGCTTTTGGCAGTCTGTCTTTAACGTTAATACTTTGGTTTTATTATGTCTTGCTGTGGGTCTCTTTGGGTTCATTTTTGTTTGGTATCTTATGGGTGTCCTGGATCAGGATTTGTTTTCTTCCCCAACCTTGGGAATTCTTTGTTATTATTATTGAATGTGTTTTGTCCCTCTCTCTTGCTCTATGTGGACATGTGATAATAAGCAGGTTGATTTTCAATTGATGATATTCTACTCTATGATTTCTACTTGGTACTTTTTAATACTTTCTAGCTCTTTGTTGTTCTGTCTCTTTGGTGCTTTCCTGACTCTGATGAGTATCTTTCTGACTGTTATTTTGAATTCTCTGTCAGGTAAACCACTATGTCCTTTTCATTGGGAATAGTTTCTGTGGATTTAACTTACTCTTTCATTGTTTATATATTTTGTGTGTGTGTGTATATATATATATATATATATCCCTGTGCCTTAATTTTTTTTGACTCTCTGTGTTGGCTTCTGCAAGTTAGATCAGATAATTGCCTATCTCAGTCTTGCCAATAGTGATTCTAGGTCTGTTCTATTAATTTTTTTGGAAGGAGTTTGTGCACACCTTAGGCATCTCAACTATTACAGCTTCCACCTGAGGGACCACATCCTAAATCTCCTGGTTCTGGGAGTGGAGGGAATTAGACATGAACAAGTATCTCTAGACCACAGAGAAAAAGCATTGGTGTTACATGGGTGTGTAGGCATTTCCAGGGAGCTCTTCCCCCAGAAGTAGTGCAGAAGAAGGGCTTTCCAAACTCCTGCATCTCCCTGTCCCTCACACATTCTTCCAGGGGTTGCTGGGGAGCCTGGCTTGTAATTAACTTTGTCATGTAGTTAAAGGGAGACAAACGATAGCCCAATGGCAGCTTCAGAAGCAGATCTGTACATTGTGAGTTCCCTTGTCTCATCCCAGGGATAAGTACAGATTTATTAATTGCTCTTGGCAGGTGTTTGTCCACACATTGATTCCCCAGCGTTTACTATTTTCACCAAAAGGACAGCATCCTAACCTCTGTAGCTCTAGGAGCAGAGCAAACTAAGCACATCCAATTTGTTCTTGCAGATCACAGAAAAAAGGCAGCTTTATATGAATTTCAGAAACATTTCCAGGGCCTTGAGCTCTCAGAAGCAACGCAGACAAAGTCCTTAAAACACTGCAGCTCCTTGTCTCCTTAGAAGGCATTTATGGCAGAGCTCTTTTAGGGGCTTTTTGACCCTCTGGCTTCTAACTAGCTTGCATCAGGTTGTTGAAGGGAGAGACAAAAAATAGCCAGGAAAAGCAGACTGACATTTCCTGAGCCTTCTCCCAGATCACCCCAGTGATAGCTCTAGGTCCATTAATCCTTCTAGAAGTAGTGCATCCGCTTATAAGTGACCCTAGGTTTTACAGGTTCCATCCCAGGGGACTCTGTCTTTTATTTTAAAGATATATTTATTTATTTGAAATTCAGAGAGAGAGGTGAGGCAGAGAGAAAGAGGTCTTCCATCCGATGGTTCACTCCCCAGATGGCCGCAATGGCTGGAGCTGTGCCTATCCTAAGCCAAGAGCTAGGAGCTTCTTCCCAGTCTCCCATGTGGGTGCAGGGGCCCAAGGACTTGGGCCATCTTCTACTGCTTTCCTGGGCCATAGCAGAGAGCTGGACAGGAAGAGGAGCAGCTGGGACTAGAACCAGCACCCAGATGGGATGCCAGTTCCCCAGGCCAGGGCTTTAACCCACTGCGCCACAGTGCCGGCCCCGGTACTCTGTCTGAAACCTCTTAGATTCAGACTAGGCAAACAGAAGTTTCTGTAGACCACAGAAAAGAGTAGCAGTTTTGTATAGGCATGCAAGCACTTCCAAGAGCTTAATTCTCTAGGAGGAGTTCAGAAATTCAACTCTGTTTGTTCCTGGAAGAGGTTTATGGAATGCATTGAGCACTTCAATTTCTACAGCTACTAGTTGACTGACTGTACCCTGGGAATCTCCTAGCTTTGGAAGCAGCAGGGACTAGGAATGTGTAATTGTCCTTCGATGCAAAGCCAAGAGTTGGTTTTGAGTGGACATGTACACTCTGACCTAGAAGCATTGCAGAAAAGAGATTAGAAAAGGCAGCCCTCTGTTCTTTCCAATGAGACTTACTGCACATTCTTCTAGTGGCTTCTTGATGGTCTGCTTCTAAGAGATAGCATCTGAGAGTTAATGTGATGTTAAACAGTAGCTCCTCGGTAGCTTGTGCCACAACTTGGCACTTCCCTGGTCTTCCCACCAGTTTGCCCCAGTAAAAAATGCAGGGACTCTCATTCTTGCTGGAAGAGGTTTTTCCATACACTGAGTGTAACAATTTCTATAGCACTCACTCAAGAGATGGTGTCCTTAATGGCATAATTCTGGGGATTGATGGGGGCTCTGCATGCTTAAGCAAGCCTAAATCACAAAGAAACAAGGAAGTGGGATCTGTGCTGAAACTACTCTCAGCAGCTATCCCCAGGAACAGAGGAGGCATCCTTCAGGTGAGTACAGGCATTTGTCACTGATTTTTACCATGGGCTGAGTGGGAAATAAACACTCACTCAAAGCTTCACCATGAGGTATTCGTTGGGCGTTTACTACGGGTTCCACTGTAGATTTGCTAAGGTCTGAGTTTGTTCCCTAAGGGCTTATGTGTTGGAAATTTGGTCTTTAGTGTGGTGATGCTTGGCGGTTGTGAAGTCTTTAGGAGACGAGACTTCTACAAGGTAATTAGGTTATTGAGGGAGCTGCTTTGGATGAGATTAGTACTGATGAATTAGTTGTTCTCATAAGAGTGAGTGACTTAAAAGAGCAATTTTGATGTTTGAACATTCCTCTCACTTTCTGTCTTCCATATGATTTCTCTTTTGCACAATACTCCCTCCATGATACCGTCTGCCATCAAGCGACAAAGTCAATGGTCTCTCCCCCAAGGCCAGATGGATGGGGCATGCTGCATCTCAGACTTTCAGTCTCAAAACTCTGAGCAAAATAATTCTCTTTTCTTTATGCTCTACCTGCCTCAGGTATTTTGTTTTAGTAACTGTAAATGCACTAATACAACAAAGCACACATCCCATTTTACCTATGAGGAGCCAGACAATTTATCAAGCAATTCACCCAATGTCCACAATATCTGAATTCAGAAATGCACCAAGAACTTCATGTTCTTTCTTTTATGACGAATTGTGGAAACAAATCAAAGACTGTAACTGATGTGCAAGAAAGAGGATGAAAAGAAGCTTCTATTGTAGAGATGTCACCTAGCCCATAATACCCAAGCTCTTTCAAATATCCAATAGTGTTGTAGTATCTTTTTTTTTTTTAAATTACTTTGAAAGGCAGAGTTAACAGAGAGAGGAAAAGAGAGAATCTTCCATTTGCTGGTTCACTTCCCGAATGGCTTCAAAGCAAAGATCTAAGAGCTCATTCTGTGTCTCACACATAGGTATCAGAGGCCCAAGCACATGGGTCATCTTCCCTGCTTTTATACATCATTAGCAGGGAACCAGATTCGAAGTGGAACAGCTAGAACTAAAACCATACCCATATGAGACACATGAAATGTGAGTGCTACAGATTGCCCACTATGTCATAGTGCTGGTCCCATGTAATTTCCTTTTTAGACAATAAAATTATACATATGTTATACTATATAAAAATAATTGTTACTTTTAGGCAAATAAATTCTGGAAGTTGAAAACTTCAAATATAATGTTTCTATATTAAGAAAAAAATGATACATGAAGAATTATGACCACACAAAAAAAAAGCCAGTAAAGATGAAATTATTAGCTGTGTCACTTTCTTGGCACCTAGTCACCTGCTGTGAATTGTTTTACATCTGGTCTGAGGGCTGTTAAGTTATTTGGAGAGAATATCATGCCTTATACTTCTTTGTTGGATACTAATCCTAAATTCTACAGGTGGTATTTTGTAAACCCAGAACCTTAGATACACACTGGATGAATTTAATGGAAACCATTTCCCCAATATTCTGTATATTCAGTTACCAGAAAATGTTTTCTATGAGTTCAACATAAGTCAGTTTTGGAGATTTCTGGTATAAATCATTGTGCATCCCAAGGTAAATATACAAGTATACCATTATTAAAATGCTTTTTTATTAATTTTTTAAAGGAGTTCATTACAAAGTTTTCAAATTATATATGTTGATGTCATTATAGGTGAATGATTTGATGTTTATTATTTTCTTTCTTTTTTTTTTTGACAAGCAGAGTGGACAGTGAGAGAGAGAGACAGAGGTCTTCCTCTTCCGTTGGTTCACCCACCAATGGCTGCTGTAGCTGGCACACTGAGCTGATCCGTAGCCAGGAGCCAGGTGCTTCTCCTGGTCTCCCATGTGGGTGCAGGGCCCAAGGACTTGGGCCATTCTCCACTGCACTCCCGGGCCACAGCAGAGAGCTGGACTGGAAGAAGAGCAACCAAGATTGATGTTTATGATTTTCATTAAAACAATATGAGAGTAGGGAGAATATTATCTGTCAGCAGTGAATAATTGGTGATCTGGTTGATAAATACATATGAATTTATTATCCTATTTTCTGTGATTTTTCATGTTTGATCATTTTTATAATAAAAAGCTTAAGTACTTGTACTAAGATAGAAGGTATTTTTTGCCTCGTACTCTAAATAGTGAAAGACAAATGACCATTTTTGGACACAAGCTTTTTTCCCAAG
The DNA here is from genome assembly GCF_051225735.1 of Oryctolagus cuniculus. Lineage (NCBI taxonomy): Eukaryota > Metazoa > Chordata > Mammalia > Lagomorpha > Leporidae > Oryctolagus > Oryctolagus cuniculus. Next base: position 33,942,863 of record NC_142874.1, read on the forward strand.
GAAATATTAAATATAGTTTTCAGCACTCCCTCCACTTCTTCCTCAGTCAGAACTTTAAACTCTACCAGATCTGTATTTTCCTTATAATTGTAGGTCCTGGAGGTGAGGGTGAGGCCCACCAAACAGTGAACACCTTCTGGGGTCTGCAAGGAACAAATTGATTTGTCTAAAAACACAGATGATGGGGATTCTTGAAGATATGTGTTTGCAGACTCAAATTCTTCAATTGTTCGAGGTTGAAGAGTAAAGCAGTAGAGTTTTTGGTATATTTTCTTTTCCAGGAGTTCAGAATTAAGAAATTCTTGGTCTGGAACATGTTGCTGTCTTCTGATTTGGTCCAGGTACCAGGTTTCTCCCTCTTCTCTCAAGCGGAATATGGAAGGCACTTGAGGCTGATCTTTCCCAGAAATTAACTCCACAGGCTGCCACATCTGGTAGGAGCGTCCAAACCCAGCATCGACAATGTAGTTCCTGCCATTGATGGTCACCTGTACTATGAGGTGAATCATGCCAGTGCTGTATTTGTCATTATTACTGCCATAAACAAACCCTCCTAACATTGTGGTCTCAAAACCGGTGGTAGTCAAAGCCCAGTACAAAAGATAGTTGACCTGGAGACACCAGCCACCTCTATTCCTCCTCACAATTTGATCAAAAATGGCCTCTAAGTCCAACTCCATGGACTCCCCACAGTGAATGCTAAGGTTCTCATAGGGAACAGTTCGGATCTGGTGCTGAAAAATGTCTGTAAGTGATTCCAAGTCCAATTTGTTCCTTGGGTTTTTGTAACCAATTCTTTGATAATATGCTTCAATATCCATGATACCCTAAGACAAGGAAAAGAGAACAAAACCAACTTGTATCACTTTTGAAGGTGGATATCCTAGGGTAGGCTAATGATAGCTGTAACATATTTAGATATGTATATGGGGCAGATGTTTGGCCTTCTGGTAAGATGTATATGTCCCACAAGGGAGTGCCTGGTTCAATAGCCATCTCTTGCTCCCAGGTTACAGACCTGGAGGCAGTGGTGATGGCTTAACTAATTGGTTCTTGCCCCCCACATGGGTGACCTGGATTGAGCCCCCAGCTTCTGATTTCTGCTTGGCCCAGCCCCAGCCCAATCTTGGCCCAGCTCTGGCTGGTTCAGGTGTTTGGGAAGTGAATCCCAAGTGAACCCAGTAGATGGGAGTTCCTCTCTCTCTCTTTCTCATTGTGTGCACATGTCTCTCTCTCTGAAGCAAATAAACACAAAAAAAATTGAAAATATGGGTCAAGTCTTTGATATAACAGTTAAGTTTCTGCTTAGGACACCCACATCTAATATCAAGGTGTCTGGTTTGAGCCCCAGCTGCTCTGCATTTGATCCAGCTATTCTTTCAATTTTTCCAATGTTTTTCTCAGTCTCTATTCTTGATGCCTCAAATGTTTCCCCTGGGTCTATCCAATTGACTTACTCATCCTAACAGTGCATCACTATCCTTCCTCTCATTTAGACAAGCTCTGAAACTCTACCACACATGCACAGCGAGTACAACTGGTATTCATTCAGACTGCCCCAAACCCTCTATAGTCCCTAAAGCAGAATTTTCCCCAAGCATAAAAGGAAGGGAAGGGAAGGCAGACCTCAAAAAAATAAGGTGGTTTATACATACCTGGCCATCAGCCTTTCAATTGAGAGTACACTTTATTTTATTAATTTATTTTTATTTATTTATTTGCAAGTCAGAGTTACACAGAGAGAGGAGAGGCAGAGAGAGAGAGAGAGAGAGAGAGAGAGAGAGAGAGAGAGAGAGAGAGGTCTTCGATCTGAGGGTTCACTCCCCAATTGGCCGCAATGCCCATAGCTGCGCCAATCTGAAGCCAGTAGCCAGGAGCTTCTTCCAGGCCTCCCACATGGGTGCAGGGGCCCAAGGACTTGGGCCATTCTCTACTGCTTGCCCAGGCCACAGCAGAGAGCTAGAATTGAAGTGGAGCAGCCCGGATTAGAACTGATGCCCATATGGGATGCCAGTGCTTCAGGCCAAGGTGGTAACCTGCTGCACCACAGTGCTGGCCCATAGAGCTTACTTTATTCTTCTTTTAAATGCTATATTATGTTTTCAAGTGTTTGTCTCTCTCTGCCCCCTCTCTTCTGTTCTTCATCCTCCTCCACATTCACTTCCCTACTTCTGATTTTTTTTGTCAGATAAAACATTGAATTGGGGTTTTGTAACTACAGGTGCATTCAAAAGAAGTCAGTTTTTGTTAAGGGCTTGGATACTAGCTACATGTTATACCTTAGTAATACTTCTATATTCTTTGACTAAACATAATAAATCTTATATTTCAAGTTGAAATGTAGAAATCTCTTGGAAAACGGTTGCCAGAAAAATGGCTGGGTGAAACCACTGTTAGCTTTTTATGGTGATTTGTATCATCTCTTTGCATGGATATATCCTTCCCTGACAGCTTTATCATACCTGAAAGAGACGGCTTAAGTAGGCAGAGTGAACACACTTAGGTCGCCTACTAAGGACTCAAAGAAATGCACTCAGTTCCTACCTTAGTAAGTTGAAGGAGGGTTGATCTTCAGTTTTAATTCAGGTGACTTGGGATATTTTATCTTCCCAGCCAAAACTCTAGAAAAAAACAGAAAAGACAGACTTAAAAACACACTATGACTTTTCTCTAAAACACAGAATGTAGTTTTTGAAACATAAAAAATGAAGAATCTCTCAAATATCAAAAATAAAACCAAAATAAAGATAAAAAATTATTATCCTGAAGTGAAGAAAAAAACAGGCAGCACAGCAAGGGGGATGGGATTCCAGGAGTCTGGGTCAGCATGCTTGATAGTGAAATGTATTTATGTTCAATTATTTAAATTAAAAATTTAAGAGACCCTCTCGAGCATTTGGCATGGAAGGAAAATATTTCATAAGGAAGAAGAAATCAGGTCGGTAAGAGACTGTAAGCTGCATGGCTCCAGGACTTTGGGCTCCCAATGTAAACTGTAAAACAAAACTGGACTTTACCCACCAGAAACCACTAGTAAACCTCTAGCTAGAGACGTTTCACTCTAACCAATCAAATAGATTTCCTTTATCTTGCTTCTGCTAACATATCAGGAAAGTTTCTCTCTCACCTCCCTAGAGAAGGGCACTGAACTATTATCTGCAGTCTGGTGTTGCTTAATACTTGAGTTGCTATTGACTTAAATCAATACTTTAAATCATTAATATGCTTTAGTTTACCTTTATTAGTTCTGATGTTGACACAACTGGATTAGAATTCAACCACTTGAACTACAAATGCTTTTATCTGGATTTTCTCTGTCTTCAGATTTAACTTTAAATTCATATTTCTATTTATACTTAAGCCAGAACAGCTTATTCAGTAGCCATAATTCTCAGAACCATTCTACTCTTTGCTCTGTAATAAAGACGCAATGCTAGCAATTCTTTATCGTCACCGCTCGACTTATTTTTCATTTCTATTTACTTCTTCATTGAGTAATGAAAGGAAACACTTGTCAGGATAGTTTGTAGTTGTTGCATTTCACAGGACTTTCCCTTTTGAGACTGCCTTTATGTTCATGTTTGCTTTATGATAAAATGAAGTAGACAGGAGATGAATTGGGAAAAACACTAGATCCCCAAAGCAGATTGATCCAGAGGCAGGAGGACCATGAGATCCTGCCGTCGTATCTTAAGGACTCTGAGCAACACAAATGCGACTATAGACTGAGCTGACTGTTTCATTCCTTCGGCACAGATTTCTGGCATTCCAGAATAGAAGATATGGAGACTAATAAGTGGCTTTTCTTTCTCTCCGTGTGGTATTTTCCTTCTCTTGTCCCTTTTCACCTCTTTTATCTATGTGAAAGTGAAGGGCTTGGCATTCCATTCAATTAACACCACCACCCAGTCCCCTCCACTTTGACAATCCCCATGGCTGGGGATGGTTGGGATAGCCATACCTGAAGACCCTATTCAGCTCTCTGTAGTGTGCAGAAGACCTGTGTCTCAGCATGGCTCCTAGGAAATGCTTGTAGTGGCCAGGCAGGCCATGCACATTAACATGTAGGAGGTCAGAAAAGAAATCTAAAGGGAAACAATTCTACATTTGAAGAAGGTAAGAGTCAAACAATATAGGCCTGGGAGCAGGATGCAGCAGGAGAGTTCATTGTGAGGGAGAGAGTTGAGTCAGCTATGACTAACAATGTCCAGATGTGGTGGGCATGATATCAGAGCACAGGAGAAGCCCATTACATGCCATTGGCCTAGAAAGAGTCCCTTCTATAGACCACATAGGGAGGAGGACACCCTCAGTCAGAGGGATGGTGGAATAGTTGATATTATATTTGTGTGTCCTGGAGACCCTCCCACTATGACTCCTTCTGCAGAAAAATTTCCTAAGGAATTCCTCTTGAAACAGTCTTCAGACCACACAATTCAACCTCCCCAGACATTTGGGATTGCTAAAGGATTTCTGATCAGGAAGTGCCGGCAAGACATGGTCCTTTGGGATGTATCCTGTCAAGCAAAGAAGAGGGTGGACAGCACTGTTACAAGTACCCAAGAGGGAAAGCCAGGCAAGTAGGTTCCTTTAAACACACTAGTTATCTCTTAATACACATATTTAATCCCTATGGCAAACTTTTTAAGTAGGCACTATAACTAACTCCATTTTGCTGATGGAAAAATAGTTTTAAAAAGCTAAATGATTTGCTCATGTTCTCATGAGCCGTGACTCAGCCAGGGGGATGAAAGAAGATTCTTCCACATTCATCATTATACTGTATAGTAGTTATGGCATTGTCCTCCAAATGTGGACCACACATACTTTCTGAACAGCCTTAGACCTGAAATTCTGGTAAGGTGAACAATCTGGCCTATGGACTCACATGTAAGATAGAATTAAACCCAGATCTCATAACCCTGCAGTCACGGAGCTCCACTTACCAGGTTTCCAGGACCTGCAATCAGGAACCGGGCTGAATGCTATTCTTTCACTTTCACATCTGCAGAGGACTTTCTTTTATTGTGTTCCAGATCTCCCCACCTCCAAATCCAGTAAGAGTCAGCACTGTGAACTCTGGGAAATGTAGTCACAGGGCCTCTGGTTGCCCAAGTGGACCTCTTGGTCGGCTTTTTTTCACTAAAATGTGGAGAGATACAAGCACTATCTGCTGGTTCCATGCCAAGGCTGAGAGTTGTGCCTTTGTGTTACACAGGGTTCCTGCTTACTGGGAACTTGAAGCCAGATTTCCCCCATCGAGAGAGGTGGAGGTGATAGTTGGATAAGGTCCAGGAAAAGCAGATCCAGAAATGTAGAAGAGAGCAAAGAAGAAGGTACAAGGTTTTAATCCCACTCCCAGTTTGTGATGCTTTCTTCATCAGTTCCTATAGGGCCTCCTTCTTTTATCCCTAGTCCTCACTCTATTTGCCTCTCTGCTCAAGACACTGTATACTGGTGTTGAATTAACATGAATTGACATCATGCTGATGTAGGCAGGCAGATAGGATAAACTGATAAGGTCTGTGAGCTGGAGACCACACCTTCACCATGTCCCTGTATGATCTCATGCCCTTATCTGACCCCACCTCTACGCCCACCTGCTAATCAGACTACAAACCACTACCCTTTGGAAATGGATAAAAGGCCTGGAACACAGTGTGCCCGGCCCTTTTTCCTTTTTCCCCTTTCTCCCCTTCTTTGCCTTTATTGCCCTTTTTGCTCCTTCTTCAGACCTCCCTCTTTCTGCCTTTGCTTCACTACCCCTGCTAAGCTGCTTGACGCTGCTCGTAGCTGCTCATAACCTAACGCTTGCTGCACGTGGCTCCTGGTCTCTTCTTTGCTCGCTGTGGCCCCAGCTTAATTTCCAGATTTCCTTTTCTCCCTTAGATAGAGCATTTCCCTCACTAAACAAAAACCTTTAAAAGCTTACCATGCTGCCTGGCTGTTTGAGCCAATATTCAGAATTCTCTGAATTCATGGCAAGAGCCCACAACCTTATTGGTGTGGGAAATATCGGTAAGTACATTGGTTTCAATGCCTAGGGTATAAATATTATCTGTCATATGATTTTGCTTCTGAATTTTTAAAAATTTATTTCAAAGACAGATTTACAGGGAGAGGTAGAGCCAGAGAAAGAGAGAAGTCTTCCATCTGCTGGTTCACTTGGCAAATCACCACAAAGGCAAAGCTGAGCCGTTCTGAAGCCAGGAGGCAGGAACTTCCTCCAGGTCTCCCACACAAGTGCAGGGGCCTAGGAATGTCTGCCATCTTCTACTGCTTTCCCAGGCCATAGCAGAGAGCCGGATCAGCAGTGGAGAGCTGGGACTCGAACCGGCACCCATGTGGGATGCTGGCACTACATTTCAGGGCTTTAACCCGTTCTACCACAGCGCCGGCCCCCTCTACATATGTTTTGATTTACATTTATGACATTGGTCTACAGTTCTTGCCATTTCTTATGCCTTTCTCACTATACCATATTTAGGAAAAAACTCTTCATAATATCACTGATGCCCTTTGCTATCCCTTTGGCTCCCACTTTCATTAAATTCCACTGGTGTCTTGATGAATGAGCTTGGGACTCTGTAGCTGAAAGCTTTTGCTTAACCAGTGCTTGGGCAGTTTAGATGGACCTGCAAATTAATGTCCCTGGGACCACAACTCAGCCCAGAATGATGAGAATTACAGGATAAAAGCCCCTTGTTCCATCTGCTCAAGTACGTACACTGAGCTAGTAAAACACAGCCACCTTGTGTTATCCAGTGGGATCATGCCCCCTTTGTCTACAGGGAGCCTGTCCATGAGTCCCTTATAGATCCTAAATTGGCCTAGTCTCACTGTTTCACTCCTGAACTGGTGCTTCCCTGAATGCTCTCCTAAACAAGCTACTTGAATGCAATCCTTTATCTGTATCTGATTTTATAGGAACTCAGCCCATGAGAACTGTTTGACTAATGAGTTGCCCTGGCGAAGGATGCCCTTGGCACTGCGACATTTGCACTATACTCAGGTTTTTTTTTTTTTTAAACCCTAAAAGTATTAGAATTAGCATGGCTGATTTCAAGATTCTAACATATACATACCATTTGTGTACAAATGCTAAACGTTGGCAACTGATCCATTTTCTTTGTAAAAAAAAAACTTCATTCTGCAAAGGCAGGAATAATGGAATAGAAGCTGAGCTTCCTGAGGGAGGGATTGATGGCAGCACTGTCTCCATGTAAAGATTTATTTATCTGTTTGAAAATTGTTCGCAAGAACTCCTGGTTTCCACTACAACAGGTAAAGTTTGGAATTACTCTTCCCATCTTCTCAGCAAAGAAAAATATGAATAAACTGGGAATAAGCCGCTTTTTTGAGAACTGTCAAAACAGATAACAGGGCCAAGTGCTGCCTGAAACGGGGAGGCAGGTGAGTACAGACAGCTCATTCTCAGTCACCACAGCCAAGGATTAGAAGGCTGCGCTGGAGTCAGCATTTTGGACTGGACTGTTAAAATGTCTGATTGGTGAATTGCTGAGAGATCATCATCCTCAAGCTTGAGAATTATAAACTCTTGGCAGTGTCTCCCCAGACTTGTGTTTCATTAGAAGCCTCAGTAGGTTCTTTCTCTGAAAAGTGTAAATGATCCATGTGTGACTGTGGCAGGGGAAGGGAAAATGCCCATTTTGGTGTAAACCTGGAGCATTCTGTTCTCCATCTTCCCCAAGGGTAAGTCATGTTACAGGAGTCTAATCGAAGGGCGTGAATGGAAATATCCTACTCCAGCCACCTCCACTATTCCTGCCCCCTCCAAGAGGGGGAAACCTGAGAAACACTCTAGAAGATCATGGCTGACAGCACACAGGCTCACTACAAGGTTGCAATCCAATCCCAGAACTACAGAATACTCCCTCCCTCCCTCCCTCCCTCCCTTCCTCCCTCCCTTCCTTTCTCTCTCTCCTTCCTTCCTTCCTTCCTTCCTTCCTTCCTTCCTTCCTTCCTTCCTTCCTTCCTTCCTTCCTTCCTTCCTCTGATTTATTTGAAAGCCAGAGCTACAGGCAGGCGCCACAGCTCACTTGCCTAATCCTCCACCTGCGGCGCCGGCACCCTGGGTTCTATTCCCTGTTGGGGCACCGGATTCTGTCCCGGTTGCTCCTCTTCCAGTCCAGCTCTCTGCTGTGGCCCGGGAGGGCATTGGAGGATGGCCCAAGTGCTTTAGCCCTGCACCTACATGGGAGACCAGGAGGAAGCACCTGGCTCCTGGCTTCGGATGGCCATGGCAGCCATTTTGGGGGTAAACCAATGGAAAAAGGAAGACCTTTCTCTCTGTCTTTCTCTCTCTCACTGTCTAACTCTGCCTGTAAAAAAAAAAAAAAAAAAAAAAAGAAAGAAAAGAAAAGAAAAAAAAGAAAAGAAAAAAAAAGAAAGGCAGAGCTACAGTGAGGAAAAGGCAGAGCAGAGTAGGAGAGGGGTCTTCCATCCACTGGTTCACTCCCGAAATGACTGCAATGGCCGGAGCTAGGTTGATCTGAAGCCAGGAGCCAGGAGCTTCTTCTGGGTCTCCCATGTGGGTGCAGGGGCCATCTTCTACTGCTGTCCCAGGCCATAGCAGAGAGCTTGATCAGAAGTGGAGCATCCAGGACTTGAACCGGTGCCCATATGGGATGCCAGCACTATAGGAAACAGCTTTACCCTCCACACGAAGCTGCCACTGCTCAAAGTGCATCTTTTATGCCCCACAGCAAGTCTCAACACTGGGGAGCATTCAGCAATTGCTAATGCCATAGCAGTGTGCAGGCACTAGGTAGACAACTGTAACCCCGGTGGGAAGACTTGTATCTTGGCTGGGTGGTTACAGTGGACTTAGACCACAAATAGATTACAACAGCAGACAGGGCATAGCAGCACGGACCCTGATCCTGACTCTGTGCTGTGCTGGTCACTACTGACTGTGTCTCGGGTATTGTGATTGCAGTGACCTTGGTTCTTCCCTCTCAACCCTAGGAAGCACAACAGGGAGAGTCACAGTCCATTGGGAAGGAAGAAGAGAAGGAAGGTGCAAAATGCTGCTTGGGAGCCTATGGCAGGCCCTCCACTGTGAGGTTCCAGCACTGAGCAGAATCTCTCAGAGGCTAACCACAGGTGCTATGGACAAGGGATTAGGGGCCATGCCTGTGCCAGGTGGAGGCCCACAGACACAGATGGGATGACCACCTCTTTGGGCAGTCCCTAAGTCCATGTTGTGCACAGCACACCAGTTGTGCTTAGAGTGCTCTCTAGTGCTGAAAGAGTGGCTATGCAGCAAATCTGGACAAAGATTGCCATCTAGTGCTAAAGACATGGCAGTGACTACTATGAGGCTCAGAAAGCCTAATAAACTTTGCATGACAGTTCTGGAAGCATGGGTACAAAGTCAGGCTGTGAAGATTGGAATAAATACCTAATCCTTTAATGTGTAGTCAATTTTTCAAGCACCATTTATTGAAATGACTGTCCTTTACCCAATGCATGTTTTTGGTGCCTTTATCAAAAATTATTTGAATGTTTGTACATGGGCTAATTTCTGTGTTCTCTATTCTGTTTATTGGTTGGCTTTTGTGCCAGTATCATTTTTTTAAAGATTTTATTTATTTACTTGAGAGGTAGAGTTCCAGACAGTGAGCTGGCAAGATAGAGAGAGAGGTCTTCCATCTGCTGGTTCACTCCCCAAATAGCCACAACAGTTAGAGCTGGGCCAATCTGAATCCAGGAGCCAAGAGCTTCATCTGTGCTTCCCACTTGGATGCAGGGGCCCAAGCACTTGAGTATTGGAATTAGTTACTTTTTTTTAGAATTTAGATTTAAAGTCATTGCATCCTGGACTTTCCTTTGATGGGAGATTTCTAATAAGTGCTTCAGTAGAGAAAGATATATAGATAGATAGAAATCTTCCATCTGATGGTTTACTCCCCACATAGCTGTAGCAGCCAGGTCTGGACCGGGCCTAAGCTAGGAGGCTGGAAATCCACCTGGGTCTCCCACATGAGTGGCAGGGTACAAGCATTTGAGCCATTTTCTGCTGTGTTCACAGGTGCCTTAGCAGGGAACTGGGTCAGAAGTGGATCAGCTGTACCTAACTGGACTCATACAGGATGGCAGTTTCCTTTTTTTAAAAATGTGTTTATTTACTTCAAAGTCAGAGTGACATGAGCATTTCTCTCTCTCTCTCTCTCTCTCTCACACACACACACACACACACACACAGATGGCAACAGAGAGAGAGAGAGAGAGAGAGAGAGAGAGAGATCTTCCATCCACTGGTTCACTCCCCAAATGGCTTCAATGACCAGAGCTGGGCCAGACAGTAGCCAGGAGCCAGGAGCTTCTTCCAGGTCTCCCACATGGGTGTAGGGGCCCAAGAACATGGGCATTTTCCACTGCTTTGCCAGGTGCATTAGCCTAAGGGAGTTGGATAAGAAGTGGAGAAACTGGGTCATGGACCGCTGCCCATTTGGGATTCCGGTGGTTGCAGTCAGAGGCTTCAGCTGTTATGCCACAACATGTGCCCCAATATGCCAGTTTCACCAGCAGTGGCTTAAACTATTGTACCACAGCGCCAGCCCCTATCTTGAATTTCAGGCATTTTATAGATTTTCTCTGAATCAGGACTTATTTCTGAAGAGCTAAAACGTACTTTTAGAAGCATCCTTCTTCTCTGCTTCTTTATATTTCCCATGTCCCTGGGTTGACACATGGCATAGCCATTCCTCCTTTTATGGATGAGATTTCTGGGGGAAAGACCTGTATGATGGGTCATCATGTGGAACTGTAGGACAAGCTTTCGCAGGCCGAGTTGCAGTGTGCAGTGAGGTCCTTTCAAGGTCCCTCAGGATGAACTCTGGGGACTCTGTGGAGTAGGGCTCCAGGACTCACACAGCTGCGGGACTCAGACAGGACCCAGGCCCGTAGTGTGATTGTGGGTGAGTACGGTGAAGTCCTCATTTCGGTCCTGCAGGGTAAGTGCAGGTTACACTGGAGATATAGACTTCCAAATTCTAGCCTGTTACAGAGGAATGCACATAGGGACCTCTCCATGCATTGTAGCACCAGAGGTCCCAATCCCAGAGATACAGGACACAGAAGAGACTTCCTCCAGTTCCACAGAGAAGCAACGGTGACATTCGGTCTTGTGCCCTGGCCATCAAGAATCCCGGGGCTAAGAGACACAGAAGGGGCCTTCTGCAGCTTTGGCACTAAGAGCTCATGTATTGGCAGCTGCTGACATCAAGCCCAAGAAGCAGCAGAGGGAATTTCTCTAGATTGTACAAAGTGCTTCAGTATGGCTTTGTGGCTTATTCTTATTAATTCCACAGTTACCGAGTGCACGGGGGCCTCCTCTCTGCCCCATGAAGCACTCTGGGTTTGATGGGGATGGAGTTGCCCTATGCCCTCTAACCCCCACAAGATGCAATTCCTTGGCTGGTGAGCTGGGGTAGGAGTTGTGTGCTTTGCTCCTCTCTCAATGCTGGCTTTCCAGGTCTCTGTGTTGTTAGAGCTCCCATCACTTCTTTACTGAAGTTTCACTTAAGTCAGCCTCCTGGAAATGCAGTCCATATTTTCTTGTTCTGGTTCATCTGTGTCACAGGAATTTTGATTTCTGAATTTGATATTTCTTATTTGATTACTTTTCGTATGTTTCTTATCACTTCAAAGTTGTTTTTATAGTTAAAATACACTTTATGCGACTTTCTTGAAAATTACAAATAAAAACTTATAAAACACAAACAAAATATAACAAGGAAGAAGTAAAAATATATTACTAAGGAAAAATAGAATCACAAAGGAGCATGGTAAGGTAAATAAAAGCTACAGAAATGATAAAACTAACTTCAAATGGATAATATTGAGACTTCAGCTAAAATGGATTAATTTATTCAATTAATAGAGAGAGAGTGATATAAAGTGAGAGAGGGATAAAAAGGACCCTAATTCATGAAGCCTAGAACGTGGGAGAACCCAGGCAGGCAGACCCTTGTACCAGCCTCTTCCTGTGGAGGTTATGTCGTGATATTCAGTCCTCTGAGTCCTTGTCCTCCCCAGATCCTGGAGCCAAAGGTACTGAGGAAAACAGGTCAAGTCTGAAGTGTCTTTATGGGCAGGAGACACAGCAGACTGCCAGCCAGCGTTGCCTTCATGCTCCAGGTCCAAGAGAAGAAGACGCCAAGTTTCAGGCCATGACCTGCCAGAGTGCCTTGGGTGGTACATCTGGCCTTGGAGGAGAAGAGGACAGCTGACAGGCATCCCAAGCTGGGCAGCCCCTCTGTCGTCACCACCATCTGTCCTTGTGTGTGTTCCTGCTGTCTCCAGGGCAACCCTGGAACCCTGAGGGATAAGACATTCTCCCCAGCCTCCATGTTGTCCTTAGGCCAAGGTGACCCCCAGACATGGAAGGAGGCTGAACTGTGAAGCAGTGGGCTTCCCACAGGACCAGGAAATGCAAGGAAGAGTAGGCCTTGCAGCAGCACAGGCTGTACTTCCTCTAACACTAGGATTACCAGACTTCTGGGCCTTGTATGTGTGTGTGTGTGTGTGTGGTGGGGGAATCATCGAGTGACAGGCTTATATGGATCTGTTCAGGTTTGGGTGGTAGAAGGAGGCTGTCAATGGTGCTCTCTCCCCCAGGTACATGTGTGGAGCATGAGAGCAAACCTCAGCTCCGTCCTTTCCCTTCAGGAGGGTGTGTACAGGCCAAAGGTCCAGCTTGGGGCTGAGGTCTAGCTGACATATTCCGTATATTTTGTAGCAATTTCCATGTGGTGGTAACTTGACTCCAATTTAAAGAACTCTGCACAGATTTCTACCATGTTGTGCATCCTCTGTGAGATGAAAAGGGGCCTCCTGTATGTGCGCATTGGGCACAACATGCAGATTCCCCTTCTAAGGACCCCAAACACTTGGAGTGGGAATGTCTCCAAGGCCCTCCTATCCATGTGAGCCAATGGCTGTGCTTCACTGGCACATGTGATACTTGCTAGGCTGTTGTAGCCATGGAGATACCTGCAGAGAAAGGGCTTGGGAGACACATCAGCATGGAAGTGGGTTGGTGCGACCGTAAGTCCAGGAATGTGTTACCCGGCTTCACATGCCTGTGTTCCCTTGGGTCTGCCTAACCTCCATGCTCCTGTGGGTGAGTCCTCAGGTTCAGATATCCAACAATGCTCTTTTAGGGCCTGTAACCCCGACTGCCAAAGGCACAGGCCCCAGGTATAACTCAATGCCACTCAGTTGCTTGAGGCCTGGGGCCCTGCCTCTGCCTATCAAGGCACACACTTGATCTCCCCTGTGCTGCCTGGGAGTCACTAATCGCCAGCCCTGGACTTGAAGCTGGGGGCTTCAGGCCCTTCTGCAGCTTCAGGCCCTTCAGGCAGCCAGGCCCTTCTGCCACTTCCTCCTGGAGAATTCCTGTGGGGGTACTCAGTCCTCTGAATTTCTTGTCCTTCCCACACCCTGGGGCCATGTGTCTGAGACAAACCTGTCAAGCCTGATGTGTGCCCTTTAGGGGAGGTACAACAGTAGGTTCCCACCAGGTCTGGTATATGTGCTCCAGGTCCAGTGAAGGCCACAGATTTCAGGCCATGTCCTTCCCAGGACCACCCAGAGATGACCACAGGTGATGGTCGTTCTTCAGGGTGATATACCAGAGTAGGCTTACAGACACCCCCTGCTGGGCAGGCTCTGGGGCCTGGCCACTATCTTGCCCCTTCTGTGATCCTTGTGACTCCATGGACAACCATAGAATCCTGAAGCCCTGGACATTCTCCCCAGCAACCATCTCAGCCCCAGGCCAATGTCACCCCCGTGGAATGAGGCAGAGGTATTAACAGTTTGGGTTTCCTCCTAGGCCATGTCTGGCAAGCAAGGGCTTGGAGGCCAGCACTGGGTGTATTTCTTCTGAAACTGGGCCTGCCAGGTTTCTGGGCATCCTGTGGGTCCTCCAGTCCTGCAAGGCCTAAGCCCCTGGTTTGGGGGCTTGGTTGGGGAGGAGTGGTTCCATGGTTGCTTTCTTCCCAAAGGATAATAGTGGAGGAATAGGGTCCACCGTGCACTTGTGGGAGTGTGACTGCCTCAGGCCCTCCTTGGGCTGAGATCTTGCTGCTGTCCTCCATATATTTTGTAACAATTTCAGCGAGGTAGTAAAATAGGGAAACCCTGTGCAATGGTCTGTATCTTTGGTGTGAGTCTCCACAGAGATGTACTGTGCTTCCTGTATGTACACATTTGAACACAGCATGTCCTGATGACACTTCTCTGAGGGCTAAGCAGGAGCTGTTTGGAGGTGGCCGTGGCCCACCCAGCCAAGTGAGCCTATGGCTGGGCTCCACAGGTCCATGCAATGTGAGAAAGAGGTTTTCTTTTCTTTGTAAAAATATTATTTATGTATTTGGAAGTCATAGTTACACAGAGAGAGAAGGAGAGGCACAGAGAGAGAGAGAGAGAGGTCTTCCATCTGCTGGTTCATTCCACAATTGACCATAATGGCTGCAGCTGTGCTGATCTGAAGCCAGGAGCCAGTATATTTCACTGGGTCTCCCAGGCAGGTACAGAGGCCCAAGGACTTGAGCCATCTTCCACTGCCTTCCTAGGCCATAGCAGAGAGCTGGATCAGAAGTGGAGCAGCCGAGACTCGATCTGGTGCCAAATGGGATGCCAGCACTGCAGGCAGCAGGTTTACCCGCAATGCCACAGCACGGGCCCCTAGAAAGGGTTTTCTTTATTATGATATAACTTGCAGAGAGAGGCCCTGGGAGATGTATCAGCATGGAGATGTGTGTGTTCCCTGAAAATATGTCGGGCACATCCCACTCTGAGTGCTTATGATTCTTCACCATCTGTAACCTCTGTGTTCCTTTGCATGTGTCTCAATATCAAATGATCCAACACTTCTCTTTCAGGGCTTGCAGAATGTGTGACCTTCACTGTATGGGTCAGTTACATGGCTTGAGAAGAGGCCAGAGGGGCAAGCTAAGAGATTCTGTAGTAGGACGGCTCCTCCTGCATCACTGCCATCTCGCCTGTGCTGTGTTCTCACTGCCTCTGGGGCAACTCTGCAACCCCGAGGGCCAAGTTATTCTCCCCTGCCACCTTGTGGGCCAGCTCACTGTGACCTCCAGCCAAAGAAGGAGGCTGGGAGGAAAAAAGGATGCACTTCCTTCAGGACCAGGCCTGGCAGGTTATAGGCCTTGCAGGGCCAGCACAGGATGGATGTCTCTGGCATCCAGCCTGGAAGGCTTCTGGGCACGAGAGGGCTTTCAGCATAAGAAGCCCTTTGTGGGCATTAGTGGGGATTGAGGGGTGATCCTGGGATCTCTCTTCCCCCATGGATGTGAGTGGAGCACTGGACCAAGCCTCAGGGCCCTTCTCTCACTTCAGGAATGTGGGTCCCATCCATGTGGGTCCCAGTTCTTATTGTTGTCCTCTGTACATTCTGCAGCAGTTTCTATGAGATCGCAATATCCTTAGGCCTTAAATAGCTCTGTGCCCGTCAGCTTGCCTCTAGGTGCATGTTTCCACACAAAATGCCCCAATGACCCTCCTCTGGACCCAAGCACCAGGAGTGGGGAGTTCCCCAAGGCCCACCCAGCCATGTGAGCTTATGGCTGTACCTGTAGGTACATGCAGTGTTGGGAAGGGCCCTGTATACTTGAGGGGGACTGCTGAGAGGTCTTGGGAGGGAGGAATAATAGCATGGAGATACGTTGCTACACCTTTAAGATAAATCCCACTTTAAATGTGTTTCTTTGTGCCACGCTCATCTGAGTGGGTCTGCATGTCAAGATGTGATGTTTGAAAGGGTCCTGCATACTTGAAAGAGCCTGCCAAGGGAGGTCCTTGGAGGCATGTCAGTATGGATATTGGTCTGTGTGCTTTTAAGATTAATAGGGCGGGCCTTGAACTATGGCGTAGCAGGTAAAGCTGCTGCCTACAGTGCCGACATCCCACATGGATGCTTGTTCGAGTCCCAGATACTCCATTTCCTATCCAATTCTCTGCTGTGGCCTGGGAAAGCAGTAGTAGATGGCCCAAGTCCTTGGCACTGCACCTGTGTGGGAGACATGGAAGAAGCTCCTGGCTCCTGGCTTCGGATCGGCGCAGCTCTGGCCATTGCAGCCATTTGGGGAGTGAACCAGTGGATGGAAGACCTCTCTCTCTCTCTGCCTCTCCTCTCTCTGTGTGTGATTCTGACTTTCAAGTAAAAATAAATAAATCATTAAAAAAAGATTAATAGGGCACAACTGACTCTAAATGTCAGTTTCTTTTTGTGCCTGCCTAATACCCATGTTCTCTGGTGTCCATTTCCAGGTTAAGAGACCCAACACTGCTTTCTCAGGGCCTTGTAACACCAGTGGTCCAAGGCTCACGCCCTAGGCAGGTGTTCACATCTTGCCCGCCTTAGGAACTCATGGCCTCCGTGTAGCCAGTGGTCTGGATCTGGATCCTTCCTCTGCATTCAGAGGTGTACTTGCTCCTTTGGCCTTTGAGTGCCTACCTGGGAGACATTGTGCACGAGTCTTGAAGTTGTGACAACCCAGGAAGCCTCTTCCTGAGCAGGTCCTGTGGTGGTACTTGGTCCTCCGACTTCTCTGAGTTTCTGAGGTCCAGGATCCCAAGTGGCCTGTGGAAGCCTGTCAAGCCTGAAGTGAGCTATGGTGGGCAGGATCCAGTGTAGACTCCCAAGGGAACTTGCCTTCTAGCACCAAGCCCACAAGAAGGCCCCAAGTTTCTGGCCACTGCCTGTCTAGGACATTTCAGGGTGGGCTTTCAGTGGTGTGGGACCTCCAGGCCGCTTTGCTTCTGACAAGGTACTGAAAGAAAGCCAGAGAGGCAGGCTGACAGATATTAATTACAGGACAGCCCCTCTGGCATTTCTGCCATTTTGCCTTTTTGTGTTTGCTGTCTCAGGGTTAACTCTGATGGCCAAGGCATTTTCTCCAGTTTCCAGGTCAGCCCCAGGCCATTCTGAGCCCTCTATATTGGAAAGAGACTTTGCAGGCCAACAGAGGGTGTATTTCTTCTGGCACTGGGCCTGCCAGGGGTCTGTTCCCTGGTCTGGGTCTTGGGCCCTGCAGGCTGAAGCAGACGTATTAGGTAACCACTGGGGGACAGGTGGAGCCTTTGGGTGCTTTCTTTCCCCAAGGACACTAGTGGATCTCCTGAACAGACCTCCGGGTCCTCTATACACTTTAAGAGGGTCTCTGTTGGCCATAAACCCTGGGTGGGAATGAGGTCTTGCTGCTGTCCTCCTTACATTTTACATGAATTTCCATGAGGTGGTAACAAGCTTAGGTCATATGGTAGATTTATTTTCAGATTTATGAGGAATCTCCACACTTCTTCCACAATGGCTGTTATTAGTTTATATTCCCACCAACAGTGGATCAGGGTATCATTTTTCCCACATCCTCCCCAGAATTTATTACTTTTAGATTTTTTGGGTGATTGGCATTCTAACTGTGGTAAGGTGAAAACTCATTGTGGTTTTTATTTGCATTTCCTTGATGGGTAGTGATCCTGAGCATTGTTTCATGTGACTGTTGGCCATTTGAATTTCTTCTTTTGAAAAATATCTTTTTAAGTCTTTTGCCCATTTCTTAACAGGATTATTTGTTTTGTTGTTGTTGAGATTCTTGAGCTCTTTATAGATTCTGGATATTAATACTTTATGAGCTGCATTGATTGCAGCTATTTTCTCCTGTTCTGTCTTCCTTCGTTGACTGTTTAATTTGCAGTACAGAAGCTTGTTAGTTTGATGTAATCCCATTTGTCTATTTTTCACTCTATTGTCTGTGCTTTTGGGCTCTTTAGCAAGAAGTGTTTGCCTGGTCACTGCCAGGACTGGTGACTAAGTGGGTGAGGAGATAAAGGAGCATGGTATGAGGATAAAAATCTTTCCCAGTGAGCTACTTCTAATATATCAGCTATGAAAAAGACCTGAAGGGAGTGGATCCAAAAGAGGGAGTGATCAGAAACAGAAAGGGAAAGACACTAGAGAGCACAATGGAGGTCCTGTCTCAAGTCCAAGTCATGAGAGGATCTGTGTAGATGGAAGTAATTAGATGGGAAAGGCCGCCTGAGTCTACAAAGGATACATCTGAATTATGAATCCAAATCAACCAACCATTTCAGGAGACACTGACTACTGGAATCAGAAACTTGAGTTTGATAGAGTGTAAAGTTTGAGGGGGATTCTGGGTCACAGAGAGCATCTCAAAGTCATGGTACAGTGAATCAAGCAGAGAGTAAGGTGAAGATCATGTCAGGGTCTGGGGTAAAGTGAGGCATTACTGTGGCATGGAGCCCATGGCCTCACTCCAGACTAAGCCCATTCTCAACAGTGTCATCCCTGCAGAGACTGTCTCTCAGCCCCAAACCCTAATGGGATGTTGGGGTCCTGGGACCAGTTGAGACACCTTCAGGATATACTGGTTGTGGCCCCACCCAGAATCAGTCCATTGTCTTAAAACCAGTCCCTTGTGATGGGCCAGGCCATGCAGGAGAGGGGAAGCATCTCAGCCCAACACCTGGCTGACTGTTGGAGTCTGAGGTCCAGTTAAGAGGCCTCAGTGAAATATCCGAGTGTGGCCTCAGCCAGAATCTGACAATTGTCTCAAAACATTCTCCAAGTCCTTTGCAATGGGCCAATCCATGAAGGAGAGGGGAATTAGAATGCAACCTTTATGTTGGATATTGATCCAGACCTGGTCAGCAAGCCTCACCCCTGAATTTTAAGACTGGCAGACATACTGATTTTGCTAGCTGACAGAGACCCATTGTCTTTAAGAGAGAGTGTCCATGGAGGACAGTGCGACAGAAATTTTCTGCTGGTTCTCTTTTTGACAGGGTAAACTGAGTCATGGCGTCAATATGTTACAGCTGGAAGACAGTGTTGGTTGTTGTCCATACAAAGAGGAATTTCCACACAGACAAGAGTGAGCAGGGGCTCAGGCTTTATGAGGGCATGGGGCTTAATGTGGGAATTTGGAGGGGGGGCTCTATGGAGGGGATCCATTGCAGCTTGCAAGTACAGCATTTCATCACAAAAAAGACATCAAAAAGGGTGTGTAACTCATTTATTTGGGTTAAAAGTGTGTCTAATCAGTGCGGCAAAAAGGGTCATGGTAATACACACTTTGGATTGGTCTATGTAGGTAGGGGTTAAGAGTCACTGAGGAAGACACTCAGGGAGACAGGGATAGAAATTGGTGCCAACCAGCAGTTGGATATAACAGCCCATCATGGAGTCATGCGTAGAAATTATTGTTTAATCAGCAAGCAGTAAGACTCTCGGGTCAGGGAGGCATCACTGGGCTCTCTCTAGCAAAAACCCATGTTTTTTGATGAAGCTATGTTCAGCTAGATGCCATCCCAAGGAGGGAGCAAGCATATTTTTTTCTTTTGAAGGGAACTTGTCCCTTTTTTCATTCCAATAATTATCCCTCCTAACTTTCCCATTAATTCATCTAATTCCTTACATTCCACAAGGCCCAAAGCTCTTTGCCTAGACCCGCGAGGCCTGAGGACACCTGTGGGGGCCCAGAAACCTGGCCAGTCTTCTACCAGAAGAAATGCACGTGGGGTTGGTGTGCAAGGCCTAGCCTGGCAGGCACAGTGCCGGAGGAAGCACAAATTTTCAGTATCCCTGCCTCATTCCACATCTGGGGCTCCTGTTTGCCAGGGGCTGAGATGGTGGCTGTGGAGGATGTTCTGGCCTTCAGAGTTCCATGGAGGCAATAGGGTTACAGACAGGGCATCGTGGCTCCTGGGCCTGAGTGACTGCCCAACTGTGGGTGTGAGCAAGCCTGCATTCCTGGCCCCTTCTCAAGCCATGTGACCGATCCATAGCCCTAGAGGCCAAGGATTACCTGTGGCAGCCCCTGACCGGTCTAGAACAGCCTGTGGCCTGGGACTTGTGGTGTTCTCTTTAACTGAGACTATGTCCATTGGAACCACGTGCCTGCCTGTTCTGACAATTGCCCCTAAAGCACACTTCAGGCTTGAAAATGGTTTCTCAGGCTCTTTGAGCCACAGGTATTTTTAACAAGAAGGATATCAGAGGACCAGGTGCCATCACTGCATCTCCCATGGAATGTACCTACAGAAGTACCCGGCTGGCTGTGGACCCCATCATAAACTTCAGAACTGGTGAACAAGGTATCCCAGGTAGGCCCCATGTAAGCCCAATGCATATGCACACTCCAGCAGGCAGGTGTTGGGCACTGGGCAATAGGCTGCAGACTGGTCCTAGTAACCAGGAGGACTCAGCTTAGCAGGTAGGAGACATGTATGCAGGGCATGGGCCTTGGGCCAACATGGCTTAGAGACCCTGATAAAGCACTGTTGAGTCCCTTGACACTGAGACCCACCCAGGGGAACAGAGAGGATGGGAAACAAAGAAAACCAACATCAGGAGTGGAATGTGCCCAACACGTCTGCAAGGCATACCCAGCCATCCCCAAGCTGATGCATCTCTCAATACCTCTCTCTGCAAGTTGCTTCATGCACACAGGGCCCTTTTGAACACTGCATATAGCCGTCAACCACAACCATAAGCTCCCTTGGCTGAGCGGATCTTGGCAGTCTTGTGACAGCTCCTGCCTAGCCTTTAGAAAACTGTCAGCAGGGCCTGCTGTGTTCCAATGTGCAGTATAGGAGACATAGGTCATCTTGCAGGGTGGT
Organism: Oryctolagus cuniculus; assembly: GCF_051225735.1. Taxonomy (NCBI): domain Eukaryota; kingdom Metazoa; phylum Chordata; class Mammalia; order Lagomorpha; family Leporidae; genus Oryctolagus; species Oryctolagus cuniculus. The sequence continues at coordinate 33,963,560 of NC_142874.1, forward strand.
TAAATAACAGATATAAAGCAATACAGAGCTATTTAAGGCTTTAGCATGTTGCCAATTCTCAGAAGTTGTTACAAAATATATATAGGAAAGTAGCAAGGCCTCGGGTCAAAGGAGGGCCAGAGGCAGACACACACCCTCCAGAAGAGAGGACAGGGCACTGTTTGTTCTCTGGTTCCACTGGTGTTCCTTGTTCCTCTAACAGCTCCCTGCTTAGGCCTGCTGGGCCCCAGGACACCTGCTGGGGAGCCAAAACCTGGCCTATAGTGAGGTTGTGGCTATGGAGAGTATTTTGGTCCTTGGAGTTCTATGGTTGTCCATGAAGGCGATGCGGTGGGGGTCATAGGAATGGCAAAAAGGTGGTCAGACCTGCGGAGCTGCCCAGCTGGGGATGTCTGTAAGCCTGCCTCTCTGACTCACTCTCAAGTCCTTTGTGCTGGCCCACTACCCTGGAAGACAAACATCACCTTTGGCATTACCTGGCCAGTCCAATATAGGAGACCTGGATTAAGTTCCTGGATTCTGGCTTTGGCCTTATTCAATCCCCATTGCTGGCATTTGGAAGGTCAGACAGAAAATAGGATGTCTCAAGGTATCTATCAATCATCAAACACACACACACACACACACACACATCTACCTATCAAAGAGTGATTTTAAGAAAATAATTACTTAATTAGGAGTACTAACCTATGACATGCAAGTATTTACTGGAAGCCAAAACATGCTAGATTGTTGTACTAGCACTGGAGAATATTGTGACTAAAATAGAAAAATCTAGGAAATAAAACTGTTTTAGAAAATTTTTGCTTCAGTATTTTAGAAAAAAATATTCTTTTGTGGAATTCAAACTTTTCTCTTTTTAGAACATGTTTTCTGGTAATGGTGGTAAGCAGTAAATAGATATCACAATAATAAAGAAAAAACTTCCTGTTGGAAAGTATATTGGGGGTGGGCACTATAGCACAGTGGGTAAAGCCACTTCCTGCAATGCCAGCATCCAATATGGTCACCTGTTCATATAATCCCAGCTGCTCACTTCCAATCCAAGCTCCCTGCTAATGTGCCTGAGAAAGCAGCAGAGGATGGTCCAAGTACTTGGAATCCTGCACTCACAGAGGAGTTATAGCCATTTGGGGAGTTAACCAGCAGATGAAACATCTCTCACTGTCTGTTTCCCTATCTTTCTCTGAAACTCTTTCAAATAAATATATACTTTAAAAAAACAAAGCATATATTAAGGAAATCCTGTACTCCTAAAGCAATGTGCATGTTTAGCTGAGAATAACTGTGCTAACCATGAAATGTCTGTTGAAAATAATGCTGGTAATTTCTTAGCCTTCTTATAGAGAAGGAATTTAAAATCGTTTTTATCTATTTATTTTATTTGAAAGGCAGAGAGATAGAAACAGACAGATAGAGGAGAGAGAGAGAGAGATCTTTCATCCACTGTATCACTCCCCAGATGTCCACAACAGTCATGGTTTTGCAAGGCTGAAGCCAGGGGCCTAGAACTCAATCCTGGTCTCTCAAGTGGACAGCGGGGACCCAGGTGCTTTGAACAATCACCTCCTGCTTCCCAGGGTGCATATTGACAGGAAGTTGGAATTGGCAAAACAGCCTCAGGCACTCTGATTTGGGATGTGGGTGTCTTAGCTGCTGTGACAAAGGCACTGCCAGGAGGGATTTTGGTAAAGTGTCAGCACATGCAATGTCACCAAAACAAAGTAATTGTATCTCAATATCTGGAACACCTACTTTAGGGAGGTGCTAAATATTTAAGTGCATCATATAACTTCTAGTTTACTTTTTAGTATTCTATTAAACTTTTTAACACCACTCGGATATAATTTTTGTACAGTATTCTTAACATTGAATGTTATTGTTTTTAATTTTCAACTTCAAATTTGCATGGAAATTAGCAGAAGGCATCAAGATACTTCATTAACCCTTGCCTTCAAAAATCCTTTAAAGGTTAGTGTGTATTATGTAATGTTGAGATGCTCTATCTATGAAAGCAATTACTTCCTTTTTCACAAGATGGCATTGAAAATTGCTCTAAATAGGTCTTCTTCCTTGTGTGCCAGCATCCATGAGAAAGCTGCATAGCCCTTGCACTTATACTCTGCTTCTTGAGTATTGAAAAGCAGCATAAATTGGCTATAGAGAATAAAATGTCCTCCAAATGCATAATAAACAGAAGAAGTAAAAGTAATCATTCAACATCATTTTCCTGTTGGGTAGGCAAGAGAAACAAAAGATATAATAGATTCCACCCCTAAAATTCTTCTGGGTGAGGATTTTGAGCATTATGTACCTACTCAAAAATCTGTAGGTATTACGAAAAACAAAGATCCTCCCCTCCTCTTTCCTCCTCTTCTGGACATAGGTACCGAGACAAACTACCATCTGATAACCTCACATTTTAGGTATGTAAAAGTAAGCAGTGTGATGGTCAAAGCAACCATCTCAGGTTTGTCCAAATTCATGGTGATTTTTTTCACAATGAATATTGCTTTTCTGTTTTTAAATATCACTATCTATTGCATCCAGATACATGGTACCAGGCTATGAACTCAATGTGCCATACTATGAGCCATTTTTTTTAATTTGCTATAATGTAATGCGCTTAAGACAGAAAACCATTCACCATGCCAATAAGCACGATGTTAAATTCACCCGATCTTTTACTTGTCAAAACTTTCTCAAAAATGTAGTTTAGTCATTATGAGCAAAATAGCTCTGCTGTAGTTTCTTTTGCCTTTTTCTGTCCTCACCTTTGCTCCACAGCCTATGGTGGCATTTTAGAATTAAGGACAATACGCTATGTTAACTTTACCACTAGAATATCTGTATATACTACTCCCTATTTCTGAAAATGGTTGTTCTGTCATCACTAGTAGCATAGGTGGTATTTTGTTTATCGGTGTATTCTTAGCACCTAGCAAAGTTCTTGGATACAGTATTTCTCAATAGTTATTTGCTGAACATGGGAGAAAGCATAGAAATAAGTGGAATACCTAATATGGATTAGGAATTGAAACAATATGAAAACATGTAATGAAGGAGGTAGATTTTGAAGATTTACTACAGAGACAGGATTTTATCTTGTCATGGACAGGAAGTTACTGAAGGTATTTCAGGATAAGAATAAATCAACTAAGAGTAAATTGTACACAAGGATCATTCATAGTCAAGACCTGGTGCCTAAGTTTTTTGACTCCATAATGAGCAGTTCAACAATGAAGTCACTGAACCTGATAGGATATACTATACCAATAAATGGATTTCTGATATGTTTCTGTGTATTCTATATGAATCAATTACATGATTTTCCCATTTTTTAAATTTTATTTATATAAAGGGAGCAAATTTCACATATTTCATATATACAGGTTTAATAACATAATGATACTTCCCACCCTATTCTCCCTCCTATGCCCCCAGTTTCCCTCCTCCTTACATTAAAGTTAGGGTTAGGGTTAAGATTAATGGTTAGTGTTAGGCTTAATTCTCACATTAAGTTTAGGACTATGTATAATGTGGCGGCTTGTGTGTGGATTTGGCAAGAGTTAGGGTTAGTATTAGGGTTATGATTGATTTTAATGTTAAGATTAGAGCTGGGGCTATGCCCTATGTTAGGGTTAGGGTTAGTGATTACTGTGAAGGTTAGGGTTGGAGTTAAATTTAATCTAGTTCTAATTTGAGGGTTAGTGTGAGGGAAAGTCCCAGGGCTAGGGTTAAGATTAGAGTTATGGTTAGGGTTAACTTTTGATTAGAGCTGTGAGTTTGCCATGCTTGGGATTTGTGGTTAGGGTGAAGTTTAAGGCCAGAGTTAGGTTTAAGTTTAGGGCATCGTTGATGGTTAGTGTGAGACAGAGTTAGGGTTAGGGTTATTATTAGGTTTAGGATTAGTGTTATCTTTAGCATTATGATTAGAACTATGGCTATGCGTTGGTAAGGATTAGATTTAGTGGTTAGTTTTAGGATTAAAGTTTGAATTAAGTTTAGGATTATGGCTATGGCAAAGCTTATTCAGTGTTAGGGCCATAGTAGGGTAATTGTTAAGATTAGGGTTAGTGCTATCACATTGCTACTTTTAGTGTTAGTGTTAGTGAGTTTTAGGGCACAGGGTAGTTAGTGTCAGTGTTCAGGCCTGGGCTAGTCTTAGGGATAACATTAGTGCTAGGGCTATCCTACAGTTAATGTAAGTTTAGAGTTATTGTTTAAGATGAAGGTTGGGGATAGAGTAAGGATTATAGCTTGGAATAAGATGAATGCTAGTGTTAGGTATAGGCTAATTTCCAGGGTTATGTATTAGGGTTAGGAATAGGATTAAGATTCAAACTATGGATTTTTGACCATTAGGGTTAGGGTTAGGATTAGGGGTTAGGGTGAGGATAAGGGATAGAGTTAGGTTTAGAGCTTGGGCTGAGTCCTAATGTTATGCTAAAGTCCTAAAGTTAGGCTAAAGCCTAGGGTTAGGTTTGTGTTAGGGTTATGGTTAGGGTTAGGATTAGGTTTAGGATTAGTGTTCGAACTATGCTACCATTAGGGTTAGGGTAGAATTCATGGCTAGTGTTAGGATTAGGGTTAGAGCTTTTTTTTTTTTTTTAACTTTTATTTAGTAAATATAAATTTCCAAAGTACAGCTTATGGATTACAATGCCCCCCCCATAACTTCCCTCCCACTCACACCCCTCCCAACTCCCGCTCCCTCTCCCATTCCATTCACATCAAGATTCATTTTCAATTATCTTTATATACAGAAGATCGATTTAGTATATATTAAGTAAAGATTTCATCAGTTTGCACCCACACAGAAACACAAAGTGTAAAATACTGTTTCAGTACTAGTTATAGCATTACTTCACATTGGACAACACATTAAGGACAGATCCCACATGAGGAGTAAGTACACAGTGACTCCTGTTGTTGACTTAACAATTTGACACTCTTGTTTATGGCATCAGTAATCTCCCTAGGCTCTAGTCATGAGTTGCCAAGGCTAAGAAGCCTTTTGAGTTCGCCGATTTCTGTCTTATTCAGACAGGGTCATAGTCAAAGTGGAAGTTCTCTCCTCCCTTCAGAGAAAGGTACCTCCTTCTTTGATGGCCCCGTTCTTTCCACTGGGATCTCACTCACAGAGATCTTTCATTTAGGTCTTTTTTTTTTTGCCAGAGTGTCTTGGTAGGTTGAGAGCTAGTGTTATGTTAGGTGGTGGTTAGGGTTATGTTTAAGATTAGGTTTAGGTCTATGCTACAGTTAGGGTTAGAGTTAGAATTAGTGGTTAGTGTTAGGGTTAGTGTTTATGCCTAGGGCTATGGAGAGAACTAGTGTGAGGGTTAGGTCCAGGTCTAGGGTGAGGGTTAGGCTCAAGGTGACATTTAGGGTTATAGCTATGCTATAGTTAGGGTTAGGGTTAGAATTCATAGTTATTATTAGAGATATTGGTAGAAAGAACCTTAGGACTACTGAGAATGCAATTTCTAATGTGTGGATATGGGTGAGATTTAGGGTTGAGGTAGGGTTCAGGTTCTGGCTAGGATTAAGTTTAGGGATAGGCTTAGGAATAGGGTTAAGTCTATGTTTTGCTTAAGATTAGGGTTATAGGGTTAAGTTAGTCTTTTCCTTAGTGTTATGGCTAGTGTTAACATACAGGGATAAGAAGAGACTTAGTGTGACATTCAGGGCAAGGTCTAAGTTTAAGGCAAGTATTAGGTTAGTGTTAGGTTTAGGACTCATGTTAACTTTAGACTATGGATAATGTGAGGCTTATGTGTGGATTTGTGTGAGAGCTAGGGCAGGTTTAGGGTTACAATTAGGGTTAGTGTTAGTATTAGGGTTAGTGATATACCCTGAATAGTGTTAGGGTTAGGATTAATGGTTACCCTGAGTGTTATGGCTACAGTTAGGTTTAAGGGTAGGGATAATTTGAGGGTCTGTATGAGGTTTAGTTTAAGGGCAAGGTTTAGGATTAGGGTTAGGTTTGGAGCTAAGGCTATGTTGTTGTAAGCTTTGAATTAGGTTTTATTGTTAGGGTTAGGGCTTGAACTAGAATTAGGAGTAGGGCTAAGGCTAAGGGTACTTAAGTTTAGGGTTATGGCTGGGATTAGGGTTAGGGTTAGGGTTAAAGTTAGCTTGGGATATTTTATGGTTAGTGTAAGTGTTAACAATTGTTGGTTAGGATGAATGTTGGGGTTAGAGTAAAGTTTATGTCTAGGGCTAAGATATAAGCACTAGTGTTAGGTTTAGGTCAGTGTCTAGGGTTTAATTTTAGATTTAGGGTTCATGTTAGAGTTGGGATTACAATTTGTGCCTGTGATAACTACAGTAAAGGTTGTGGTTAGGGTTAGGATTAGTGTTTAGGTTGAGGGTTAGGGTTAGAGCTAGATGTAGGGCTGGTGCTAATTTAACACAGAATGTTAGAGTTAGGATGAGGCCTGCGGTTTGATTTTGGTTAGGGTTATATTTAGGTTAGCGTTAGAGTTGTGTTACCATTAGGGTTAGAGTTTGAATTCATGGTTACTTTTAATTTACAGGTAGAGCTAGGTTTAAGATTACTGCAAATATGAGTGCTAGTGTATGGGTTTTGTCAAGAGCTATGGTTATGATTAGGGTTGGAGTTAGGGTTATGTTTATGATTAGTTTTAGGTCTATGCTACAGTTAGGATTGGGTTGTAATTAGTGGTTAGTGTTACGGTTAGTGCTAGAGATAGGCTTACACCTAGGGCTAAGGAGAGAGCTAGTGTGAGGGTTAGGGCTAAAGTTAGGGTAAGGGTTAGCATTAAGGTGATGGTTAGGGTTATGGTGATGGTTAGGGTTATGACTTTGGTATAATTAGGGTTAGAATCAGAAGTAGTGGTTAGTGTTAGTGTTAGGTCTCATATTAAATTGAGTACTGTGGCTAATGTGGGGCTTGTTTGTGTATTTTGGTGAGAGTTAGGGTTAGGGTTAGGGTTAATGTTAGGTTTGGGCTAGGGCTATGGTCTGGTTAATGTTAGAGTTAAGATTAGTGGTTACTGTGAGGGTTTGGGGTAGAGTTAGATTTAAAGCTATGTATCAAATTTGAAGTCTTGTGTGAAGTATAATGCCAGAACTATGTTTAAGATCAGTGTTAGTGTTAAGGTTATGGTTAGGATATTTTTATAAAGATTTATTTGTTTGAAAGTCAGTGTTACACAGAGAGAGAAGAGAGACAGAGAGAGAAAGGTCTTCCATTCGCTGGCTCACTCCCCAGTTGGCCACAATGGTGGAGCTGCACTGATCCCAAACCAGGATCCAGGAACTTTTTCCAGGTCTCCAGTGTGGGTGCAGGGGCTCAAGGTCTTGGGCCATCTTCTACTGCTTTCCTAGGCCATAGAAGAGAGCTGGATTGGAAATGGAGCAGCTGGCTTTCAAACCGGCAACCATATGGGATGCCAGTGCCTCAAGTCAGGGCGTTAACCTGCTGCTGCACCAAAGTGCAGGCCCCTATGGTTAGGCTTAATAATAAAATTAGGGCTATGCTATGCTGAGTGTTAAGTTTAAGAGCTAGATTTAAGGTTGTGACTGAGACTGTGATTAAGGTGAGGTTTAGGGCATGGGAGAGTTTCAGGTGAGAGCTCGTGTTAGGGTTAGGGTTAGAGCTAGGGCTATGCTACTGTTAATGTGTTAGGATTATTGGTTAGGGTGAGGGTGAGGGCTGGAATAAGCTTATAGCTCTGGCTAACTCAAGGGCTAATGTTATGTTTAGGCTGATGCCAAGGATTGGGTTCTGTGTTAGGGTAATTATTAGGATTAAGATTGGAGCTAGGGCAATGCTACAGTTAGGGTTAGGGTAGAATTAGGGTTAGAGGGAGGGTTTAAGCTATAGTTAGATTTAGGGCTTGGGCTAAGGTGAGGCCTAGTGTTAGTGTTAGACTGAAGCCTATGGCAAGATTAGGTTTAGGTTTGGTTTAGGATTATGGTTAGAGTTACTCTACCATTAGGGTTAGAGTTAGAATTCATGGGTACTGTTAGGATTGGGGACAGAGCTAGGTTTAGGACTACAGTAACTGTGAGGGCTTGTGTATGGATTAAAGTGAGGGTTAGGGTTAGGATTGGATTTATTGTTAAGTGTAGGATTAGATTTAGGTCTATTCTACAGTTAGGATTAGGTTTAGAATTAGTGGTTAATGTTAGGGTCTGTGCTAGAGTTAAATTTATTCCTAGGACTAAGGAGGGAGCTAGTGTGAGGGTTAGGTCCAGGGCTAAGGTTAGGGTTAGTGTTAGTGTGAGGGTAAGGTTGCCATTTAGGGTTATGGATACACTCCATTTAGGGTTAGGGTTAGAATCTGTGATTAGTTTTAGGGATAGGGCTAGAGATAGCTTTAAGGCTAAAGTGAAAGAAAGGGCTAGTGTGTGGGTTTTTGTGAGAGCTAGGGTTAGGGTTATTGGGTTAGGGTTTGGGTTAGGGTTATTGTTAGAAAAAGGTGTAGGGGGCTGGCACTGTGGCGTAGTTGGTAAAGCCGCTGCCTGCATTGCAGACATCCCTCACTGGCACAGGTTAGAGTCCTGGCTGCTCCACTTCCAACCAGCTCTCTGACATGGCCTGGGAAAGTAGTAGAAGATGGCCCATGTCTTGGGCCCCTACACCACTGTGGGAAACCCAGAAGAAGTTCCTGGTTCCTGTCTTCAGATTGGTGTAGCTCTAAATGTGCAGTCATTTATGAAGTGAAACAGCAGATGAAGTCTTTTCTCTCTCTCTCTCTCTGCCTCTCCTTCTTGTTCTTTGTAACTCTGAATTTCAAATAAATAAATAAATATAAATAAATAAATAAATAAATAAATAAAATTTTAAAAATAAAGAAGAAGGTGTAGGATCAGGGTTAAATCAGTTTTTAGTCTTGGGGTTACTGCTATAATTAGGTTAGTGACTATGGCTAAGGAGAGAGCTAGTGTGAGGTTTAAGGCCATATCTAGGGTTAGAGTTTTGATTAAGGTTAGAGTTACATTTAGGGTCAGAGTGAAGTTTAGGGTTATGACTATGCTATGGTTAGGGTTAGAGTTAGAATTAGTGGTTATTGTTAAGGTTAAACTGCATGTTAATTTAGGACTATTGGTGATGCAAGGGCCTGTGTGAGGATTTGAGTGAGAACTAAGGTTAGGTTTAGGGATGCAATTAGGGTTAGTGTTAGGATTAGGGCTAGGGCAATACCCTGGATAGTGTTAGGGATAGGATTATTGGTTACCATGAGGGTTACAGCTAGAGTTAAGTTTAAGGCTAGGGCTAATTTCCTCACCCTGACTATTGATGAGCAACTTGATATGTTATCCCTCTTAGTATTTTTTTTGTTTGTTCTACTTAATACTTTTGGTTGAATACTGTAATAAATACACAATTATTCTTAAGTGTTGAAACTTAACTGAAAAGTGATCACTGTTAAATATAAGAGTGGGAATAAGAGAGGGAAGAGATGTGCAATTTGAGACATGCTCAAGCTGACTTACCTCAAACGGTAGAGTTAGAAACATACCAGGGGATTCCAATTCAATCCCATCAAGGTGGCATGTACCAATGCCATCTCACTAGTCCCAGTGATCAATTTCTGTTCACAATTGATCATAATGATAGGACTAAGAACCAAAGGGATCACATAAACAAGAATACTGTCTGCAAATACTAGCTGATAGAATAAAAAGGGGATAGAGGACTAAGAACCAAAGGGATCACATAAACAAGAATACTGTCTGCAAATACTAGCTGATAGAATAAAAAGGGGATAGAATGATCCAACATGGGAAGTGAGATACACAGCAGACCCATAGAATGGCAGATGTCCTAAACAGCATTCTGGCCTCAGAATCAGCCCTTAAGGCATGTGGATCTGGCTGAAAAGCCCATGAGAGTATTTCAGGCATGGAAAGCCAAGACACTCTGGGAAAAAAAAAACCTAAATGCAAGATCTCCGCGAGTGAGATCCCAGTGGAAAGAACGGGTCATCAAAGAAGGAGGTACCTTTCTCTGAAGGGAGCAGAGAACTTCCACTTTGACCATGGCCTTGTCTAAATATGATCAGAGTCGGTGAACTCAGGGGCTTCCATAGCCTTGGCAGCTCATGACAAGAGCCTAGGGTGATTACTGATGCCATAAACAAGAGTGTCAATTTGTTAAGTCAACAACTGGAGTCACTGTGCACTTACTCCTCATGTAGGATCTTTGTCCTTAGTGTGCTGTACATTGAGATTTAATGCTATAACTAGTACTCAAACAGTATTTTTCACTTTATGTTTCTGTGTGGGAGCAAACTGTTGAAATCTTAATGCATGCTAAACTGATCTTCTATATATAAAGAGAAACGAAAATGAATCTTGATGTGAATGGAAGGGGAGAGGGAGTGGGAAAGGGGAGGGTTGTGGGTGGGAGGGACATTATGGGGGGGAAGCCATTGTAATCCATATTCTGCACTTTGGAAATTTATATTCATGAAATAAAAGTTTAAAAAAAAGGCTAGGGCTAATTTGAGGGCCACTGTGAAGTTTAATTTCAGGGTTAGGGTTAGGATTAAGGTTAGGGTTGGGCTATGCTATGCACATGATTAAGGTAAGAATTTGTGATTAGGATGAGGGTTAGGGCTAGAGTTGTGTTTAAAGCTAGGGCTCAGTTGATGGCTACTGTTAGATTATGGTACCAATAGGATTTGGGTTAGTGTTAATGTTAGGTTTTGGGTTAGCTTTAGTATTACGTTTAGAGCTAGTACTGTGCTGTGGTAAGGATTGGATCTAGTGTTTAGTATTAGTGTTAGGGCTTTAATTAGATTTAGGACTATGGCTAAGGCAAGAGGTTCTTTAGGGATAAAGCCAGGGTTAAGGTAATGGTTAAAGCTAAGGAAATGCTACAGTTAGTTTTAAAAGTGTTAGGAGTATTGGTCAGGGTGGGGGTTAAGGCTAGAGTTAGTTTTAGGACTACTTTGAATGCAAGGGCTATTGTATGTATTTGGGGTAGACCTAGAGTTAGGGTTAGGATTATGGTAAATTTAGGGTTAGGATTAAAATTAGGGTTAGGTCTAGACTGCTTTTAGGATTAAGGTTAGAATTAGTGATTAGGGTGAGGTTTAGTGATAGAGTTAGGTTTAATTCCAGTGCTGAGTCAATGACTAGTGTGGGTTTAGGGCACAGAATAGTGTTAGTGTTAGTGTTAGTGTTAGGGTTAGGGTTAGCATTACAATTAGAGCTAGGGATATGCTATGGCAAAGATTAGATTTAGTGGTTACTGCTAGGGTTAGTGCTTGGATTAGATTTAGGAATATGGCTAAGACAAGGCTACTTGAGGGGTAGGGTCAGGACTAGTGTTAAGGTTAGGTTTAGGTTTAGGGATCAGATAGAGTTATGGCTAGGGCAATGCTACTGTTAGCGCTAGTGTTAAGATTATTGTTTAGGGTGAGGGGTAGGGCTAGAGTTAGGTTTAGAGCCTGGGTTAAAGTGAGGCTTAGTATTAGAGTTAGTCTGTGGCCTAAGGTTAGGTTAGAGTTGGGCTTAGGTTTGCAATGAGCATTAGGGCTATGCTACAGTTAGGATTAGTGTTAGTTAATGGTTAGTGTTAGAATAAGGTTTAGGACTACTGTGAACGCAAGGGCTAGTAAGTGGATTTGGGCAAGAGCTAGGGTTAGGGTAAGTTTAGGATTAAACTTAGGTTTAAGTCTACGCTACTTTTAGGATTAGGGTTAGAAATAGCATTTAGTGTGATTATTAGGGATATAATTGGGTTTATGGCTAGGGCTGAATTGATGGCTCATGTGATGCTTAGGGCCCTAAGTAGGGTTAAGGTTAGGTTTAGGGTTAGGTTTATGATTAAAACTAAGTCTATGCTATGGTTTGTATTATGGCTAGGGTTAGTGGTTAGAGTGAGAATTAGGGTTAGTTAGTTTAGGGTTTGGGTAAGGAGAGGCCTAGTGTTAGAGTTAGGCCAAAGCCTGGGGTTAGGTTAGGGTTTGGATTAAGGTTAGGATTAGGATTAGAGCTAAACTAAGGTTGAGGTTACGGTTTGAATTAGTGATTACTGTTAGGGTTATGGCTAGGACTACTGCTAATGCAAGAGCTTGTGTGTGGTTTTGTTGAGAGCTTTGGTTAAGGTTAGGGTTGTAGTTACTGTTAGGTTTTGGATAGGTTTAGGCCTATGCTAAAGTTAGGATTAGGGTTAGATTATTGATTATGATTAAAGTTAGTGCTAGAGATAGGTTTAGGCCTAGGGCTAAGGAGAGAGGTACTGTGATGGCTAGTGTCCAGGGCTAGGGTTACAATTAGGGTTAGGGTTATCATGAAGCTAGATTTAAGAGAAATCTGATGGTTAGGGTTACAGCTATGGTTCAGTTAGGGTTCGGTTAAGAATTACTGGTTAGTGTTAGGATTAGAGCTGTTGACAACTTTAGGACTAATGTAAATGTGAGGTCTAGTCTGTGGATATGGCCAAGAGCTAGCTGGATTTATGATTTTGGTGGTTACAGTTTAGGATTAGGGTTATATCTATACTACAGTTAGGATTAGGAGTAGAATTAGTTTTTAAATCTAGGAGTAAATCCTAAATAGGTAAAAAACTAGGGCTAAGGAGAGAGCTAGTGAGGGTTACAGTCAGGTCTAGTTAGGTTTAGGGGTAGATGCTATGGTGAGTTTTAGGTTTAGGTTTATGGTTAGGGTTTGGCTTAGGATTAGGGTTACAACTATGCTATGATTATGGTTAGAGTTAGAATGGTTAGTGATACTATTATATCTTAGGTTAAGTTTAGAACTGTGGTAATGCCAGGGCTTTTGGGCAGATTTGAGTGTGATCTATGGTTAGGGTTGAATTTCTGATTAGTTTTTGTATTAGGATTAAGGCTATGGCTATAGCCTTTTAGTGATTAGAGTTCGTATTAGTGTTTACCTTGAAGGTTAGGGCTACAGTTAGATTTAAGGCTATGGCTAATTTTAGGGCTATATGAGGTCCAGTGCCAGGACTAGGGTTAAATTAAGTTTAGGATTAGGGTTAGGGTTAGGGTTAGGGTTAGGATTAGGATTAGGATTAGAGTGAGGGCTATGCTAATGCCTAGGTATGGGTGATTCTGTGAGGCTGCCAGCCTTGCTCATGAAGGAGGTTGAGAGGGCATAGTGTGCCATGCCTCCTGGGAGGGACAAGGCAGTCTGGTTCCCCGCAGGCAGCAGGAGCCCCAGGTGCATTTCTCCATGCCCCTGCCTTCTGTCAATCAGGTAAACTGCTTTCAGGTATGGCTCAGGCCCACCTGGAAAGCTACCCTAGTTATGTGACCTTCAAGCTGATTGGAGAGGCATATTGGCACCAGTGTTGTTTCTGTCCTAGAGAGTTAGTGTTCTCCTTAATTAGTTATGATCCTTCTGCTTGCCTTTTAAAAGTGTACATGGTTGTGAGTAAAGATGGACGTGTTCACTGAAGCTTGTCCCCAGTGCTTTTTGTGGAAAAACACCTTCGCCCCTTTCTCCCCAACAGTGTGAACTTCTCGGGACAAGTCTGCACTTAGGGTTAGGTTCAGAATTAGTGGTTAGGGTGAGAGTTAAGCCTAGAATTATGTTTAAGGCTTAGGCTGAGTTTTTGGATAGTGTGAGGTTTAGGGCATAGGATAGGGTTAGTTTTAGGCTTCAGGGTTATAGTTATTTTTACTAAGATGATTAGAGCTAGGTCTATGCTATGAAAGGATTAGATTTATTTGTTAGTATTAGTGTTAGAGCTTGAGTTAATTTAGGATTAAGGCTAAGGCTAAGGTAAGGCTACTTGAGGGTTTCTGCCATGGCTAGGGTTATTGTTAGGGTTAGCATTAGAAAAAGGGTTAGGATTATTGCTAAGGCAATGCTACAGTTAGTGTTAGTGTTATTTTAGTGTTAGGATTATTGGTTAGGGTGAAGGGTAAGGTTAGTGTTTATTTCAACTTTTATTTAATAAATATAAATTTTGAAAGTATAACTTTTGAATTATAGTGGCTTTTCCCCTAATAACATCCCTCCCACACACAACCATCCCATCTCCCACTCTCTCCTATCCAATCCTTCGTCAAGACTCATTTTCAGTTATATTTTTTAAAGATTTATTTCATTTATTTGAAAGAGTTACAAAGAGAGGGAGAGACAGAGAGAGAGGTCTTCCATCCACTGGTTCACTCCCCAGATGGCTGAAATGGCCGGCACTGGGCCAAACCGAAGCCAGGAGCCAGGAGCTTCCTCCAGGTCTTACATGCTGATGCAGGACCCAAGGACTTGGGCCATCTTCTACTGCTTTCCCAGGCCATAGCAGAGAGCTGGATTGGAAGAAGAACAGCTGGAACTAGAACCGGTGCCCATATGGGATGCTGGCACTACAGCAGAGGATCAACCTACTGCACCACACCACAGGCCCCTCAATTATCTTTATAATACAGAAGGTCAACTTAGTATATACTAAGAAAAGATTTCAACAGTTTGCACCCAAACAGGTACACAAAGCATGAAGTACTCTTCGAGTTTTACCATTTATTCGTATAGTACAACACATTAAGGACAAAGGTCCTACATGGAGAGTAAGTGCACAGTAACTCCAGTTGTTGATTTAACAATTGATACTCTTATTTATGACTTCAGTAATCATCTGAGGCTCTTGTCATGAGCTGGCAAGGCTTCGGAATCCTCTTGAGTTCACAAACTCCAACCTTATTCAGACAAGGACAATCAAAGTGGAAGTTCTCTCTTCCCTTCAGAGAAAGGTACCTCCTTCATTGATGGCCCATTCTTTCCACTGAGATCTCACTCACAGAGATCTTTCATTTAGGTCATTTTTTGCCACAGTGTCTTGGCTTTCTATGCCTGAGAAATTCTCATGGGCTTTTTAGCTGGATCTGAATGCCTTAAGGACTGATTCTGAGGCCAGAGTGCTGTTTAGGACATCTGACAGTCTGAGTCTGCTCTGCATCATGCTTCTCATGTCGGATCATTCTCTCCTTTTTAATTCTATCAGTTAGTATTAACAGACACTGGTCTTGTTTATGTGGCCCCTTTGACTCTTAGACTTATCATTATGATCAATTCTGAACTTAACCTGATCACTATGACTAGTGAGATGGCATTGGTACATGCCACCTTTATAGGATTGATTTGGAATGCCCTAGAACATTTCTAGTTCTACCATTAGGGGTAAATCCTTGTGAGCATGTGCAAACTGTACTTCTCTTCCCTCTCTTATTCCCACTTTTATATTTAACAGGGATCACTTTTCAGTTAAATTTAAACACCTAAGAATAATTGTGTGTTAATTAAAGAGTTCAACCAATGGTATTAACTAGAACAAAAAATACTAAAAGGAAAAAAAATAGTAAATTGTTCCTCGACAGTCAGGACAAGGGCTGATCAAGTCATGTTTCTCATAGTGTCAGTTTCACTTTAACAGGTTTCCTTTTAGGTGCTCAGTTAGTTGTCATTGATCAGGGAGAACATATGATATTTGTCCCTTTGGGACCGACTTATTTCATTCAGTATGTTTTACAGATTCCTCCATTTTGTTCAAATGACCAGATTTAATTTTTTTATTGTTGTATAGTATTCTATAGAGTATATATCCTATAATTTCTTTATCCAGTCTTCTGTTGATGGGCATGTAGGTTGATTCCACATCTTAGCTATTGTGAATTGAGCTGCCATAAACATTGAGGTGTAGACAGATCTTTTATTTGCCAATTTGATTTCCTTTGGGTAAATTCCAAGGAGTAGGATGGCTGGATCATGTGGTAGGTCTATTTTCAGGTTTCAGAAGAATCTCCAAACTTTCTTCCACAGTGGCTTTACTGGTTTGCATTCCCAACAGTGGATTAGTGTGCCTTTTCCCCCACATCCTTGCCAGCATCTGTTGTTAGCTGATTACTGTATGTAAGCCATTCTAACCAGGGTAAGGTAAAACCTCATTGAGGTTTTGATTTCCATTTCCTCGATGGCTAGTGATCCTGAAAATTTCTGCATGTGTCTGTTAGCTGTTTGGATTTCCTCTTTTGAAAAATGTCTATTTAGGTCCTTGGCTCATCTCTTATGTGGATTGTTTGGTTGTTGTGGAGTTTCTTGATCTCTTTGTAGATTCTGGTTTTTAATCCTTTATCAGTTGCATAACTTGCAAATATTTTTTCCCCATTCTGTCAGTTACCTCTTCACTTTCCTGACTGTTCCTTTTGCTTCTCAATTTGATACAGTCCCAATTGTTAATTCTGGCTTTGACTGCCTGTGCCTCTGGGGACTTTTCTGAGAAATCTTTGCCTGTGCTGATGTCTTGCAGGGTTTCTCTGAGGTTCTACAGTAATTTGATGGTGTTGGGTCATGGTTTAGGTCTTTAATCCATGTTGAGTGGATTTTTGTGTAAGCTGTAAAGTAGGGGTTTTGCTTCATGCTTCTGCATGTGGAAATCCTGTTTTCCCAGCACCATTTGTTGAATAGACTGTCCTTGCTCCAGGAATTTGTTTTAGATCCTTGATTTAATATAAGTTGGCTGTAGATGTTTGGATTGATTTCTGGTGTTTCTATTCAGTTATATTGTAATTCTCATCCTAGAGATCTTTGACATTCTCAGTTAACTTTATTCCAAGGTATTTGAATTTTTGTAGCTATTGTGAATGGGATTGATTTTAGAGGTTCTTTCTCAGCCATGGCATTGCCTGTGTATACAAAGGCTGTTGATTTGTGTGCATTGAATTTACATCCTGCTACTTGGACAAACTATTCTGTGAGTTCCAATAGTCTCTTAGTAGAGTTCTTTGGATCCCATAAATAATCATATCATTTGCAAAAAGGGATAATTTGACTTCTTCCTTCCCAATTTATACCCCTTTAATTTCTTTTTCTTGCCTAATGGCTCTGGCTAAAACTTCCAGAACTATATTGAATAGCAGTGGTGAGAGTGGGCATCCCTGTCTTGTATCAGAGCTCAGTGGAAATGCTTCCAACTTTTCCCCATTCAATAGGATGCTGGCCGTGGGTTTTTCATAAATTCCCTAATTGTATTGAGGAATGTTCCTTCTAAACCCAATTTGCTTTAGAGTTTTAATTATGAAAGGGTGTTGTATTTTATCAAACGCTTTCTCGGCATCTATTGAGATAATCATATGGTTTTTCTTCTGCAGTTTGTTAATGTGGTGTATCACATTGATTGATTTGCAAACATTGAACCAGCCCCAATTCTATCGTATTGGAATCTCAGTCTCTCTATAAGTCCCTTAACATACCTTTTAAATACCCTGGTTCCCTGTAATTAGGTGCATATGTGTTTATAATAATTAAATCTTCCAGTTGAATTGATCCCTTGATCATTATATGGTGCCACTCTTTGTCTCTTTTAACAGTTTTTTGTTAAAGTTTATTTTTCTGTTGGCATGGAGTATCTTTTTATAACTTTTCCCTTTCTGCTAGTGTCTCAGTTTTGTCTGCAGTTTTGTCTCATCTGTCTTTCCAGCACTTGTGTGGAGACTCTCAGCAGCTGGAGTCCTGAGCCATGGGCACCCATGCCTTCACATAGATCCACCATGTCCCTCTAATTACACTCTAATTATAGAAGAGTTTTATCTGCCATTTTTCCCCTAACTCTTCTCTGTGGCTACCTTATCTCCACTTTTATTAAATATCTTCTCCTGGACTATCAGTAAGCTCCCTCCCTATTCCACCATCTGGGAAGGACTCCCCAGAGCTAGTGTTTTAGGGCTTGAGCTAAGCCAAGGTTTAGTATTAGAGTTAGTCTGAGGCCTAGGGTTAAGTTAGGGCTTGGGTTAGGCTCAGGATTACAGTTAGAGTAACATTAGAGATAGTGTTATAATTAGTAGTTAATGATAGGATTAGGTCTAAGTAAGGTTTAGGACTACTGGGAATACAAGGGCTAGTGTGTGGATTTGTTTGAGAGTGTGGGTTAAGGTTAAGATTAGGGGTAGAGTTAGGGTTAGGATTAGGATTTGGTCTATGTTTTATTGTTAGGGTTAGAAATTTGTAATAGGGTGATGGTTAGGGCTAGAATTAAGTTTAAGGCTAAGGCTGAGTTGATGGATAGTGTGATATTTAGGGCTTTAAATAGGGTCGGGGTTAGTGTTAGAGTTTGTGTTAGGATTATGATTAGAAGTAGGGCTATGCTATGGTTTGGATTATGGTTAGGATTACTGCTTAGTGTGAAGGTTAGGGCTAGACTTAAGTTTAAGGTTAGGTCTGAATTGATGGCTACTGTGAAGTTTAAAGCCCAGGATGGGGTTAAGGTTAAGATTAGGGTTCCAGTTAGGATTAAGGTTAGGTTGAACTTTAGGATTACAATTAGATATAGGGCTATGCTATGGCAAGGATTAGAATTAGTTCTTAGTGTTAAAGTTTGGCTTGAATTAGATGTAGGTCTAGGGCTATGACAACATCTACACTGAGGTTTAGGACCAGGGCTAGGGTTAGGGTTTGGGTTAAAGTTAGGTTTTGGCTATTTCTATGCTACAGTTAGGGCTAGTGTAAGTTTTAGGATTTTTTTAGGCTGAATGTTAAGGCTAGAATAAGGTTTATTTGGACTAAGACAAGGCCAGTGTTAAGTTTAGGTATATACTTAGGGTAAGGGTTAGGGTTAAAATTACAATTTGAACTCAGGCTATTCTATGGTTATGGTTATGGTTATGATTAGGGTCAGTGGTTTGTGATATGGTTAGCATTAGAGTTATGTTCAGGGCTGTGACTAACTCAAGGCCTAGAGTTAGAAGTTGACCAAGGTCTATGATTAGGTTTAGGTTAGGTTTAGGTTTAGCATTAGGGTAGGTCTATGCATCATTAGTGTTAGGGTTAGAAATAGTGCTTATTTTCAGAGTTAGGGCTAAAGTTAGCTTTACATCTACTGAAAATGTGATGGCTAGTGTGTGTATTTGGGCTAGAGCTGGATTAGTGTTAGGGTTAGTGTTTCATTCAGGTTATATTTAGGTCGATGCTACATTGGGATTAGAGTTAGAATTAGAATTGGTTTTTAATGTTAGGGTTACTACTAGAGTTAGGTTTATGACCAGGGCTAAAGAGAGAGCTAGTGTAAGGTTAGGGCCAGTGATAGTGTTAGGGTTAGGAAAAGTTGAGGGTAAGACTGATGGCTATGCTAGGGTTAGGGTTAGGGTTAAAATTTGTGGTTATTTTTAGGGTTACAGCTAATGCTAAGTTTAGCAGATTGTCTAATGGGAGGGTTTTTGTGTGGACTTGCATGAGAGGTCAGTTTAGAGATAGAATTAGGAGAAGTGTTAGTGGTAAAATTAGGGCTTGGGCTATTCCCTATTTAGTGTTAGTGTTAGGAGTAGTATTTACCATGATATTTAGGGATAGTGGTGGGCTAGGGAGCAATATAGTGCCAGGCCTAGGGATGGGTTAGGCATAGGGTTTGTGTTAGGATTAAAATTACAGCTAGGGATATGCAGTGCTTACAATCATAGTTAAGATTAGTGGTCAGGGTGAGGGTTGGGGCTACAGTTAAGTTTAAGGCTAGGGCTGAATGGATGGCTAGTGTGATGCTTAGGTTATGAGATGGGGTTAGTGATAGGGTTTGTGTCAGGGCTAGTGTTAGGGTTAGGTTTAAGGCTAGGGCTACACTACAGTTAATGTAAACTTTATGATTATTGGTTAGTGTGAAGGTTAAGGTTCGAGTAAGGCTTATTGTTTGCACTAAGATAAAGGTTAGTTTTAGTGTTTGGCCTAGAGTTAGGCTTAGGGTTACAGTTAGGATTATGATTCGAGCTAGGACTATGCTATGGTAGCATTAGGGTTAGGATTAGAGGTTAGAAATAGGGTTAGGGCTAGAGTTAAGTTTAGGGGTTGGGTTAGATGAGGCCTAGTATTAGAGTTTGGCTGAAGCCTAGGGTTAGGTTAGGTGTAGAGTTAGGTTTAAGATTAGGGTTAGAGTTAAACTACCATTAGGGTTAGTATTTGAATTCATGGTTACTCTTAGGGTTAGGACTAGAGTTAGGTTTAGGACTACTGCAAATGAGAGGGATAATATGTAGATTTGGGCAAGAGTTAAGGTTAAAGTTAAGGTTGGGGTTAGGGTTAGGTTTAGGATTAGGTTTAGTTCGATGCTACTGCTAGGATTAGCCATAGAAATATTGGCTAGTGTTAGGGTTAGTGCTAGAGTTAGATTAACACTTAAGGCCAAGGAGATATCTAGTGTGAATAGCTAGGGTTAGAGTTAGGGTGATGGTTAGGTTAATGGCTATTAGGGTTAGAATTAGTGGTTAGTGTTAGGGTTGGGCCAGAGATAGCTTTAGGACTAATGTGAATGTGTGGGCTAGGGTGTGGATTTGGGTGAGAGCTAATATTAGGTTTAGGGTTTAGGTTAGAGTTAGGGTTAGGGTTAGGGTTAGGGCTGTAGTTAGTTTTAGGTTTAGGATTAGGTTTAGGTCTATGCTACAGTTAGGATAAGGGTTAGAGTTAGTTTGTAATCTTGCATTATTGCTAGAGTTAGGTACTGACTAGGGCTAAGAAGAGAGCTAGTGTGAGGGTTAGGGACATGTCTAGTTTAGGATTAGGTTTTTGGTTATGGTTATTATGAAGTTTAGGGTTATAGCTATGCTAAGGTTAGAGTCATTTTAGAATTAATAGTGTTAGGGTTAGGTCTCAAGTAAAGTATAGAACTATGGCTAATGTGAGGGCTTGTATGTGGATTTCCTTGAGAGCTAGTGTTAGAATTATGGTTATGGCTAGCTTTAGTTTAGGATTAGGGCTAGTGTTAGGATTATGGTTTATCATGAGGGTTAGGGCTAGAGTCTAATTTGAGGGCTAGTGTGAGGTATTAGTGCCAGGGCTAGGGTTAGGATTATGGTTATGGTTAGGGTTAAGTTTAGGATTATAATTAGATCTAGGGCTCTGCTATGCTTAGGATTAGAGTTAGGATTAGTGATTAGGTTGTGATTGGGGCTAGAGTTAGGTTTAACGCTAGAGCTGATTGAAGGCTAGTGTGAAGTTCAGACATGGGCTAGGTTTAGGGCTAGGGCTAGGGCTAGGGCTTTGCTTAGGGTTAGGATTATGATTAGAGTTCACATTAACCATAGATTCAGCCATAGTCTTAAATTTAACTCTATCCCTAAATATCACCCTAACTACTAATTCTATCCCTGTACCCAAGCATTATAGAGACCTAGCTCTAAGCATAATCCTAAGCCTAACCCTAACCCAAGCCCTGGCACTAACTTTAAACTAGACCTTTCCTCAGCTCAAGGTCTAAACCTAATTCTAGCCCTAACCCTCATCCTAACCTCTAACCTTAAACCTAATCCTAACCATAGCATAGCCCTAGTTTGAATCATAATCCCAACCCTAACCCTAAACCTAAACCTAACCCTAGGCATTGGCCTAACCGGAACACTATCCTTCATCTTAGACCAAGCAATAAATATTACTCCAGCCCTAACCTTCACCCTAACCAATAATCTTAACACTAAACCTAACCATCACTCTAGCCCTAATTCTATCCCCAACCTTATCCCTGCATTCAACCCAGACACTAACCCTGTATCATACTCAGCCTCACATGAACCATAGACTCAGACTTAGCATTAAACCCAGCTGTAACCCTAACCCTCACCATAACCACTCATCCTAACCTCAAGGTTAAGTAACCCCAACCATATAGTAATAAGTACCCTAATCCTCACACTAACCAGAACATAGCACTACCCCGAATCCTAACACTAAATATAATCTTAACTCTAGCTCTCACCAAAATCAGCACACAAGCCCTTGCAATAGCCATAGTACTAAAATTAACATGAGTCAAAACCCTCATACTAATCACTAATTCTAACCCTAACCCTAACAGAAGCATAGCTGTATCTCTAACACTAACCCTGATCCTAGCAGTAGGCCCTGCCCTAAACCTCACACTAGCATTCTCTTTAGCCCTATTCATTAACCTAAATCTAGAAGTAACCCTAGGACTAAAAACTAAATCTAACCATAATCCTAATTGAAACATTGACTAATCCTAATCCTAAACCTATACCTAATTCTAACCCTAACCCTAACTCTATAACTAACCTAAACCATAATACTCACCCTTGCCCAAACCCATACACTGGCCCTCGCAATTGCAGTAGTCCTATTGCAGCTCAATTCACAATAGCTAAGACCTGGAACCAACCCAAATGCCCATCAACAGTAGACTGGATAAAGAAATTATGGGACATGTACTCTATAGAATAATATATAGCTCTAATCCCAAGTATAGCATAACACTATCTCTAATCATAATCCTAATGTTAACACTAAACCTCACCCTAACCCTAGCCCTGGCAAATATAACTCACATGAATCCTCAAATTTCTCCAAGACTCAAATCTGGCTATAGCCATAACCCTCATAGTAACTGTATCCTTACCTTAACACTAATCAAGTCATATCCCTAGCCCTAATTCTACACTAACCCTAATCATAAACCCTAACCCTAACACTAGCCTTTACCAAAATCTGCACACATGCTCACATTAGTCATAGTCCTAAACTTAACATGAGGCCTAATACTAAAAATAACCAATAATTGTAAAACTAAACTTAACTGTAGCATAGTGATAAACCTAAACTTCACCCTCACCCTAACCCTAACCCTAGACTTGGCCCTAATGCTACACTAGCTCTCTCCTTAGATATAGTCAATAACTTAACTCTAGTAGTAGCCCCCAAATAAAAATAATTTTAACACAAATTCTATCTATAATATAGACCTAACCTTAATCCTAAACCTATCCCTAACCCTAACATGAACTCTATCCTTAACCATAGCTCTCACCTGAATCCACACACTAGCCCATGTGTTTGCAGTAGTCCTAAATCTATCTCTACACCTAATACTATGAATTCTAAACCTAACAATAGTTGTAACATAGTGATAACCCTAACCGTGACCCAAACACTAACCCTAAACCTAACTCTAACACTAAACCTGACCGTAGCCCTAGCTCTGAACCTTACCCTAACACTAGCTCTTTCCTTAGCCCTAGATGTAAACCTAACCATACCACTAACCCTAACTCTAACAACTAATTCTTGCTCTATTCCTAACTGTAGAATAGATTAAACCTAATTCTACAACTAATCCTAACCCCAACCCTATCCCCTACTGAAGCTCCAACAAAATACACAGGGCAAAGTTGTAGCCCTAATCCTAACACTAACCCTAACTGTAACCCTAAACCTAACCCTGGCTCCGGCCCAAATCCACACGCATTACCATAGCCCTAAACTTAACATGAGACCTAGCCTCAACACTAACCAATTATAACCCTAATCCTAACCTTAACATAGCCATAATCCTATACCTCAGCCTAACTTTAATCCTAACCCTGCAACTGGCCCCAACCTCACACTAACTCTCTGTTAAACCCTAGTCATAAACCTAACTAAAGAAGTAACCTTAATACTAACCACTAATTCTTCCTTAATCCTAACTGATTCATAGACCTAAACATAATGCTAGAATTAACAGTAACCTGAACCCTAACACTAACACTGTTGCCCAAATCCACACAATAGCCATTGTGTCCACAGGCCTAACCCAAGCCCCAAACCTAACCCTAACCATAGCCATCATTCAAATGCTAGCCCTGGCACTATACTATTCAGTAACCCTCAAGTTAGCCTTAGTCTCAAATCTAATCTATCCCTACCCTCATGGTAACTGCTATCCTAACCCTAACACCTGCCAGAACATAGCCCTAGCCCTAATCTTAACACTAACTCTAACCCTAACCCTAACCCTAGCTCTTGCAGAAATCCTCAAACTCTCATATTAGCCACAGTACTAAACTTAAGGAGAGACCTAAGCCTAACACTAACCATTAACCCTAAACCTAACACTTACTTTTAGCTGTAACCCTAAACCTCACCCTAACACTTACCCAAATATGAATGCAAACCTGAACCCTTGACCTGGAACTAAACATCACACTAACTCTCTGTGGTGGAATAAGAAGCTAAGATGGCCGCTGGCAACAGAAACTGGTGGTAACAGGTTGTGATTGGATGGTTTTGGAAACCACATGACAGTGGAGCCTGCCTGGCAATAGGCTGTGATTGGGTGGCTTCAGAAACTGCCTGGCAACAGGGTGTGATTGGTTAGGGCATAGACCACCCCTTGACTGGATTGGCTGCCTTGGCTATAAAAGCTGCTGTAGCAACTGAAATAAATGAGTCTGAAGGCTGCTTGCTCAGGCCTGCTTTCACCCAACTCCCGGGGTCTGTGTTGTGACTCCGTGCCTCTTGCCCCCACCACATTCTTCCTCTCAGAAATGAATCCACCGCAACAGTTCTCTCCTTAGCCCTATTCATTAAAATAACTCTAGCAGTATCCTTAAGATTAAAAATTAATTCTAACCCTAATCATTATCATAGCATAAACTTAACACTAATTCTAAACCTATCCCTACCCCTAACTCTTACCTGAACACCAAACTAAACCCAAACTCTCACACATATCCGCACACTAGCCCTCACTTTTTCAATAATGCCAAAATTATCTCTAGCCTTAACCCTAACACTGAACACAATTCTATCCCTATCCCTGACTGTATCATAGCCACAATCCTAACCATTACCCTAATCTTAAACTAACCCTAACCTGAATTCTAATCCTAGTCCTGGACCTAACCCTAATACTAGCTGTCCCCTTAGTCCTTGGTATAAACCTAACTCTAGCACTAACCTTAATACTAAGGACTAATTCCAACCATAATCCTAACCATACCATAGAACAAAACCTAATCCTAAACCCAATCCTAACACCAACCCTTACAGTACATTAGCTCTTACCCAAATCCACTCACTATCACATTTGCAGTAGTCCTAACCTATCTCTAGCCCTAATGATAACAGTAACCATGAATTTTAAATCTAACTCTATCTGAAGAGTAACTCTAACCCTATTCTTAAACTTAAATCTTAATCTAAACCTAATATAAATCTAAGCTTTGGCTGAACTCTAACACTAGGCTTCAGCTTAGCCCAAGATCTAAGCCTAACTCTAGCCCCAACGCTCACCCTAACCTCTATTCCTAACCCTAACCCTAACCATAGCATAGCCCTAGTTCAAATAATAATCTTAATCCTAACCCCAATCCCAAAATTAAACCTAGTCATCGGCCTAACCCTAACACTAGCCCTAATGTTAGCCCAAGCCATAAACCTTACTCCAGCGCTAACCATAATCCTAAATGATAAATTGTAACTCTTCTATTAACTATAGCATAGCCATTCCTCTAACCCTTACCCTAACTCTAGCCCTGGGCTGAACCTTGACAATAACCATATCCTGTGCCCTAAATATCACACTGGTCATTGACTCCGTCCTAACCTTAAACCTAACTAATGTCTTGACTCTCACCTGAACCACTAATCCTAACCCTATTCATAAGCATAGGATCACCCTACCTCTAATAATAATCATAACACTAACCCTAAACTTAACAATAAGTACTAATTCTATTCCTTAACATAGCATAGCCCTAGCTGTAATCATAATCCTAAAACAAACTCTAACCCTAATCCTAAACGTAAGCCTGGGTATCATTTAAACCTTAACACTAGCCTTGTTTTAGCAAAGCTGTAAACCTAACTCTAGCCATAACCCTCATCATAATCAATAATCCTAACACTGACACTAACCTTATCATAGCCTTAGCCCTAACACTAAACCTAGCCCTAAAACTTACCCTAATCCTAAACCTCACAGTAGCCATCAACTCCACCCTAGCCTTGAACCTAATGTTAGCCTTAAACCTCACCCAAATCACTAATACTACCCATAAGCCTAAGTATACCACAACCTTAGTTCAAATTGTAATCTTAACTCCAACACTAACCCTAACTCTAATCACAACCCTAGCCCAGCCACTATATCTTGCATGAGCACTCAAACTATCTCTAGCCTAAAACCTAACTGTAGCTCTAACATGCATGGTAACCACTAACCCTAACCCTAACACTAACCAGGGCTAGCCCAAGGCCCTATCCTTAGTCCTGATTCTAATACTAATTATAATCCTAACGCTAACCTGAGCACTCACCAAAATGTGCAAACAAGACATCTCATTATCCATAGTCTTAAATGTAACTTTAGTTCTAACCCTAAAGTTAACCACTAATTCAAATCCTAACCTTAAATATATCATAGCCATAACCCTGACCATCAATGTAACTGTAACCCTAATCCTAACCCAAATAATAGCCCTGACACTAACCCTCACACACCCTCTCCTTAGCCATAGGCATAATCCTAACTCTAGCTCTGACCCTAACTGACAACCAATTCTAACCCTATCCTAACCATAGGATAGACCAAACTCTAATCCTAAACTTACCCCTAACCCTTACCCTCACACAAACCCACACAATAGCCTTCACATTTGCTGTAGTTAAAACTAAACAAGCCCTGATCTTACACTAAGCACAAATTCTAACCTAACCCTAATGGTGTTATAGCACTAACACTAATCCTAAACCTAGCCCTAAGCCTAACCTAAACTCAGGCCTCAGCCTAAGTCTAACACTAGGCCTAGCATTAGCACAACCCTATACCTAACTATAACCCTCACCCTCACCCTAACCAATAATTCTAACTCTATCCCTAAAAGTAGCATAGTCATCGCTCGAATCATAAACTTAACCTTAACCCTAACCTTAACCCTAACTCTAGCACTAACGTAGACCTAGGAAACAGCCTAACCCTAACACTAGAACTTGTCTTAGCCAAGCCATAAAACTAACTCTAGCTGCAACCCTCAAAAAATCAATAATCCTAACATTGACACTAACCATATGATAGCCCTAACCATAAAAGTAACCCTAAACCTAACTGTAGCCCTGGCCTAACCCTCAGGAAATCCTTAGCTTTAGCCCTAGTCCTAAATATAATTCAAGCCCTTACCCTAACACTAAGCTCTAAATATAATCCTTACCATATAGTAGCCCTAGCTCTAATTGTGATCCTAAAACCAACAGAACACTAACACTAACCTAACACTGTTAAGGCCATAAATCTGACATTAGACATCAACTCAACCCTATCCTCTTACATAACTCTAACCCTAACCCTAACCCTAACCCTAGCCCTAGCCCTAAACCTAACCCTAATTTTAGCCCTAAACCTACATTTAACCCTAGCACTAACCTTAACCTTAACCCTAGCCCTAACCCTAACCCTAGCCATAACCCTAACACTAGTACTAACCCTAAACTTAAACCTAGCCCTAGCCCTAACCATAAACCTAAACCTAGCCCTTACTCTAGCCCTATCCCTATCCCTAACCCTAACCCTAGCCATAACCCTAACCCCAGCCCTAACCCTAACCCTAACCTTAGCCCTAACCCTAACCCTAACCCTAAACCTAGCCCATACTCTAGCCCTATCCCTAACCATAACACTAACCCTAACCCTAGCCCTAAACCAAACCCTAGCCCTAGCCAAAACCCTAACCCTTACACTAACACTAGCGCTAGCCCTAACACTAACCCTAACCCTAACCCAAACACTAGACCTAGCTCTAACCCTAAACCTAGTCCTAGCCCTAGCCCTAACCGTAACCCTAAACCTTGCCCTAACCCTAACCCTAACCCTAAACCTAGCCCTTACTCTAGCCCTATCCGTAACCATAACCCTAAACTAACCCTAGCCCTAACCCTAGCCCTAACCATAACCCTAACCTAGTGCTAGCCCTAACACTAACCCTAACCCGAACACTAGCCCTAGCTCTAACCCTAAACCTAGACCTAGCCCTAACCCTAACCCTAACCCTAACCATAACACTAGCCCTAGCTCTAACCCTAAACTTAGCCCTAGCCCTAACCCTAATCCTAACCCTAACCCTGGCGCCAATCTAACCCTAAACCTAGCCCTAACCCTAACCCAAACCCTAGCCCTAATGCTAGCCCTATCCCTAACCCGAACCGTAGCCCTAACCATAACCCTAAACCTAGCCCTAACCCTATACCTAACCCTAGCCCAAAAACTAACCCTAACCCCAACCACAACCCTAAACTTAACACTAGCCTTAACCCTGAACCTAAAACTAAACCTAGCCCTAGCCCTAACCCTAACCATAAACCCAACCCAAACCCCAGCCCTAAACCTAGCCATAGCCAAGCCCTAACCCTAGCCCTAACCATAACCCTAACACTAACACTAACCCTAGCCCTAACTCTAACCCTAACACTGGCCCTGAACCTAACCCTAAACCTAGCCCTAACCCAAACCCTAGCCCTAACACTGGCCCTAAACTTAACCCTAAACCTAACTATAGCCATAACCCTAAACCTAACTGTAAACCTAACCCTAGCCCTAACCCAAGCCCTAAGCCTAGGCCTAAACCTAGCCCTAACCCTAAGCCTAACCCTAACACTGGCCCTAACCATAACACTAACCCTAACCCTAACCATAGCCCTAGCCATAATCCTAACCCTAACCCTAGCCTTAACCCTAACTCTAAACCTGGTCCTAACCCTAACCCTAACACTAGCCCTAAACCTAAACCTAAACCTAACCCTAACCCTATCCCTAACCCTGGACGTAAATCTAACCCTAACCATAGCCTAAAAATAACCCCAACACTAGCCCTAACTCTAGCCCTAATCCTGACCCTAACACTAGCCCTAACCCGAAACCTAGCCCTAGCCCTAAACCTAACTCTAACCCTGGCCCTGACCCTAACCCTACCCTAGCCCTAACCCTAACCCAAACCCTAGCCCTAACCCTAACCCTAACCCTGGCCCTAAAATAACCCTAACCCTAGCCCTAACCCTAACCAACCCTATCCCTAACTCTTGCCCTATACCTTACACTAACCCTAGCCCTAACCCTGACCCTACCCAAACCCTAACCCTAGCCCTAGGCCTAACGGTAGCCCTATCCCTAACACTAAACCCAACCCTAGCCCTAACCCTAACCGTAACCCTAACACTAACCCTAGCCCTAGCCCTAACCCTAACCCTAACCCTAGCCCTAGCCCTAGCCCTAACCCTAACTGCAAAACTAAACATTGGCCCTAATCCTAACCCTAAATCTAACCCTAGCCCTAACCCTAAACCGAAATGTAAACCAAACCCTAGCCCTAACCCTAGCCCCAGACCAAGGCCTAAAGCTAGCTGTAACCCTAACCCTAACCCTAACAGAAACCCTAGCCCTAAACCTAGCCCTAAATCTAACCCTAACCCTAGCCCTAGCCCTAACCCTAACCCTAACCCTAACGGCACCCCTAACCCTAACCCTAGCCTTAACACTACCCTAACCCTGGCCATAACCCTAACCCTAAACTTAACCCTTACCATAGACCTAAACTACCCTAGCCCTAGCCCTAGCACTAGCCCAAGTCCTAGCCCTAACCTTAACCCTAACCCTAGACCTAGCTCTAAACCTAACCCTAACACTAGCCGTATGCTTAGCCCTAACACTAACCCTAGCCCTAACACTAAACCTAACGATAGCCCTAGCACTCACCCTAATCCTAACACTGGACTTAACCCTAACACTAACCCTAAACCTAATCCTAATACTAGCCCTAACCCTAAACCTAACCCTAACCCCTAACGCTAACCCTAACCCTAATCCTAACCCTAACCCCAATCCTAAACATAACCTTAGCCCACACCCTAATCCTAACCGTAACCCTAGCACTAACCCTAACCCTAACCCTAGCCCTAACTCTAAACTTAGCCCTAACCCTAACCCTAGCTCTAGACCTAACCCTAACCATAGCCCTATCCTAACCCTAACCCTAACACTAGACCTAGCCCAAGCCCTAGCCCTAACCCTAACCCTAGCGCTAATCCTAACCCTAGCAATAACCTTAGCGCTAGCCCTAGCCCTAACCCTCACCCTAGCCCTAACCCTAAATTAAACCTAGCCCTAAACCTACCCATACCCTGGCCCTAAACCTATCCCTAATCCTAGTTCTAAACCTAACCCTAACCGTAGCCCTAACTCTAGCCCTATCCCCAAATCTAACCTGAGCCCTAACTCTAACCCTGGCCCCAACCCTAACAATAACCTTAGACCTAAACCTAACCCTAATCCTAACCCTAGCACTAGCACTAAACCTAACCCTAACCATAACCACACACCTAATTCTAAACCTAGCTGTAACACTGACCCTAACATTAACCCTAACCCTAACCCATACCATAGACATAAAACTGGCCCTAACCCTAACCCTAACCCTAACACTAGTACTAACCTTAGCCCTAACACTACCCTAGCCCTAACACTAACCCTAACCCTAACCCTAGCCCTAACCTAGCCCTAGCCCTAACCTTAACACTAACCCCAGCCCTAGCACTAACCCTAACCCTAACCTAGCCCTAACCTTAGCCCTAACACTAACCCTAGCCCTAACTCTACAGTAACCCTAACCCTAGCCCTAGCCCTAGCCCTAAACCTAAACGTAACCCTAACCCTAATCCAGGTCTAAAGCTAACTCTAACTCTAACCCTAACCCCTAAACCTAACCCTAACCCTAACCCCAATCCTAACCATAACCTTAGCCCTAACCATATTTCTAAACATAACACTAGAACTAACGCTAACCCTAACCCTAGCCCTAACTCTAAACTCAGCCCTAACCCTAACTTGAGCCTTAAGACTAACCCAAACCCTAATCCTGGCCCTAACCCTCACCCTAACCCTAGACCTAGCCCTAGCCCTAAGCATAGACCTAACTCTAAGCATACCTAACACTAGCCCTAACCCTAGCCCAAGCCCTAACCCTAACCCTAGCCCTAACCCTAACCCTTGCCCTAAACCTAGAACTAGACCTAGTCCTAACACTAACACTAACCCTAGTCCTAAAACTAACCCTAGACCTAACCCTAAACATAACCCTAAACCTAGCCCTAGCCCTAACCCTAACCCTAGCCCTAACCCTAACCCTAACTCTGGCCCTAAACCTAACCCTAACCCTAGCCTTAACTCGAAACCTAGCCCTAACCCTAACTTGAGCCCTAAGCCTAACCCAAACCCTAATGCTAGCCTAACCCGCACCCTAAACCTAGCCCTAGGCCTAACGCTAACCATAGACCTAACCCTAACCATAACCCAAACACTAGCCCTAGCCCTAACCAAACCCTAAACCTAGACCTAGCCCTAAACCTGACCCTAACCCGAGCCATAACCCTAGCACTAACCCTAACCCTGACTCTAGCACTAGCCCTAAAGCTAACCCTAACACTAACTGCAACCCTAAACATAACTCTGGCCCTAACGCTAACACTAAACCTAACCCTAGCCCTAAACCTAACCCTAACTGTAAACCTAACCCTAACCCTAACTCTAAACCTAGCCCTAACCTAACCCGAGCCCTAAACCTAACCCTAACCCTAGCCCTAACTCTAGCACTATCCATAACCCTAACCCAGATCTAACCTTAACCCAAACCCTAGCCCTAGCCCTAGACCTTGCCCTAACCCTAAACCTAACACTAGCCCTAGCCCTAGCCCTACCCTAACCCGAACACTACCCTAGCCCTAACCCTGGCCCTAACACTAATCCTAAAGCTAACACTAGCCCTAACCCTAAACCTAACCATAAACCAAACCCTAGCCCTAACCCTAGCCCTAACCTTAGCCCTAACCCTAGCCCTAAACCTAAAAGTAACCCTAATCCTAACCCTAACCCTAGCCCTAGCTCTAACCGTAATCCTAACCCTAACCCTAGCCCTAACCCGATCCTAACCCTAGACCTAACCCTAACCTTAACCCTAGCCCTAACCCTAACCCAAGCCCTAACCCTATCCCTAGCCATAAACATAACCCTAATCCTAACCCTAACCCTAACCCTAAACCTGGCCCTAACAAAAACCTAACCCTAACCATAGCCCTAACCATAACCCTAACACTAGCCCTAACTCTAGCCCTATCCCTAAACCGAACCCTAGTTCTAACCCTAACCCTAGCCCTAACCCTAACCATTACCCTTACCAAAGCCATAAACTAACCCTAACACTAACCCTAGCCCTAGCTCTAACCCTAACCTTAAATCTAAAACTAGCCCTAGCCCTAGCCCTAACCCTAACCCTAACCCTAGCCCTAGCCCTAGCCCTAGCCCTAGCCCTAACCCTAACACTAACCTAGCCGTAGCTCTAGCATTAACCCTAACCCTAACACTAGACCGAGACCTTACCCTAACCCTAACCCTAAACCTAGCCCTAGCTCTAGGCCTAACCCTAACCCTAACCCTAGCCATAAACCTAACTCTAACCCTAAACCAAACCCTAACGCCAATCCTAACCATAACCATAACCCTAGAACTAACGCTAACCCTAACACTAGCCCTAACTCTAAACCCAGCCCTAACACTAAATCGAGTCTTAAGCCTAACCCTCACCCTATCCCTAGCCCTAGACCTAACCCTAAGCATAGACCTAACCCTAACCATAACCCTAACTCTAGCCCTAGCCCTAGCCCAAGACCTAAACCTAACCCTAGCCCTAAACCTAGCCCTAGTCCTAGTCATAACCCTACCCTAACCCTAGCCCTAACCCTAACCCTAGCCCCAACCCTAACCCTAACCCTAACTCTGGCCCTAAACCTAACCCTAACCCTAGCCTTAACTCGAAACCTAGCCCTAACCCTAACTCGAGCCCTAAGCCTAACCCAAACCCTAATGCTAGCCTTAACCTGCACCCTAAACCTAGCCCTAGACCTAACCCTAACCATAGACCTAACCCTAACCATAACCCAAACACTAGCCCTAGCCCTAACCAAACCCTAAACCTAGACCTAGACCTAACCCTAGCACTAACCCTAAACCTAACTCTAGCCCTAGCCCTAAAGCTAACCCTAACACTAACTGCAACCCTAAACATAACCCTGGCCCTATTGCTAACACTAAACCTAACCCTAGCCCTAAACCTAACCCTAACTGTGAACCTAACCCTAACCCAAGCCCTAACTCTAAACCTAGCCCTAACCTAACCCGAGCCCTAACCCTAGCCAAACCCTAACCCTAGCCCTAACTCTAGCACTATCAATAACCCTAACCCAGATCTAACCTTAACCCAAACCCTAGCCCTAGCCCTAGCCCTTGCCCTAACCCTAAACTTAACACTAGCCCTAGCCCTACCCTAACCCTAACCCTAACACTACCCTAGCCATAACCCTAGCCCTAACACTAATCCTAAAGCTAACACTAGCCCTAACCCTAAACCTAACCATAAACCTAACCCTAGCCCTAACCCTAGCCCCAGCCTTAGCCCTAACACTAGCCCTAAACCTAAACGTAACCCTAATCCTAACCCTAACCCTAGCCCTAGCTCTAACCCTAATCCTAACCCTAACCCTAGCCTTAACCTGAACCCTAACCCTAGACCTAACCCTAACCATACCCTAGCCCTAACCCTAGCCCTAAACCTAACCCTAGCCCTAAACATAACCCTAACCCTAACCCTAACACTAACCCTGGCCCTAAACAAAATCCTAACCCTAACCCTAGCCCTAACCATACCCATAACCCAAGCCCTAACTCTAGCCCTAACCCTAATTCGAACCCTAGCCCTAAACCTAACCCTACCTCTAACCCTAGCCCTAACCCTAACCCTAGCCCTAACCTGAATCCTAACCCTGGCCCCAACCATAACCCTAACCCTAACACTAGTCCTAATGCAGGCCCTATCCCTACTCCTAACACTAACCCTAGCCCTAACCCTAGCCCTAACCCTAACACTACCCTAGCCCTAGCCCTAACCCTAATCTAAATACTAGCCCTAGCCCTAGCCTTAACCCTAACCCTAGCCATAGCCGTAACCCTAACCCTAACCATAACCACAACACTGAACGTAACCCTGGCCATAATCCTAACCCTAAACTTAACCCTAGTCCTAACCCTAAACCTAAACCTAACTATAAACTTAACCCTAGCCCTAACCCTAGCCCTTGGCCTTGGCCTAAACCTAGCCCAACCATAACCCTAACCCTTACATTAACCCCAGCCCTAGCCCTAGGTCTAACCCTAACCCTAACCCTAGCCCTCACCCTAACCCTAACCCTAGACCTAGTCCTAGCCCTAACCCTAAACAAAACTGCAACCCTAACCCTAACCCTAACCCAAACCTAGACCTAAACCTAAGCCAACCCTAACCCTAATCCTAGCACTAACACTAACTCTAACACTAACCACTAACCCTAAGCCTAACTGTAACCACAATCCTAAACATAATCTTAGCCCTAACCCTAATCCTAACCGTAACCCTAGCACTAACCCTAACCATAACCCTCACCCTAACCCTAGCCCTAGACTTAGCCCTAACCATAGCCCTAACCCTAACCCTAACTCTAAACATAGCACTAGCCCTAGCCCTAATCCTAACCCTAACCATAGCCTTAGACCTAGCCGAAACCCTAACCCTAACCCTAACTGCAAACCTAACCCTAACTACAACCCTAACCCTAACTGTGGCCCTAAACAAAAACCTAAACCTGACCCTAGGCCTAACCCTAACCCTAACCCTAGCCCTAAATTTAGCCCTAGCCCTAACCGTAACCCTAAACCTTGCCCTAACCCTAACCCTAGCCCTAAATTTAGCCCTAACCCTAACCCTAGCCTTAAACCTAACCCTAGCCATAACCCTAACCCTAACCCTAACCATAGACCTAACCCTAACCCTAACACTGTCCCAACCCTAAACCTAACCCTATCACTAACCCTAACCCTAGCCCTAGCCCTAAGCCTAAGCCTAACCCAAACCCTAACCCTAGCCCTAACCCTAAACCTAACCCTATCCATAACCCTAACCCTAGCCCTACACATAGCCCTAACCCTAACCCTAACCAAAACCCTAACCATAGCCTTAGCCCTAGCCCTAAACCTAACCCAAACCCTAACCATAGCCTTAGCCCTAGCCCTAACCCTAACCCTAACCACAACCGTAACTGCAACCCTAATCCTAACCCTAAGCCGAACCCTAACCTAATCCTAGCCCTCACCATTACTTAACCATAAACCTAACCCTAGCCCTAACCCAAACCCTAACCCAAACCCTAACCTTAACCCTGCTCCTAAACCTAACCCTAACCCTAACTCTAGCTCTAGCGCTAACCCTAACCCTAATCATAGCCCTAACCTTAACAGCAAGTCTAAACCTAACCCTAGCCCCAACCCATACCCTAACCCTAGTCCTAACCCAAACTCTAACCCTAACCCTAGCACTAACTCTAGCCCTATCCCTAATGCTAACCCTAACCCTAACACTAAATCTAACCCTAACAATAGCACTAATTCTAGCCCAATCCCTAACCCTAACCCTAACACTAAGCATAACCCTGGCCCCAACTCTAACACTAGCCCTAACCCTAACCCTAACCCTATCCCTAACTCTACCCTATCCCTAACCATAACCTAAACCTATTCCTAAACCTAACCCTAACCCTACTACTAACTGTAGCCCAATCCCTAACCCTAACCCTAAACCTAACCCTATTGCTAACCCAAACCCTGGCCCCAACCCTAACCCTAACCCTAGCCCTAACCAAACCTAACCCTAGCCCTAACTCTAGACCTATCCCTAAACCTAACTCTAACCATAAACCTAACCTAACCCTAACCCAAGCCCTAACACTGACCCTAACCCTAACACTAACCCTGGCCCCAACCCTAATCCTAATCCTAGCCCTAACCCTAAACCTAGCCCTAGCCCTAACGCTAGACCTATCCCTAACCCTAAGCATAGCACTAGCCCTAACCCTAAACCTAACATTACCCTAACCCTAGCCCTAGCCCTAACCCTAACCCTAACCCTAGACCAAAAACTAACCCTAACCCTAGCCCTAGCCCTAACCCTACGCCTAATTATAGCCCTAGCCCTATTCCTAACCCTATCCCTAACCGCAATACTAAACCTAACCCTGGACCTAACACTAACTCTAAACCTAATCCTAGACCTAACCTTAAACTTAACAGAAACCTAACCCTAGCCCTAACACTACCGAGGCCTAGGCCTAAACCTAGCCCTAACCCTAACCCTAACCCTAGCCCTAGCCCTAGCCCTAGACATAGACCTAACCCTAAACCTAACCGCAACCCTAACCATAGTCCAAGACTTAACACTAACCCTAATCCTCACAACAACCCTAACACTAACCCTAGTCCTAACCTTAACCCTAAGCCTGGCCCTAACCCTAACCATAACCCTAAAACTTACCAAAGCCCTAAACTTACCCTAACCCTAACCCTAGCCCTAGCTCTAACCCTAACCTTAACTCTAAAACTAGCCCTAGCCCTAACCCTAACCCTAAAACTAGCCCTAACCCTAACCCTAACCCTAACCCTAACCCTAACACTAACACTAACCCAGCTGTAGCCCTAGCACTAACCCTAACCCTAACCCTAGACCTAGAACTTACCCTAACCCTAAACCTAGCCCTAGACCTAGCCCTAGCCCTAACCTTAACAATAACCCCAGCCCTGGCCGTAACCCTAAAACTAACACTAGCACTAACACTAACACTAACCCTAGCCCTAACCCTACCCTAAACCTAACCCAAGCCATAGCCCTAAAACTAACCCTAATGCTAGCCCTAAACCTAACTCTAACCCTAACCCCTAAAACTAACCAAAACCCTAATCCTAACGCCAATCCTAACCATAACCTTAGCCATAACTGTATTCCTAACCATAACCCTAGAACTAATGCTAACGCTAACCATAGCCCTAACTCTAAACCCAGCCCTAACCCTAAATCCAGCCCTAAGCCTAACCCTCACCCTATCCCTAACCTTAGCCCTAGACCTAGATCTAGACCAAGCCCTAAGCATAGACCTAACCCTAACCATAACCCTAACACTAGCCCTAGCCCTAGCCCAAGCCCTAAACCTAACCCTAGCCCTAAACCTAGCCCTAGTCCTAGTCCTAACCCTAACCCTAACCCTAACCCTGGCCCTAACCCTAACCCTAACCCTAACCCTAACCTTAGCCTTAACTCTAAACCTAGCCCTAACCCTAACTCGAGCCCTAAGCCTAACCCAAACCCTAATGCTAGCCTTAACCTGCACCCTAAACCTAGCCCTAGACCTAACCCTTACCATAGACCTAACCTTAACCATAACCCGAACACTAGCCCTAGTCCTAGCCCTAACCAAACCCTAAACCTAGAACTAACCCTAGCCCTAACCCTAACCCTAAAACTAGCCCTAGCCCTAAAGCTAACCCTAACACTAACTGCAAACCTAAACATAACGCTGGCCCTAACGCTAACACTAAACCTAACCCTAGACCTAAACCTAACCCTAACTGTAAACCTAACCCTAACCCTAGCCCTAACTCTAAACCTAGCCCTAACCTAACCCGAGCCCTAACCCTAACCCTAGCCCTAACTCTAGCCATATCCATAACCCTAACCCAGATCTAACCTTAACCCAAACCCTAGCCCTAGCCCTTGCCCTAACCCTAAAACTAACACTAGCCCTAACCCTACCCTAACCCCAACCCGAACACTACCCTAGCCCTAGCCCTAGCCCTAGCACTAATCCTAAAGCTAACACTAGCCCTAACCCTAAACATCACAACCTAACTGTAAACCTAAACCTAGCCCTAACCCTAGCCCAAGCCTTAGCCCTAACACTAGCCCCAAACCTAATCCTAACCCTAATCCTAACCCTAACCGTAGCCCTAGCTCTAACCCTAATCCTAACCCTAACCCAAGCCCTAACCCGAACCGAACCCTAGACCTAACCCTAACCATAACCTAGCCCTAACCCTAACCCTAGCCCTAACCCTAACCCTAGCCCTAAATCTAATCCTAATCCTAACCCTAACCCTAACCCTAACCCTGGCCCTAAACAAAATCCTAACCCTAACCCTAGCCCTAACCATAACCCTAACCCTAGCCCTAACTCTCGCCCTTTCCATAACCCAAACCCTAGCCCTAACCCTAACCCTAGCCCTAACCCTAACACTAACCCTAGCCCTAACCCTAACCCTAACCCTAGGCCTAACCGTAGCCCTAACCCTAACCCTAACCCTGGCCCCAAACCTAACCCTAACCCTAACCCTTACCAAAGCCCTGAACTAACCCTAACCCTAAGCCTAGCACTAGCTCTAACCCTAAACTTAACTTTAAAACTAGCCCTAACCCTAACCCTAACCCTAACCCTAACCCTAACCCTAACCCTAACTAGCCCTAACCCTAACCCTAGCCCTAACCCTAACCCTAACCCTAACACTAACCTAGCCATAGCCCTAGCACTAACCCTAACCCTAACCCTAGACCGAGACCTTATCCTAACCCTAACAATAAACCTAGCCCTAGCTCTAGGCCTAACCCTAACCCTAACCCTAGCCCTAGACCTAGCCCTAGCCCTAACTTTAACACTAACCCCAGCCCAAGCCCTACCCTAACCCTAACACTAGCCCTAACCTTAGCCCTAACAATAACCCTAGCCCTAACCCTACCCTAAACCTAACACAGGCCCTAGCCCTAAACCTGACCCTAACCCTAACCCCAATCCTAACCATAACCTTAGCCCTAACCGTATTCCTAACCGTAACCCTAGAACTAACGCTAACCCTAACACTAGCCCTAACTCTAAACCCAGCCCTAACCTTAAATCGAGCCCCAAGCCTAACCCTCACCCTATCCCTAGCCCTAGACCTAGCCCTAAGCATAGACCTAACCCTAACCATAACCCTAACACTAGCCCTAACCCTAGCCCTAGCCCAAGCCATAACCCTAACCCTAGCCCTAAGCCTAGCCCTAGTCCTAGTCCTAACCCTAACCCTAACCCTAACCCTAACCCTAACCCTAGCCCTAACCCTAACCCTAGCCCTAACCCTAAACCTAACCCTAAACCTAGCCCTAGCCCTAACCATAACCCTAGCCCTAACCCTAACCCTAACTTGGCCCTAAACCTAACCCTAACACTAGCCTTAACTCTAAACCTAGCCCTAACCCTAACCCTAACTCGAGCCCTAAGCCTAACCCAAACCCTAATGCTAGCCTAACCCGCACCCTAAACCTAGCCCTAGGCCTAACGCTAACCATAGACCTAACCCTAACCATAACCCAAACACTAACCCTAGCCCTAACCAAACCCTAAACCTAGACCTAGACCTAACCCTAGCACTAACCCTAAACCTAACCCTATCCATAACCCTAACCCTAGCCCTAGCCCTGTTCCTAACGCTAACACTAAACCTAACCCTAGCCCTAAACTTAACCCTAACAGTAAATCTAACCCTAACCCTAGCCCTAACACTAAACCTAGCCCTAACCTAAACCGAGCCCTAACCCTAGCCCTAAATATAGCACTATCCATAACCCTAACCCAGATCTAACCTTACCCAAACCCTAGCCCTTGCCCTAACCCTAAACCTAACACTAGCCCTAGCCCTAACCTAACCCTAACCCTAACACTACCCTAGCCCTAGCACTAATACTAATCCTAAAGCTAACATTAGCCCTAACCCTAAACCTAACCGTAAACCAAACCCTAGCCCTAAACCTAGCCCCAGTCTTAGCCCTAACCCTAGCCCTAAATCTAAATGTAACCCTAACCCTAACCCTAGCCCTAAACATAACCCTAATCCTAACCCTAACCCTAGCCTAACC
This sequence comes from Oryctolagus cuniculus, assembly GCF_051225735.1. Taxonomy (NCBI): domain Eukaryota; kingdom Metazoa; phylum Chordata; class Mammalia; order Lagomorpha; family Leporidae; genus Oryctolagus; species Oryctolagus cuniculus. The sequence goes on from NC_142874.1 coordinate 34,003,090, forward strand.
CGAACCCTAACCCTAGACCTAACACTAACCCTAACCCTAATCCTAACCCTAACCCTAACTCTAACGCTAACCCTAACACAAGACCTCAACAGAACCCTAACTCTAACTCTAAACCTAGCCATATACTTAACCCTAGCCCTAGCCCTAAACCTAACCCTAAACATAGCCTAACGTTAACCCTAATGCTAGTGCTAACCCTAACCCTAGCCCTAGCCCTAACCCTAACCCTAGCCCTAACCCTAACCCTAACCCTAGCCCTAGCCCTAAACCTAACCCTAAACCAACCCTAACCCCAAACCAAAGTCTATCACTAGCCCTAGCACTAGGCTTAGCCCTTATCATAAACCTAGCCTTAGACATAAACCTAGCCCTAACCGTAACCCTAACATAAGCATTTACCCTATCCCTAAGAATAACCCTAGCACTAACCCTAACCCTAACAATAACCCTATTCCTAACCCTAACCCTAGTCCTAATGTTAACACTAGCCCTAAACTAACACTAATCCTAACTCTAACCCTAAACCTAACAGAAAACCTAACCTTAACTCTAACCCTAAATCTAACCCTAAACTACACCTAACCCTAACCCTAGCCCTAACCCTAACCCTAACCCCAACTGTAAACCAATCTAAACCCAACCCTAAGTCTATCACTAGCCCTAGCACTAGGCTTAGCCCCAATCATAAATCTAGCCTTAGACATAGACCTAGCCCTAACCCTAACCCTAACCCTAGCCCTAAACTTAAGCCTAACCCTAGCCCAAACCTTACACTAAACATAGCCCTAACACCAACGCTAGCACTAACCCTAACACAAACCCTAAACCTAACATGGCACTAAACCTAAAACTAGACCTATCCAAACACTAACCTTAACCTAAACCTTAACCTAAACCTAACCCTAACACTAACCCAAGCCCTAACGCTAAACATAAACTTAACCCTCACCCTAAACCTAACCCTAACCATAGCCCTAACCATAATCTAACAATCATTTAGCTTTAACCCTAACCCTAAACCTAACCCTAACCCTGAACCTAACACTAACCCTCACCCTAATCATAACCCTAACCCTAACCCTAAACCAACCATAACACCAATGCTAAATCAATCACTAGACCTAGCACTAGGCTTAGCCCTAACATAACCCTAGCCTTACACATAGAACTAGCCCTAACCATAACCCTACCCCTAAACTTAACTCTAAACGTAACACTAACCCTAGCCCTAACACTAACCCTAAACCTGGCCCTAACCCTAAACCTAACCCTAACCTTAACCCTAACTGTAGCCCGAACCCTAACCCTAACCCTAGCTTTAACCCTAACCCTAAACCTAGCCCTAGTTCTAACCCTAACCCTAGCCCTTACCCTAATCCTAACCCTAACCCTAACCCTAACCCTAAAACTACCCTAACCCAAACCCTAAGTCTATCACTAGCCTAGCACAAGGCTTAGCACTAATCATAACCCTAGCCTTAGACATAGACATAGACCTAGCCCTAACCCTAACCCTAGCCCTAACCATAAACCAACCTAACCCCAACCCTAAGTCTATCACTCGCTCTAGCACTAGGCTTAGCCATAATCATAACCTAGCCTTAGACATAGACCTAGTCCTAAGGCTAAACCTAACCCTAACCCAGCCCTAATGCTAAACCTAACCCTAACCCTAACCCTCGCCCTAAACCTAAACCAAACCCTATTACTAGACTTAACCCTAACTGTAACCCTAATTTAGCCCTAACACTAACACTAACCCTAGCACTATACCTGACCCTAACCATAAAACTAATGCTAAACCTAACCCAAACCCCAGCCTTAAACCTAACCCTACACCTAGCCCTAGCCCTAACCCTAACCCTAACCCTAACACTAAAATAACCCTGAAACCAACACTAAGTCTATAACTAACCCTAGCACTAGGCTTAGCCCTAATCATAACCCTACCCTTAGACATAGACCTAGCCCAAATCCTAACCATAACTGTAGCCCAAACCCTAACCCTAACTCTAAACCTAGCCCTAACCCTAACCCTAGCCCTAGCCCTAACCTTAACCCTAGCCCAAACCCTAACCCTAACCCTAAACCTGGCCCTAACCCAAACCTTAAGTCTATCACTAGCCTAGCACTAGGATTAGCCCTATCATAACCCTAGCCTTAGACATAGACAGCCCTAACTCTACCCTAACCCTAACCCTAGCCAAAACACTAACCCTAACCTTAGCCCTAACCCTAACCCTAAACCTAGCCCTAACCCTACACCTAACAGTAACCCAACAATAATGCTAACACTAAACCAATACCTAGCCCTAACCCTAACCCCAAACCAACCCTAATCCCAATCCTGAGTCTATCACTAGCCCTAGCACTAGGCTTAGCCCTAATCATAACCCTAGCATTAGATATAGGCCTAGCCCTAAACCTAATTCTAACCCTAACCACAAAAATAGCCCTAAACCAAACCCTAACCCTAGCCCTAACCCTAACCCTAATCCTAGCATTAACCCTAACACTAACCCTAGCCCTAACACTAAACCTAACAATAGAAGTAACCCTTACCTAACCCTAGCCCTAACTCCATCCTTAAGGCTAGTCCTAAACCTAACCCTAAACCGTAGCCCAAACACTAAAGCTAACCCCAACCCTAGCCATAACACTAACACTAGACATAATTCTAACACTAACCTTATCCCTAAGTCTAACCCTAGCCCAAAGCCTAACACTAGCCGTGAACTTAACCCTAATCATAGCCCTAGCCCTAACCGTAACCCTAGCCCTAACCCTAACCCTAACCCCAACTGTAAACCAATCTAAACCCAACCCTAAGTCTATCACTAGCCCTAGCACTAGGCTTAGCCCCAATCATATATCTAGCCTTAGACATAGACCTAGCCCTAAACCAACCCTAACCCTAGCCCTAAACTTAAGCCTAACCCTAGCTCTAACTTTACACTAAACATAGCCCTAACACCAACGCTAGCACTAACCCTAACACAAACCCTAAACATAACCATGGCACTAAGACTAACACTAGACCTAACCCAAACACTAACCTTAACCCTAAACCTAACCCTAACCCTAAAACTAACCCAAGCCCTAACGCTAAACATAAATGTAACCCTCGCCCTAACCCTAACGATAAACCCTAGCCTTAACCCTAATCCTAACATTCATTTAGCCTTAACCCTAAACCTAAACCTAACCCTCACCCTAACCCTAAACCTAACCCTAACCCTCACCTAACTATAACCCTAACCCTTACCCTAAACCAATCCTAATCCCAAACCTAATCTATCACTAGCTCCAGCACTAGGCTTAGCCCAAATCATAACCCTAGCCTTAGACATAGACCTAGCCCTAACCCTAACCCTTGCACAAACCCTAACCCTAACCTAACCATAACACTAGCACTAAACCAAACCCTAAACTTAGGCCTAACCCTAACCCTAAACCTCACACTAACCCTAGCCCTAACCCTAAAGCTAACCCTAACACAAACACTAGCCCTAACCCTAACACATACCCTAACCCTAAATCAAGACCAACACTAATCCTAACCCTAAGTCTATCACTAGCCCTAGCACTAGGCTTAGCCCTAATCATAACCCAAGCCTTAGACATAGACCTAGACCAAAACATAATGCCAATCCTAACACTAGTCCTAACCCTAACCCTAACCCTAGCCGTAATATTAACACTTGCCCTAACCCTAACACAAACCAAAACCTAACCCTAGCCCTAATCCTAACACTACACCTAACCCTTACACTTGCCTTAACCCTAGACCAAACCCTAACCCTAACCCTAGCCCAAAAAATAACCCTAATTTAGCGCTAACCCTAAAACTGTCCTTAACCCTAACCCTAGCCCTAAACCTAACCCTAACCATAGCCATAGCTCTAACGCTTACCGTAAACCAGTGCTAACCCCAACCCTAAGTCTATCACTAGCCTAGCACTAGGCTTAGCCCTAACCATAACCCTAGCCTTAGACATAGACCTACCCCAAAACCTAACTGTAACCCTAACCATAACACTAACCTTAACTCTAGACCTAACCCTAACCCTAACCCAAGCCCTAACCCTAACACTAACCCTAGCCCTAACACTAACACCAAACCTAGAGCTAACCCTAACCCTAACCCTAGCCCTAACATTAACCCTAATTAAGTGCTAACCCTAACATTAGCCTTAACCCAAACCCTAACCCTAAACCTAACCCTAACCCGACCACTAACCCTAACCCTAACCCTAACACAAAACAACCCTAATCCCAAACCTACGTCTACAACTAGCTCCAGCACTAGGTGTAACCCTAATCATAACCCTAGCCTTAGACGTAGACCTAGTCCTAAACCTAACCCTATCCCCAACCCTAGCCCTAACCCTAACCCTAGCCCTAACCCTAACCCTAGCCCTAACCCTAACCCTAAACCTAGCCCTAACGCTAACCCTAACGTTAACTCTAGACCTAACCCTAACCCTAACACTAACCATAGCCCTAACCCCAACTCTAAACCTAGCCCTCACACTAACCTTAAGCCTAGCCCTAACACTAACCCCAACCATAGGCTGAGACTAACGCTAACCCTAGACCTAGCCCTAACCCCAACCCTAAACTAACCCTAACCCCAAAGCTAAGTCTATCACCAGACCTAGCACTAGGCTATGCCCTAATCATAACCCTGCCCCTTAGATATAGACCTAGCCCTAAACTTAACCCTAACCCTAACACTAGCCCTAAACCAAACCCTAAGCCTAAGCCTAGCCCTAACCCTAACCCTAAAACAAACCCTAACCATAACCCTAGCCCTAATACTAACATTAGATATAATTCTAAAACTAATCTTATGCCTAAACCTAACCTAGCCCTGATCATAACACTAGCCCTTACGATAACCCTAGTCCTGACCAGAACCCTAACGCTAACCCTAACCCTAATGCTAAACCGAGCCCTAACATTAACCCTAACCCTAACCCTAACCCTAGCCCTAGCCCTAACCTTAACCCTAGCCATAACCCCAACCCTAAACACAACTGTAAACCAACCCTGACCCAACCCTAAGTCTATCACAAGCCCTAGCACTAGGCTTATCCCAATCATAAATCTAGCCTTAGACATAGACCTAGCCCTAAACCTAGCCCTAACCCTAGCCCTAATCCTAAACCTAGCTGTAATGATAACCCTTACCATAAACCTAGCCCTAACCCTAACCCTAATCCTAACCTAACCCTAACCATAACCATAACCCTAACACCCTAAACAAACCCTAACCCCAACTCTATCACTAACATCAGCACTAGGCTTAGCCCTAATCATAACCCTAGCCTTAAAAATAGACCTAGCCCTAACCCTAAACCTACCACTAACCTTAGCTCTAACCCTATCCCTAAAACTAACCCTAGCCCTAACCCTAACCTGAACTCTAAACCTAACCCTAACCGTAGCCCTAACCCTAACCCCAGCCTTAACCCTAACCCTAGTCCTAATCCTAACCCTAACCGTAGCCCTAACATTAACCCTAACCCCAAACCAATACTAACACTAACCCTCAGTCTTTCACTAGCCCTTGCACTGGGCTTAGCCCTAATCATAACCCTAGACTTAGACATAGACCTAGCCCTAACCCTAATGCTAACCTAACACCAGCCCAATCCCTAACCTAGTCCTAACCCTAACCCTAGCCCTAACATTAACACTAGACCTAACCCTAACACAAACCCTAAACCTAACCCTCACACTAGACCTAACCCTAAAACTAACCTTAACCCTAGGCCTAACCCTAATCCTAACCCTAGCCCTAATGCTAAAGCTAACCCTAACCCTAACCCTAACCCTAACACTAGCCCTAACTCTAAACCTAGCCCAAACCCTAACCCTAACTGCAGCCCGAAGGCTAACTCTAACTCTAACACTAGCACTAGCCCTAACACTAACCCTAACCTAGCTTTAACCCTAACCCTAACCCTAGCCCTAACCTTAAGCCTAACCCTAGCCCAAACCTTAACCCTAAACCTAGCCCTAACAAAATGCTAGCCCTAATACTAACACAAACCCTAAACCTAACCATAGCCTTAAGAATAAAACTAGAGCTAACCTAAACACTAACATTAACCCTAGACCTAACCCTAACCCTAACACTAACCCAAGCCTTAACGATAAACCTAAACCTAACCCTGGCCCTAACCCTAACCCTAACCATAGCCCTAACCCTAACACTAACCCTAACCCTAATTTAGCCTTGACCCTAACCCTAACCCTAATCTAAACCCAATTTAGGCTTAACCCTAAACCTAAACCTTACCTTAACCCTAAACATAACCGTAAACCTAACCCTAACCCTAACCCTAACCATAACCATAACACTTATCCTAAACCAACCCTAACCCCAACACTAAGACTATCACTAGCCCCAGCACTTGGCTTAGCCCTAATCATAACCCTAGCCTTAGACATAGAACTAGCCCTAACCCTAACCATACCCATAAACCTAGCCCTAAACCTCACCCTAACCCTAGTCCTAACCCTAAGCCTTACACTAACCCTAAACCTAACCTTAACCGTAGCCCTAACCTAACCCTAACACTAGCCCTAACACTAATCCTAACCCTAGTCCTAATCCTAACCCTAACCCTAGCCCTAACCATAACCCTAACCCTAAACCAACACTGACCCTAACCCTCAGTCTATTGATAGGCCTAGCACTAGGCTTAGCCCTTTTCATAACCCTAGACTTAGTAATAGACCTAATCCTAACCCTAAAAATAGCCCTAAACCTAACCCTAGCTCTAACATTAACACTAGACCTAACCCTAACACAAACCCTAAATCTAACCCTAACCCTAACCCTAATGCTTAACATAAACCAACCCTAATCCCAACCCTACATCTAACACTAGCTCCAGCACTAGGCTTAGCCCTAATCATAACCCTAGCCTTAGAGATAGACCTAGACCCTAAATCTAACCCTAACCCTAACCCTAACACTAGCCCTAAACAAAACCCTCACCCTAGCCCTAACCCTAACACTAACCCTAAACCTAACTTAAGGTTACAGAACTCCCATAAGCTGTGTCTCCTACACTCGGGCTACAGAACTCACGTAAACTGTGTCTCTCTACCCCTAGGTTACCAATCTCCCGTGTACTGCACTCTCTACACCTAGGTTACAGAACACCCATATACTGTGTCTGCCAACTCTCATGAAACAGAACTCCAGTATACTGCATTTACCTACTCCCAAGCTACAAAACTCCTGTAAGCTGTGTCTCCCACACTAAGGTTACAGAACTGCCATAAACTGCATCTGCTACACTCAGGCTACAGAACTCCCGTAAAATATATCTCCCTACCTTAGATTACAGAACTCCCATACACTCCTCAGACAATTCTCAGGCTACAGAACTCCCATATACTGCGTATGCCAATCCTAACCTGGAGAACTCCCATAAGCTGTGTCTCCTACACTAAGGTAACAGAACTCCCGTATACTGTGTCTGCTACACTCAGGCTACAGAAATCCCTTAAAATGTGTCCCTCTACCTCTAGTGTACAGATCTCTAGTATACTGCATGCACTACCCCTAGGTTGCAGAACTTCCGTGTATGGCATCTACCAGATCTCAGGCTGCAGAACTCCAGTATACTGCTTATACCTACTCCCAAGCTAAAGAACTCCCATAAGCTGTGTCTCCTAAATTAAGACTGCTGAACTCATGTAAACTGTATCTCTCTACCCCTAGGTTACAGATCTCCCATGTACTGCACTCTCTAATCCTAGGTTACAGAACTCCCATATACTGTGTCTGCTAACTCTCAGACTACAGAACTCCATTGTACTGCGTGTACCAACTCCCAAGCAACAGAACTCCCGCAACCTGTGTCTGCTACAATGTTACAGAACTCCCATAAACTGTGCCTGCTACACTCAGGCCATAGTACTCCCATAAAGTGTATCTCTCTACCCTAGTTTACAGAACTCCGGTACATTGCATCTGCCAACTCTCAGGCTACAGAACTCCCATATACTGCGTATGCCACTCCCAACCTGGAGAACTCCTGTAACCTGTATCTCCTACACTAAGGTAACAGAACTCCCGAATATTGTGTCTGCTACACTCAGGCTACAGAACTCCCATAAACTGTTTCTCTCTACTCCTAGATTACAGATCTCCCATGTACTGCATGTGCTACCCCTAGGTAACAGAACTCCCTCATACTGCATCTGCCAACTCTCAGGCTACAGAACTCCAGTATACTGTTTACACTAACTCCCAAGCTACAGAACTCCTGAAAGCTGTGTCTCCTATACTAGGGTTGCAGAACTCCCATATACTGTGTCTGCCAACTCCCAAGATACAGAAATCCCTAAAGCTGTGTCTCCTACGCTAGGGTTACTGAACTCCCATAAACTGCGTCTCTCTACACTCAGGCTAAAGAACTCCCATACACTGTGTGTGCCACTCCCAACCTGGAGAGCACCCATAAGCTGTGTCTCCTACAATCAGAGTACAGAACTCATGTAAACTGTTTCTCTCTACCCATAGGTTACTGATCTCCCGTGTACTGTACTCTCTACCCTTAGGTTACAGAACTCCAATATACTGCGCCTGCCAACTCTCAGGATACAGAACTCCAGTATACTGCGTTTAACTTCTCCCAAGCTGCAGAACCCCTGTAAGCTGAGTCTCCTACCCTAAGGTAACAGAACCCCCATATACTGCGTCTGCTACACTCAGGCTACAGAACTCCCATAAACTCTGTCTCTCTACTCCTAGGTTACAGATATCCCGTGTACTGAATGTGCTATCCCTAGGTTACAGAACTCCAATATACAGAGTCTGCCAACTCTCAGGATACAGAATTCCAGTATGCTGCGTTTAACTACACCCAAGCTGCAGAACTGCCGTGAGCTGTGTCTCCTGCACTAAGGTAACAGAACTCCCGTATACTGCGTCTGCTACACTCAGGCTACAAAACTCCCATAAACTCTGTCTCCCTACTCCTAGGTTACAGATATCCCGTGTACTGCATGCACTACCCCTAGGTTACAGAACTCCCTCATACCACATCTGCCAACTCTCAGGCTACAGAACTCACTTATACTGTGTATGCCTACTCCGAAGCTACAGTACTCCTGTAGGATGTGTCTCCTACACTCAGGCTACAGAACTCACATAAACTCTGTATCTCTACCCCTAGGTTACAGATCTCCCATGTACTGCACTCTCTACCCCTAGGTTATAGAACTCCCATATACTGTGTCTGCCAACTCTCAGGATACAGAACTCCAGTATACTGCATTTACTTACTCCCAAGCTACCGAATTCCCACAAGCTGTGTCTCCTACACTAAGGTTACAGAACTCGGATAAACTGTATGTGCTTCACTCAGGCTACAGTCTCCCATAAACTCTGTCACTCTACCGCTAGGTTAAACAACTCCCATATACTGCATCTGCCAACACTCAGGATACAGAACTCCAGTATACTGTGTATGCCTACTCCCAAGCTAAAGAACTCCTGTAAGCTGCATCTCTCTACACTCAGGCTACAGAACTCCCGTAAACTGTATCTCTCTACCCTAGGTTACTGAACTACCGTTCATTGTACCTGCCAACTCTCAGGCTACAGAACTTCACTATACTGCGTATACCACTCCCAAGCTACAGAAATCCCATAATCTGTATCTCCTACACTCAGGCTACAGAACTCACATAAATTGTGATTCTGAGGGAGGCAAGATGGCGGAATAGGAAGGGAGCACACTGATAGTCTGGGGAGAGACAGTTTAATAAAAGTGGAGATACTGCAGGTTCAAGGAAGAGTAGGGGAGGAAACAGCAGAAGAAATTCTTCTGGAACACGTGATTCACAGTGGACCTGCATGGAGAGCGTGGGAGCCCACAGTTCGGGACACCAGTGGCAGACTCAACACACCAGCGCTGGAACGCGAGGTGAGCCGAACCTCAATAGCCCGAGACACTGGCAGGCAAGCAGAGAGAGGAGACTAGAGGGCACGACCCCCAGGGGGGAAAAGTTTACCAGGCTAACTAGAAGAGAGAGAGAGAGAAAAAAAAAAGGTGACTGGTACGGACACGGGTTTCTCTCTCTCCGCTCACCTCTCAAGGGCGAGCAAGACAAAGAGCAGGTGCCATCTTGGACATACGTCATAAGCAGAGCGACCTCAGGTCTGCACCGGCCCTGAGCCTAGCAGAAAAACCTGACTCTGGGTGGGGCGAATTAACAGGAGATTAGGACCTAGTAAATTTGTAGTGCTACTGAACTGAGACTGTGAAAAAAGAGATGGTGGGGAAGAGAACTCACAGAATTCATGTGAGTACTCTCCAGAGACACTACAATTCCATAACTTTGGCAACCCAGTGGGAGACTGAAGGAGAATTTGAGCCCAGTCTGAGGGCAGAACAGATTCCCTGTGTGGTCCTTGGGAAAGAGCTTCCGATCTCTGGCTCCTGTGGGTATATCATTTGCCTGCTAACTACCTCCAACTTTGTTCAGCCGTGCAGAATTACTTCTCTTTTCAATCAAAAAAAGAAAGAAAGAGAGAGAGAGAGAGATCTACCATGCCTAACCTGGGAGTGTCACCTTTGGCACATCAAAAAGAGCTCTCAGGCCACACCCATCTCAAGCCTCTAAGGCTCCATCAAAAACAGACAGTCCACTTAATCTAGAGTCATAGTATAACAAAAAAAAGCACTGTCGCTCCCCCTCTTCGTGGAGGAACGACACAGGACCCTGCGCTGTTCTTTCGTCTGCTCGGCCCTCCCCGGGTTTGCTGCTGGTTCTTCCTGGGTTGGCTACCGACCCTTCCACCTCCGTGGAAGGGCGGTTCCCCCTGCCACTTTCCCCACTTCCGCAGGGAGCGGCACACCGCCGGCCGGCTCTCTCGGGGGCTGCTCAGGTGTTCCTTCAGATAGATGTTCCTAGTGCATGTTGTCTCTCTCCTCCTTTATAGTCCTCTTCCGCCAATCCCAACTCTGCTACCCACAGGCCGAGTATGCTGCTCTCCTCCAATCAGGAGCAGGTCCTACAGTTTATTGGTTGAACTGGAGGCAGCTGTGTAGAAGCTTACTCCTCCTCTCCCAGCGCCATATTGTGGGAGAGCAGATGCATAGAATAAGTCTTAATTCGAGTAACAGTCTAGTCCGAGTTGCTCCCCACAAAGCACCACAGTGAAGAAACCAAATATCTCCAATATGCCAAATAACAAACGCAAAAACCGAGGTAATAAAAACAAGGATGTCACCATGACGCCCCCAAATGAAAAAGACACCCCAATTCAAGATTATGAAGATGATGAGATAGAAGAAATGCAAGAAGCAGATCTCAAAAAATTGATAAGAACATTAAGAAGTTCTCAAAAACAAATTCTTGAACTACAGAAATCCTTAATGGACAAGATAGAAAATCTCTCTCGTGAAAATGCAATATTAAGGAGAAATCAAAATGAAACGAAACAACTAGTACAACAGGAAACTGATAGTGACGAGAAATCATAATGAAGTGAAGAATTCAATAGATCAAATGAGAAACACAATAGAGAGACTTACAAACAGAATGGGTGAAGCAGAAGAGAGAATATCGGACTTAGAAGACAGAGAACAGGAAAGGATACAGTGAGACCAAAGAAAAGAAGAGGAAATTAGAAATCTAAAACATATTGTCGGGAATCTGCAGGATACTATTAAAAAACCCAACATTCGGGTTCTAGGAGTTCCTGAAGGCATGGAGAGGGAGAAAGGATTAGATGGCCTTTTTAGTGAGATATTGGCAGAAAATTTCCCAGGTTTGGAGAAGGACAGAGAAATCCTAGTACAGGAAGCTCACAGAACCCCTAATAAACACGACCAAAAGAGATCCTCACCACGACACGTTGTAATTAAACTCTCCACAGAGAAACATAAAGAAAAGATCCTAAAATGTGCAGGAGAGAAACGTCAGATTACTCTCAGAGGATCTCCAATCAGACTCACAGCTGACTTCTCATCAGAAACCCTACAAACTAGGAGGGAATGGCGAGATATAGCCCAGGTACTAAGAGAGAAAAACTGCCAGCCCAGAATTTTATATCCTGCAAAGCTCTCATTTGTGAATGACGGTGAAATAAAGACTTTTCATAGCAAACAGAAATTTAAAGAATTTGTCAGCACTTGCCCAGCCCTGCAAAAGATGCTTAAAGATGTGTTGCACACAGAAACACAGAAACACAGTCATCAATATGAAAGAAGGTAAAGGAAGGAAACCTCACAGCAAAAGATCACAGGGAATTCAAAGCATATATTAGAACTTATCTTTGGCAAATGGCAGGGCAAAGTTACCACTTGTCGCTCCCTGTCTTCGTGGAGGAACGACACAGGACCCTGCGCTGTTCTTTCATCTGCTCGGCCCTCCCCGGGTTTGCTGCTGGTTCTTCCCGGGTTGGCTACCGACCCTTCCACCTCCATGGAGGGGCGGGCCCCCTGCCACTTTCCCCACTTCCGCAGGGGAGCGGCACACCGCCGGCCGGCTCTCTCGGGGGCTGCTCAGGTGTTCCTTCAGATAGATGTTCCTGGTGCATGTTGTCTCTCTCCTCCTTTATAGTCCTCTTCCGCCAATCCCAACTCTGCTACCCACATGCCGAGTACGCTGCTCTCCTCCAATCAGGAGCAGTTCCTGCTGTTTATTGTTTGAACTGGAGGCAGCTGTGTAGAAGCTTACTCCTCCTCTCCCAGCGCCATATTGTGGGAGAGCAGATGCATAGAATAAGTCTTAATTCCAGTAACTTAGTCTAGTCTGAGTTGCTCCCCACAACCACTTATCATTAGTCACATTGAACGTTAATGGCCTGAACTGTCCAGTTAAAAGACACAGATTGGCTGATTGGGTTAAGGAACAAAACCCATCTATTTGCTGCTTACAAGAAACACATCTTTCCAACAAAGATCCATACAGACTGAAAGTGAAAGGCTGGAAAAAGATATACCATGCCAACAGAAATGAAAAAAGAGTGGGCGTAGCCATCTTAATATCGGACAACATAAACTTTACGACAAAAACTGTTAAGAGAGACAAAGAGGGACACTATATAATGATTAAGGGATCAATACAACAAGAAGATATAACAACTATCAATGCATATGCACCTAACTACAGGGCACCAGTTTATCTAAAAGATTTGTTAAGGGACTTAAAGGGAGACTTAGACCCCAATACAATAGTACTGGGGGACTTCAATACTCCACTCTCAGAAATAGACAGATCAACAGGACAGAAGATCAACAAAGAGACAGTAGATTTAAACGACACTATAGCCCAAATGGATCTAACAGATATATACAGAACTTTCAATCCTACAGCTAAAGATTTTACATTCTTCTCAGCAGTACATGGAACCTTCTCTAGGATTGACCACATACTAGGCCATAAAGCAAGTCTCAGCAAATTCAAAAGAATTAGAATCATACCATGCAGCTTCTCAGACCATAAAGGAATGAAGTTGGAAATTAGCAACTCAGGAATCCCTACAGCATACGCAAACACGTGGAGATTGAACAACATGCTCCTGAATGAACAATGGGTCATAGAAGAAATTAAAAGAGAAATAAAAAATTTTCTGGAAGTAAGTGAGGATAACAGCACAACATACCAAAACTTATGGGACGCAGCAAAAGCAGTGTTAAGAGGAAAGTTTATATCAATAGGTGCCTACATCAAGAAATTGGAAAGGCACCAAATAGATGAGCTTTCAATTCACCTCAAGGATCTAGAAAACCTACAGCAAACCAGACCCAAATCTAGTAGGAGAAGAGAAATAACTAAAATCAGAGAAGAAATCAACAGGATTGAATAAAAAAAAATTACAAAAAATCAGCCAAACGAGGAGCTGGTTTTTTGGAAAAATAAACAAAATTGACACCCCATTGGCCCAACTAACTAAAAAAAAAAAAGAGAAAAGACCCAAATCAATAAAATCAGAGATGAAAAAGGAAACGTAACAACAGACACCAAAGGAATAAAAAGAATCATCAGATATTACTACAAGGACTTGTATGCCAGCAAACAGGGAAACCTATCAGAAATGGATAGATTCCTGGACACATGCAACCTACCTAAATTGAACCAGGAAGACATCGAAAACCTAAACAGACCTACAACTGAGACAGAAATCGAAACAGTAATAAAGGCCCTCCCAACAAAGAAAAGCCCAGGACCAGATGGATTCACTGCTGAATTCTACCAGACATTTAAAGAAGAATTAACTCCAATTCTTCTCAAACTATTCAGAACAATCGAAAAAGAGGGAGTCCTCCCAAATTCTTTCTATGAAGCCAGCATCACATTAATTCCTAAGCTGGAAAAAGATGCAGCATTGAAAGAGAATTACAGACCAATATCCCTGATGAACCTAGATGCAAAAATCCTCAATAAAATTCTCGCCAATAGAATGCAACAACACATAGAAAGATCATCCACCCAGACCAAGTGGGATTTATCCCTGGTATGCAGGGATGGTTTAATGTGCGCAAAACACTCAATGTGATACACCACATTAACAGACTGCAGAAGAAAAACCATATGATTATCTCAATAGATGCCGAGAAAGCATTTGATAAAATACAACACCCGTTCATGATGAAAACTCTAAGCAAACTGGGTTTGGAAGGAACATTCCTCAATACAATCAAAGCAATCTATGAAAAACCCACAGCCAACATCCTATTGAATGGGGAAAAGTTGGAAGCATTCCCACTGAGATCTGGCACCAGGCAGGGATGCCCACTCTCACCACTGCTATTCAATATAGTTCTGGAAGTTCTAGCCAGAGCTATTAGGCAAGAAAAAGAAATTAAAGGGATACAAATTGGGAAGGAAGAACTCAAACTATCCCTCTTTGCAGATGATATGATTCTTTATTTAGGTGACCCAAAGAACTCTACTAAGAGACTATTGGAACTCATAGAAGATTTTGGCAAAGTAGCAGGGTATAAAATCAATGCACAAAAATCAACAGCCTTTGTATACACAGGCAATGCCACGGCTGAGAAAGAACTTCTAAGATCAATCACATTCACAATAGCTACAAAAACAATCAAATACCTTGGAATAAACTTAACCAAGGATGTTCAAGATCTCTATGATGAAAATTACAAAACCTTAAAGAAAGAAATAGAAGAGGATACCAAGAAATGGAAAAATCTTTCATGCTCATGGATTGAGAGAATCAATATCATCAAAATGTCCATTCTCTCAAAAGCAATTTATAAATTCAATGCAATATAAATCAAGATAACGAAGACCTTCTTCTCAGATCTGGAAAAAATGGTGCTGAAATTTATATGGAGACACAGGAGACCTCGAATAGCTAAAGCAATCTGTACAACAAAAACAAGGCTGGAGGCATCGCAATACCAGATTTCAGGACATACTACAGGGCAGTTGTAATCAAAACAGCATGGTATTGGTACAGAAACAGATGGATAGACCAATGGAACAGAATTGAAACACCAGAAATCAATCCAAACATCTACAGCCAACTTATATTTGATCAAGGATCCAAAACCAATCCCTGGAGTAAGGATAGTCTATTCAATAAATGGTGCTGGGAAAATTGGATTTCCACGTGCAGAATCATGAAGCAAGACCCCTACCTTTCACCTTACACAAAAATCCACTCAACATGGATTAAAGACTTAAATCTATGACCTGACACCATCAAATTATTAGAGAGCATTGGAAAAACCCTGCAAGATATAGGTACTGGCAATGACTTCTTGGAAAACACCCCAGAAGCACAGGCAGTCAAAGCCAAAATTAACATTTGGGATTGCATCAAAATGGGAAGTTTCTGTACTGCAAAAGAAACAGTCAGGAGAGTGAAGAGACAACCGACAGAATGGGAAAAAATATTTGGAAACTATGCAACTGATAAAGGGTTGATAACCAGAATCTACAAAGTAATCAAGAAACTCCAGAACATCAAAACAAACAACCCACTTAAGAGATGGGCCAAGGACCTCAATAGACATTTTTCAAAAGAGGAAATCCAAATGGCCAACAGGCACATGAAAAAATGTTCAAGGTCATTAGCAATCAGGGAAATGCAAATCAAAACCACAATGAGGTTTCACCTCACCCCGGTTAGAATGGCTCACATTCAGAAATCTACCAACAATAGATGCTGGAGAGGATGTGGGGAAAAAGGGACACTAACCCACTGTTGGTGGGAATGCAAACTGGTTAAGCCACTATGGAAGTCAGTCTGGAGATTCCTCAGAAACCTGAAGATAACCCTACCATTCAACCCAGCCATCCCACTCCTTGGAATTTACCCAAAGGAAATTAAATTCACAAACAAAAAAGCAGTCTGCCCATTAATGTTTTTTGCAGCTCAATTCACAATAGCTAAGACCTGGAACCAACCCAAATGCCCATCAACAGTAGACTGGATAAAGAAATTATGGGACATGTACTCTATAGAACACTATACAGCAACCAAAAACAACGAAACCCGGTCATTTGCAACAAGATGGAGGAATTTGTAAAACATCATGCTGAGTGAATTAAGCCAGTCCCAAAGGGACAAATATCATATGTTCTCCCTGATCAGCGACAACTAGCTGAGCACCAAAGGGGAACCTTGTTGAAATGAAATGGACACTATGAGAAACAGTGACTTGATCAGTTCTAGTCCTGACGGTTGATGTACAATGTAATACTTTATCCATTTTAGTATTTTTTTGTTCTAGTACCATTGGTTGAACTCTGTAATTAACACACAATTATTCTTAGGGGTTTAAATTTTAACTGAAAAGTGATCCCTGTTAGGAATTTGGAAAACATTATGTTGAGTGAAATAAGCCAATCCCAAAGGGACAAATATCATATGTTCTCCTTGATAGCTGACAACTAACTGAGCACCAAAAAGGAAACTTGTTAAAGTAAAATGAACACTATGAGAAACGGTGACTTGATCAGCCCTCACCCTGACTGTTGATGAGCAGCTTAATATGTTATCCCTCTTAGTATTTTTTTTGTTTATTTATTCTACTTAATACTTTTGGTTGAATACTGTAATCAATACACAATTCTTCTTAAGTGCTGAAACTTAACTGAAAAGTGATCGCTGTTAAATATAAGAGTGGGAATAAGAGAGGGAAGAGATATGCAATTCGGGACATGCTCAAGCTGACTTACCTCAAACGGAAGAGTTAGAAACAGACCAGGGGATTCGAATTCAATCCCATCGAGGTGGCATGTACCAATGCCATCTCAATAGTCCCAGTGATCAATTTCTGTTCACAATTGATCGTAATGATAGGACTAAGAACCAAAGGGATCACATAAACAAGAATAGTGTCTGCAAATACTAGCTGATACAATCAAAAAGGGAGAGGATGATCCAACATGGAAAGTGAGATACACAGCAGACCCATAGAATGGCAAATGTCCTAACAGCACTCTGGCCTCAGAATCAGCCCTTAAGGCATGTGGATCTGGCTGAAATGCCCATGAGAATATTTCAGGCATGGAAAGCCAAGACACTCTGGGGGAAAAAAAAACCTAAAAGCAAGATCTCCGCGAGTGAGATCCCAGTGGAAAGACGGGTCATCAGAGAAGGAGGTACCTTTCTCTGAAGGGAGGAAAGAACTTCCATGGCCTTGTCTAAAAATTTTCAGAGTCAGTGAACTCAGGGGGCTTCCATAGCCTTGGCAGCTCATGACAAGAGCCTAGGGTGATTACTGATGCCATAAACAAGAGTGTCAATTTGTTAAGTCAACAACAGGAGTCACTATGCTCTTACTCCTCATATAGGATCTTTGTCCTTCGTGTGCTGTACATTGAGATTTAATGCTACAACTAGTACTCAAACAGTATTTTTCAGTTTATGTTTCTGTGTGGGAGAAAACTGGGGTCTTGCTTCATGATTCTGCACGTGGAAATCCAGTTTTGCCAGCACCATTTATTGAATAGACTATCCTTGCTCCAGGGATTGGTTTTGGATCCTTGATCAAATATAAGTTGGCTGTAGATGTTTGGATTGATTTCTGGTGTTTCAATTCTGTTCCATTGGTCTATCCATCTGTTTCTGTACCAATACCATGCTGTTTTGATTACAACTGCCCTGTAGTATGTCCTGAAATCTGGTATTGCGATGCCTCCAGCCTTGTTTTTGTTGTACAGATTGCTTTAGCTATTCGAGGTCTCCTGTGTCTCCATATAAATTTCAGCACCATTTTTTCCAGATCTGAGAAGAAGGTCTTCGTTATCTTGATTTATATTGCATTGAATTTATAAATTGCTTTTGAGAGAATGGACATTTTGATGATATTGATTCTTCCAATCCATGAGCATGAAAGATTTTTCCATTTCTTGGTATCTTCTTCTATTTCTTTCTTTAAGGTTTTGTAATTTTCATCATAGAGATCTTGAACATCCTTGGTTAAGTTTATTCCAAGGTATTTGATTGTTTTTGTAGCTATTGTGAATGTGATTGATCTTAGAAGTTCTTTCTCAGCCGTGGCATTGCCTGTGTATACAAAGGCTGTTGATTTTTGTGCATTGATTTTATACCCTGCTACTTTGCCAAAATCTTCTATGAGTTCCAATAGTCTCTTAGTAGAGTTCTTTGGGTCACCTAAATAAAGAATCATATCATCTGCAAAGAGGGATAGTTTGAGTTCTTCCTTCCCAATTTGTATCCCTTTAATTTCTTTTTCTTGCCTAATAGCTCTGGCTAGAACTTCCAGAACTATATTGAATAGCAGTGGTGAGAGTGGGCATCCCTGCCTGGTGCCAGATCTCAGTGGGAATGCTTCCAACTTTTCCCCATTCAATAGGATGCTGGCCGCGGGTTTCTGTTTGCTATGAAAAGTCTTTCACCTTCATTCACAAATGATAGCTTTGCAGGATATAATATTCTGGGCTGGCAGTTGTTCTCTCTTAGTACCTGGGCTATATCTCGCTATTCCCTCCTAGCCTGTAGGGTTTCTGATGAGAAGTCAGCTGTGAGTCTGATTGGAGATCCTCTGAGAGTAATCTGACGTTTCTCTCTTGCACATTTTAGGATCTTTTCTTTATGTTTCTCTGTGGAGAGTTTAATTACAACATTTCGTGGTGAGGATCTCTTTTGTTCATGTTTATTAGGGGTTCTGTGAGCTTTCTGTACTAGGATTTCTCTGTCCTTCTCCAAACATGGGAAATTTTCTGCCAATATCTCACTAAAAAGGCCTTCTAATCCTTTCTCCCTCTCCATGCCTTCAGGAACTCCTAGAACCCGAATGTTGGGTGTTTTAATAGTATCTTGAAGATTCCCGACAATATGTTTTAGATTTCTAATTTCCTCTTCTTTTCTTTGGTCTCACTGTATCCTTTCCTGTTCTCTAAGTCCGATATTCTCTCTTCTGCTTCACCCATTCTGTTTGTAAGGCTCTCTATTGTGTTTCTCATTTGATCTATTGAATTCTTCACTTCATTATGATTTCTCATCACTATCACAGTTTCCTGTTGTACTAGTTGTTTCGTTTCATTTTGATTCCTCCTTAATATTTCATTTTCATGAGAGAGATTTTCTATCTTGTCCATTAAGGATTTCTGTAGTTCAAGAATTTGTTTTTGAGAACTTCTTAATGTTCTTATCAATTTTTTGAGATCTGCTTCTTGCATTTCTTCTATGTCATCATCCTCATAATCTTGAATTGGGGTGTCTTTTTCATTTGGGGGCGTCATAGTGACTTCCTTGTTTTTATTACCTTGGTTTTTGCGTTTGTTATTTGGTATATTGGAGATATTTGGTTTCTTCACTGTGGTGCTTTTTCTTGTTATACTATGACTCTAGATTAAGTGGACTGTCTGTTTTTGATGGAGCCTCAGAGGCTTTAGATGGGTGTGGCCTGAGAGCTCTGTTTGGTGTGGCAATGGTGACACTCCCAGGTTAGGCATGGTAGATCTCTCTCTATTTCTTTCTTTTTGATTCAAAAGGGAAGTAATTCCGCACAGCTGAACAAAGTTGGAGGTAGTTAGCAGGCAAATGATATACCCACAGGAGCCAGAGATCGGAAGCTCTTTCCCAAGGACCACACAGAGAATCTGTTCTGCCCTCAGACTGGGCTCAAATTCTCCTTCAGTCTCCCACTGGGTTGCCAAAGTTATGGAATTGTAGCGTCTCTGGAGAGTACTCACATGAATTCTGTGAGTTCTCTTCCCCACCATCTCTTTTTTCACAGTCTCATTTCAGTAGCACTACAAATTTACTAGGTCCTAATCTCCTGTTAATTCGCCCCACCCAGAGTCAGGTTTTTCTGCTAGGCTCAGGGCCGGTGCAGACCTGAGGTCGCTCTGCTTATGACGTATGTCCAAGATGGCACCTGCTCTTTGTCTTGCTCGCCTTTGAGAGGTGAGCGGAGAGAGAGAAACCCGTGTCCCTATCAGTCACTTTTCTCTCTCTCTCTCTCTCTCTTCTAGTTAGCCTGGTAAACTTTCCCCCCCGGGGTCATTCCCTCTAGTCTCCTCTTTCCGCTTGCCTGCCGGTGTCTTGGGCTATTGAGGTTCGGCTCACCTCGAGTTCCAGCCCTTACATGTGTTGAGTCTGCCGCTGGTGTCCCGAACTGTGGGCTCCCACGCTCTCCATGCAGGTCCACTATGAATCACTCGTTCCAGAAGAGTTTCTTCTGCTGTTTCTTCCCCTACTCTTCCTTGAACCTGCAGTATCTCCACTTTTATTAAACTGTCTCTCCCCAGACTATCAGTGTGCTTCCTTCCTATTCTGCCATCTTCAAAATCACGTTTGCTCTTTTGTATGCAATCTGGAGTATTTTTCTTCTGTGTGTGTGATTTCTTTAGCACAATGTTCCATTACACTGTTGAACAGAAGTCTTAAAATACCTATGCCTATTTCTGTGTTGCTGTGTGTAGCATATCCTAAAGCATCTTTTGTATGGCTGGAGGAGCAGTGACAAACTCTTTCAATTTCTGTTTCTTAAGGAATTTCTTTATTTCACTTTCAATCATAAATGAGAGCTTTGCTGAGTATAGTATTCTGGGTTGATAATTTTGTAGGAATTTATTATAGATTATCCATTGGTACCCTTCCTGTGGTGAGATTCTCCTCAATTCATAGTTTGTTTAGGGTTTAAATCAAAAGCTGAACTTAGTTTTTTCTCTATCAACGAATTTATCAAACCTTCATTTTCTTTTATTAGCATAGCTTATATATTAAATGTTTGTCTCTCTGTTCCAGTCCTTTGGTCTGTGTATCTGTTTTAATGCTAATATGACACTTTTTGGTTACTTTCCCTTCTGTATTAAGGAACTATGAGACCTGCAACTTTGATCTTGTTTTCTTTTTTTTTTGAATGTGTTACTATTTATTTATATTTTATAAATACAACTTTAGGAATATAGTGATTTTTCCCACACTCCTACTCCTCTTCCTCCACCCTCTCCTATTCCCAGTCTTATTTTTACTAAGATCTATTTTCAAATAATTTCATAAGCATACAATGAACTATACTAAGAGTTCCACAAGTTGTGTGAAAAAAAATTGTTTTTCTCAACAGTCAAGACAAGTACTGTTCAAAGTCATGAAATCTCAAAATGTTAATTCCACTTCTATAGATTATCATTTAGGTGCTGTATTAGGTATCATAGATTATAGAGAGTGTGTTTGTCCTTTTGGGACTGACTTATTTCACTAAGTATGATGTTGTGCAGTTACATGTATTGTATCCCAACTGACAGGATTTCATTTTTTATTGCTCTGTAGTATTCCATGATGTATATACCCCATAATTTCTTTATCAGGTCTTCAGTTGATGGGCATTTGGATTTATTCCATGTCTTAGCTGTTGTGAATTGAGCTATGATAAACATGGGTGTACAGATAACTCTTGCATATGCAAATTCCATTTCCATTGGGTAAAATCCCAAGAGTGGGATGGCTGGGTCATATGATAGCTCTATATTCAGATTTCTGAGGTATCTCCATACTGTCTTTCATAGTGGCTGTACCAGTTTACATTCCCACAAACCGTGGATCAGATTACCTTTTCCTCCATTCTTACCACCATTTGTTGTTGAAAGCCATTCAAATGGAGATGAAATGAAACTTCATTGTGGTTTTTATTTGTATTTCCCTGATAGCTAGTGATACCGAGCATTTTTTCATCTATCTATTTGGATTTCTTCTTTTGAAAAATAACCGTTTAAGACCTTTGCCCATCTCTTAACTTGATTGTTTGTTTTATTGTTGCTTAGTTTCTTGAGCTCTTTACACAATCTGGTTATTAATCCTTTATTAGTGGCATGGGTTGCAAATAATTCTCTAATTCTGTTGGTGGCCTTTTTACTTTGCTGAGTGTTTGTTTTGCAGTGCAGAAGCTTCTCAAATTGATATAATCCCATTTGCCAATTTTGGCTTTGATTGGCTGTGCCTCTGGGCTCTTTTCCAAGAACTCTTTGTCTATGCCAGTATCTTGGAGGGTTTCACCAATGTTTTATTTAGTAATTTGATGGTATTGAGTCACAGATTCATGTCTTTTTCCCTTTTGAGTAGATTTTTGTATAGGGAGTAAGGTAGTACTCTTGTTTCATACTTCTGCATGTGGAGACCCAGTTTCCCAACAGCATTTGTTGAAGAGACTATCCTTGCTCCAGGGATTGATTTTAGCTCCTTTGTCAAAGATAAGGTGGTAGTAGATGCATGGGTTGATTTCTGGAGTTTCTATTCTGTTTCATTGGTCTGTCTGTCTTTTTTCCTGCCAGTACCTGGGATTTTTCATTATAAATCTCCTGCAATATATCTTTAAATCTGGTATTGTGGTGCTTCGAACTTTGTTTTTGTTGCATAAGATTGCTTCAGCTATTCAGGGTCTCTTGTGTTTCCATATGTATTTCAGTATCATTTTCTCTATGTCTGAGAGGAATGTCCTTGGTATTTTGATTGGCATCACATTGATTTTGTAAATTGCTTTTGATAGTATGGACATTTTGGTGTTTTTTTTTTTTACAGGCAGAGTTAGACAGTGAGAGAGATAGACAGAGAAAGGTCTTCCTTCCATTGGCTCACCCCCAAATGGCCACTATGGCCGGCACACTGTGCCAATCTGAAGCCAGGAGCCAGGTGCTTCCTCCTGGTCTCCCATGTGGGTGCAGGGCCCAAGGACTTGGGCCATCCTCCACTGCCTTCCTGGGCCACAGCAGAGAGCTGGACTGGAAAAGGAGCAACTGGGACAGAATCCGGCACCCCAACCAGGACTAGAACCCAGGGTGCCGGTGCTGCAGGTGGGGGATTAGCCAAGTGAGCTGTGGCACCAGCTGTATTGACATTTTGATGATATTGATTTTTCTAATCCATGAACAGGAACTTTTTTTTTGCATTTTTTTGTGTCTTCTTCTATTGTTTCTTTAATGAGTTGTAATTCTCATCATAGAGAACTTTGAAATCTCTCTTTGAAATCATCTATTGTGATAATCATATGGTTTTTGTTCTTCAATTTGTGAATGTGATGTATCACATTGATTTGCAAATGTTGAATCACCTCTACATACATGTGATAAACCCCACTTATTCTGGGTGATTGATTTCCTGATGTGTTGTTGGATTCAATTGACTTATATTGTTGGGAATTTTTATGTTTATGCTCATCAGAAAAACTGTTCTGTAGCTTTTCTTCTCTGATTTTTTTTCAGGATTAGTAATTAAGGTAATGCTGGCTTCATAGAAGGAGTTTAGAAGGATTCCCTCTCTTTCAATTGTTTTGAATAGGTTGAGAAGAATTTGAGTCAGTTCTTTAAATGTCTTGTAGAATTCAGCAGTGAAGCCATCCAGTCCTGTGCTTTTCTTTGCTGTGAGGGTCTTTATTATTGATTTAATTTCTGTCTTGATTACTTGTCAGTTTAGATTGACAAATCAGATATGTTTTCCAATTATTCCTTGTAGAAGGCCCACAAAGTGTCAAGCACCATTTTTGACACTGGAGATACAATATCTTTTTTCAAAGAATTGTAAGTTTCTGTTTTGTACATGATCTGTGTTCTGTCTCTGAACTTTTCTCTTTTTTATAGTTAGATTTCACTATCATGTGTGGTATCTTTTCATACTTTTCTTATTTGGCTTTATGCACATTATCAATGTAAGGTCCTTAACTTTTCTTATTTTTTAAAAATATTTATTTATTTATTTGAAAGTCAGTTACACAGAGAGAGAAAGAACGGGAGAGAGAGAGAGAGAGAGAGAAAGAGAGAGAGAGTCTTCCATCCACTGGTTCACTCCCCAATTGGCTGCAATGGCCGAAGCTGTGCCGATCCTAAGTCAGGAGCCAGGAGATTCTTCTGGGTCTCCCACACGGGTGCAGGAGCCCAAAGACTTGGGCCATTTTCTATGGCTTTCCCAGGCCATAGCAGAAAGCTGAATCTTGATGTGAATGGAAGGGGAGAGGAAGTGGGAAAGGGGAGGGTTGCAGGTGGGAGGGATGTTATGGGGAGGAAGCCATTGTAATCCATAAGCTGTACTTTGGAAATTTATATTCATTAAATAAAAGTTTAAAAAAAAGTGGAGCAGCTGGGAATTGAACCGGCACCCATATGGGATGTCAGCACAGCAGGCGGCGCTTTACCCTCTACACCACAGTACCGGCCCCATAACTTTTCTTTATTTTTTTAGAAAGACTCATTTATTGATTTAAGAGAGAGATTTTAACTGCTGGCTCACTCCTCAAATGCTTGCAACACCCAAGTGAAGGGGGTGGGAGGGAAGCCAGCAGCAGGGAACACAATCCAGGTCTCCCATGTGGGAGGCAGGAACCCAATTACTTGAGCCATCACCCTGCTGCTTCTGAGGGCTGATATTGCCAAGAAGCTGTGTTATGTGTATCCTAAAGCAGAGAGCCTGTGGTTTTCCAACTGGGTGAGACCAAGCTCTGTCTACCATATTCTTTTAGCCAGGGGACCCTATTCCTCAGAAAACCTCTCTATTTCCATCTCTTTGTACAGTAATCATCCGTCTCACAGTGTATTTGTGTGTATGTGGTCAGAGGAATATAAATAAAACCCTTTGAGGTGAGTCTGCTTATATCTGTTGATATCCACCCCTCTCCCAGCCCAGCACTAAACTATCCCTTGCAATAGTGAGAAGTGGGCAAAGATTTACCCAAAGTAACGTGGGAAGTAGGAAGCAGCACAATAAAACCCTAAAATGCACCCCCACTGCCTGTAGCAACTCCACACAAAAACCCTGTGGCATCTAGGAATCTTCCATTGTAGCCACCATTTTGGGAAAGAAGACAGCTGTTTATGTTAGAATGCTGTGTTATTTCTGTTTTCCTGCATAATAATACCACACATAACAATAAGAGCACACACTTATTATCTCAGAGTTTCTGTGGGTGAGGGTCTGGGCATGGCCTACCTGGGTCCTCTGCAGTCTGCTGTATCAAGGTGTCTGTCAGGCAGGACTGGGTTCTCATGGGAAGAGAAAAAGAATGCTCTACCTCAACCATGTGGGCTGGAGAAAGGGTTCAGGTCCTTGCAGTCTCTGGTACTGTGGGTTCTGGGTTCTTGCTTACCTAAGCTGGAGGCCATCCCCAGTTCCTTGTCATGTGGACCTCTACAACATCACCACACAACTTCATCAAAGCCAGCAAGAGAAGAGTCTCCTAGCAAGACAAGCATTAGACTCTGTGTCAGCTTTTGTTGTAATATGCTGGTTGGAAGCGCATCACATCCCAACCACACTGAAGGGGAAGGGACCACGCAAGGACTTTCCAGGAGACTTGTGAAATGCAAGTCACAGTCCCCTCTGTGGCATCTGGAAACCACCTTTCCTCGAAATTTTTGAAAGTCATTGAAGGGTTTTAAGCAGTAAAGCACATCACATTCTGACATTACAATGGTCACTACCCAAAAGGAATGGAGAACAGATTGGTGGGAGAGAAAACTTGACTTAAGGAATTCATTTAGGATGATTATGTTTGTATTCCTAAAGAAATGATGGGGTCCCCAACCAAGGGAACACTAGTGAAAACAGAAGTGGACAAATTGGAGGGTTATTTAAGACATATAATAAATAGGACTCGGTGTTAAAAAAAATAGCCAGTGAGGGAGAAGACGAGAATATTCCGGTTCTGGGTTGTGCAACTGGTGTGGGCAGCAGTATCACTCACCGAGAAGGGACGACAGTTTAGACATGCTGAGTTTGAGGTGGTTGAATCAGTGTACACTCCCTAGCAAGAACAAACGTTTCTGATAGATTGAAACTAATTGTTATGCCTCCAAGAGGCTATTGCTTGAACATTTTTTTAATGGTTCAATTTTTCCAGCTCATCTCACACAGGTGAATTTTAAGTATTACAGGTAGCCTACAGATGCAAGAACATCGGACGGAGTCTGCATCCAAGAACCTGTTCCTAAGAACCTAAAACCGTTCACGTTGTTTGAAGGCAAAGGATGAGTTTGAGGAGGGCAAAGGCATGGATAAAAGCCAAATACTCCAACATGCCTAACAGCACATTAACCTGGTTTGAACTCAGCAGTCCTAAGTGCCACGCTATGAGCACACGGGTAGACAAAGCCCAAGGAGGAACCCACGTCTCAGGCGTTCGCTGCCTCCCGGACTCAGTTATCACACGCAAGACACACCGCCAAAAACTCTCGCGAGAGGGAAGGATCCTGCTGGAACCTCGGAGCCTCATGCGCACTCCCACCTGCGAAACAGGCTGGCGGGGAGCAGGCATTGCTGGGAACTGTAGTTCCGAGCGGGAAAAGGCCCGCCAGCCTTGCTCCACTGTTTCTTAGGCATGCGCGACTCTGAGCTGGCCCAAGAAGTTCTTAGCCTTTGTCCATTCAGGGATGGGAGGTGAGTTGGGTGTGTGGGCTGGGTGTTGGGCCTGGGGATCGTTCCGTGAGGAGTCCGAGCTGGAGTCTGTGTTTGTGAAAGGGGGCTGGAAGGACTGACCACAAGCTGGAAGCCCTCCCCTCTGGGACACGGGTGCGCGATGGGCGGGGCGGGCAGAGCCGCGGACGCGGAGCAGGCGCTGGTCTGGGGCCAGCGCCTGGAGTGGAATGGGACTTGTCCACGTTCCTTGTGCCACAGGGACGGCCCCCGCATAATCTTGGGCCCCCACCCCTACCCCCAGGACTGCTGCCGAGGGTAGAGATGGGTAGGGACCCAGCCTCAGGGTGCCGTCCCTGGGTTTCCAGGCTCTTGCTCAGTGGGACCGAGGCAAGCTCCACCGTGAGCCAGACACCGTCCAGACCTGACCGTGGCCTTTCTGCAGATCCCCCCGCGGAAAGGCAGCAAGGAGGACAGCGAGACCCCTGAGGGCTTCTGGCTGTTCTGCCCGCAGACCCCTGAGCTGAGGAGAAGCATAGCATTTTGGGGCATGGAGGAGGCTGGGAGCATGGAGACAGATTTGGTGAATTGCCGAGGAAGCGGTAGGATTGCTGCCGAGTTGAACATGTGGAAGGGCGGGATTCTACTGTGGAAGGGAAAACAGTTGCTTTGGGGGAGATCCCTGCTTGGCTGGCTGTCGCGATCATCTTGGGGATGCAAGGGCTCTTTGGAGTATGCAGGGCTTGGGATGGAGCCACAGCCCTGCAGGGTGCTGGTAGACCCTTGAGAACCACCAAAAACAGCAAAATGCTAAGCTCTAGAGGCATGAGCATAGTGTCCTCAATTACTTTTTCTCACATTTTTGCTCCCAAATTATTGTCCCAGCGGTCTCCATCCAGTGGTCTGAGAATTAAGGTTTGCACTTGGCAAAAAACACGGCCCCACACCTGCTACCCACTTTATCTGTACAATTACCCTGTGATTTCAGTACAGCGAATTTTGTCATTGAACATACAAAAAAACAGATGTGGAAGTTGGTCAGCGACTTCCAATTCTGCTAGACCAATGGTCACTTGAAGTTTGGTTTGTGATCTCTACGTGAAATTTCTCTTCCTTCTCTCATACTTAAGAAACTTTCAGATTGCACCCCGGGCTCAACCAGTGAAAGTTAATTTGAGGTGGGGTTTGGCAGCCTACATTTTATATATATATTTTTAAGATTTATTTCTTTGAAAGGCAGAGTTACAGAGAGGCAAAGGCAGAGAGAGAGAGAGAGAGAGGTCTTCCATCCACTGGTTCACCCCCCAACTGGCTGCAATGGCCGGAGCTGCACCAGTCAGAATCCAGGAGCCAGGAGCTTCCTCCAGGTGTCGCGTGTGGGTGCAGGGGCCCAAGGACTTAGGCCATCCTCTACTGCTTTCCCTGGCCATAGCAGAGAGCTGGATTGGAAGTGGAGCAGCCGGGACTCAAACTGGTGTCCAACTGGGATGCCGGCACTGCAGGTGGCGGCTTTACCAGCTATGCCACAACACCGGCTCCAGCAGTCTACATTTTAAATAAGCATGTGGAATAAGTTTTGAGGGCCATGGAGCCTACTTCTCCAACAAAAGAAACTGATGTGTTCTAATTTCTGGATCAGAGAGTGCCACCTTCTAGAATGTGTTCATATATAAACCCGAAGTAGGAATATTCATGAACATTTTCCATGGTCTTGGAAGGCAGTGGGTTGACTTGGGCTCCCTTCAGTCTCAGTGTTTGTAGGGAGCACATTTTGTGTGGAAGCAGGATTTTTAGACTTGCAGTTCTGAAGACAAGAGTGGCTGAGGCCCCATCATTACTGCTTCCTTGCCCTTTGCTCTGTTGTTCCAGGAGTCTCCTCTTTCCCAAGAAAAGAGTGCAGAAGAAGGTGAAGTGGCAGCTCTGCACCTCACAGCCAGATCCCAGGTGAGCGTGGGCACTAATGATTGTGGAAATCCCACCTTACTTCTCAAAGTACAGGTGCATTCCTTTGTGATACGGAGTTTCTTTGTCCACTAGAGCCACTCTATAGAGAGCTGAGTTCTAGGCGATTACAAAGGGCTCAGTAGAAAATGTCTCCTACTAGGTACCTTTCTCTGAAGGGAGGAGAGAACCTCCACTTTGACTATGACCTTGTCTAAACAAGATAAGAGTCGGAGAACTCAAAAGGCTTCCATAGCCTTGGAAACTCGTGACTGGAGCATAGGGAGATTACTGATGCCATAAACAGGAGTGTCGATTTGTAAAGTTAACAACAGGAGTCACTGTGCACTTACTCCTCATGTAGGATCTCTGTCCTTCATGTGCTGTACATTGAGATTTGATGCTATAATGAGTACTCAAACAGTATATTTCACTTTGTATTTCTATGGGGGTGCAATCTTTACTTAATGTATACTAAACTGAACTTCTGTAAAAAAAAAAAATTATCAATTCCCAACTTGACTCTCACTGGGATTAAACATGACAATAGGTCTGATCTGATTTCATCATCATTTAAAAAATCATCTTTTTCACTTTATGTTTCTGTGTGGGAGCAAACTGTTGAAATCTTTACTTAATGTATGCTAAACTGATCTTCTGTATATAAAGAGAATCGAAAATGAATCTTGATGTGAATGGAAGGGGAGAGGGAGTGAGAAAGGGCAGGGTTGCGGGTGGGAGGGACGTTATAGGGGGGAAGCCATTGTAATCCATAAGCTGTAATTTGGAAATTTATATTCATTAAATAAAAGTTAAAAAAAATAACTTTAAAGAAAATGTCTCCTACTTACCCGTGGTTCCTTTCTTCTCCATCCATATTTATTTTTTGGCAGACAAATAAGCAGTATTTTCCTCTTTCTACCTGCTGTGCTAATTTCTGTTTGGTCATGTGGGAAACTATTTTGCAGATAATGTGGTACATGTCACTTAAAACTTGTTTTTCTATGGGGAAACAACACGCATATGCCTTTGAAGGAATTTAGGAAAGCACCTTAAATGCTGATGTGATTCTAAAAACAAGTGTCCAGATAGTTAAAAGGAAGGCCTATGAGAATCCAGCGGTCACAATTAGAATTCAGCCCTCCAAGATAAAGTATGCTGAGGTAGTGTGTCTGCAATTTTAAGTTGTTGCCCTTCCCCCCAAAGGGCCAGAATAGCTAATATTAAGAATTGTTGGGGCTAACATTATGACACAGTGGGTTAAGCTTCTGCTTCTGACGTGAGCATCATGTATTGGAGTGCTAGCTTGAGTCGCAGCTCCTCCACTTCCAGCCCAGCTTCCTGCTGATCGTGCTTGGGCTGCTGCCACCCACATGGGAGACCTGGATAGAATTCCTGGCTCAGCATTGACTGTTGTGGACATTTCAGGAGTTAACCAGTGAATGGAGGATCGATCACTCTCACTCTCACTCTCACTCTCACTCTCACTCTCTCTCCCCTCCACTCCCTCGTCCTCTCTCATTCTCCCTGTTGCTCTGCCTTTCAAATAAATATATATTTTTTAAATTGCTGAATTTAGGTGGTAGTCATACCATATGGGTGATCATTGTGTTTGTCTTTCAAGTTTATACATTTTGAAAAGTTTTATTTGAAGGAGCTGAGGAGAAAGGGAGCTGTCCATGTTGTGTGTGGAGTGCTACAACCCAAAGATTCCTTTGCCTTTCTCTTGGCCATTGTGATCCAGGGCATACACAGTAATTACTAGACACTGGCAGTGTGTATGCAAGTGAGTTTGCAGGTCCTTTATATACTTGCTGTCTTCCATTGGCTTCTCAGCCACCTTACATTACTCTTGAAGACTTTATTAGTCAGTTGGAGCTGATGAAAAAAACTGGCTTAAGCAAAGAGAGGTATTTATTGACTAAAATGTTATTGAAAAATTGAGGTCTGGCCAGATGTGGGGCCCAAGAAATAATGTTAAAACCTATTCTCTTCATTTCACAAAGCTTTCTTTTTCTCCATGGGTTTTGCTCTCAAGCACAATTTTCCTCCAGCACTGGCTACAAACAGGTTTAGGCTTACTTACATCTTCTCATGTTGAGGGCCAGAGAAAGGAGGCAGCTTCTTTCCTAGAAATTCTGGCAGAAGTGCTGAGATTAATTCTATCAAGTTAATTTTCCCATATCTGAACCAGTTACTGGTCAACTCTATGTGGAACTCTGTGTGGAATAGACTTACACATACCCTACAAACATATATCACCCAAGAGTCAGTGCTACCCATACTATACCGACTCAATGAAAGTGGCCAGGGATCAGGGCTAGAGGGAATGTCAGGGTTCAGGTAGTAGAGGGAGGGTGATTACTTCATCCATTCCAACCCTGTGATACTGGATTCAAGATTGTTGTAGCATCAGGATGGTTGGAAACTGTTAGAGAAATTAAAACACCTCTGGTTTTGCAGGTCTTTTTCTTGTTAGAATTTGACTAGGCTATTTTTTATCTTTTACTTGCAAAATTTTCTAGCCTATTTAACAAGAAAGAACAGCACAGACTAGAAATGTAAAGGTAATATTACTTTCTCACCTCTCCCTACTGATGTATATTTTCCCATATTTTTGTTTGAGCTTGCACTACTATAGGCATCTATTGTATTGTATTTCCTTCCATTTCCTTTCTAGTCTCCAGCTTTGGCAATAATATTTTGTTTGGGTGAACTATTATGTGAACAGGATAATGCTTTTTAGAAAACAAACAAAAAACCTTTTAATAAGGAAATTTACTCATTCACATTTAATATCTATGTTTTGAATTCTTCTTGCCAAGTGACTTTTAAGATTTGTTTATTTGAAAGGCAGAGTTACAGAGAGGCAGAAAGAGAGAGAGATCAATCTTCCATCTGCTGGTTCATTCCCCAGATGGCCCCAATGGCCAGAACTGAGCCAATCTGAAGCCAGGAGCCAGGAGATTCTTCTGGATCTCCCACATGGGTGTAGGGGCCCAAGGACTTGGGCCATCTTCTACTGCTTTCCCAGGCTATAGCAGAGAACAGGATTGGGAGTGGAGCAGCTGGGACTCGAACTGGCACCCATATGGGATGCCAGCACTTTACCAGCTATGACACAGTGCTGGCCCCACCAAGTGACTTTTATATTTCTGTTTCCTATGCTTTCTTTGTTTCTCCTTTGGTATTTTTGCTCCTTTTAAGCAGTGGTCTATGCAGAAAGTGAGGGATGACAAAGAGGCTGTCACATGTAACTGACCAAAAGTGTATTTTGTGTCCCAGACAACAGTGACATTCAAGGACATGGCCATGGACTTCACACCAGAAGAGTGGGAGAAGCTGGGCCCTACACAAAGGGCAGTGATGCTGGAGAACTACAGGAACCTGATCTCACTGTGTAAGAACAGACTCGCTCTCTGACTTGAAACCTACTCAGGAGGATGTCATCACTTTATAAAAGTAAAAACAGCTTAACAAAGTGTCCATTCTTTGAACGTTGAGAAAAATCTGTTTCTGCTTTATGTTCTTGGTAAAATGTGTGTGCTTCCTCTGAGTCTGGATTCAAGTGACAGAAACAAAATCCACATCTTGGTTCAAGGAATCGAATGTATCATTAGGATTTCTTTTGTCTATTTTCAGTCAGTTGGCTGGGCTTCACTCAGCTTTATTCTTACAACTCCCACATGGCAGAGATGGCCATTGGCAACCCCACAGCTATGGTATTCTTCCTGTTAGAGAGCTCAGCAAAAACAGAAAAATGCCTGCAAATAGGGTCACAAGCCCAGCACTGGAGCCAGAAAAGCCAAGGACTCTCTGGCCTCTTCTGGATCCTTTGCCTGTGTGTGTGTGTGTGTGTGTATGCAAACCTATATGCATATGTTTCCAAACCTCACATAGCAAATTCCATCAGAAACTCCTACTACTACCTGAAGAAGGAGGGAAGTGAGCCGGCGCCGTGGCTCAATAGGCTAATCCTCCACCTTGCGGCGCCGGCACACCGGGTTCTAGTCCCAGTTGGGGCGCCGGATTCTGTCCCGGTTGCCCCTCTTCCAGGCCAGCTCTCTGCTATGGCCAGGGAGTGCAGTGGAGGATGGCCCAGGTGCTTGGGCCCTGCACCCCATGGGAGACCAGGAAAAGCACCTGGATCCTGGCTCCTGCCATCGGATCAGCGCGGTGCGCCGGCTGCAGCGGCGGCCATTGGAGGGTGAACCAACGGCAAAGGAAGACCTTTCTCTCTCTGTCTCTCTCTCTCACTGTCCACTCTGCCTGTCAAAAATAAAAAAAAAAAAAAAAAAAAAAAAAAAAAAAAAAAAAGAAGGAGGGAAGTAAAAACCAGACAAAATTTCTAATTACTGGAGTCACAATTTTGTCCTGCTGCCATGAGGTCCCACTTTTTCCATTTTCTTTCCTAAGATAGGACTAATATGTAATATCTCTCTGGAATTTCCTGACACAATTAAAAGACATTCTCATCTTTTGACTGATGAACCATTCATCTGTACAAATCCATTTAGCTACTTATTACCAGTCCATTTACTGCAGATCTTTCTGTAATAACTTGTCTTCTTTGTAGCTCAAGGGGGTGGAAACTATGCTGTAGATCTTTATGCATACCACAAGTAGCTAAGACCCATTTCTTCTTTCTTTCCTTTTCTTTTTTTATGAATAGGGCTTCCCATTTCCAAACCTGAGAGCTACGATTTGGAGAATGGAAAAGAGCCATTGATGCTTGAGAGAAAAGTGCCCAGTAGCAGCTATCAAGGTGAGTCGGCTATCTTTAGACATGACAGTCCAGCAGGACAGTGAAGAATTGGCATTTTCACTGACCAAGGAAGAATATTAGGAGTGTAATGTGACTTTATTTTTTTAAATCTTTTAAATTCTAAATCATTTCAAATACATACAGAAGTCCAGAAAAGAAAGTAATATGTGTGTATCCATCACCAAGATTAAATACATGGTAATATTTTGCCTCATTTGCCTCTTTCTTCACAATATAAAATGCATAAAAGCATTATAACTGCATCTTAACTGTACAGTCCTAATTTTCACAAAGTAAACACATCCATGTACCCAGTGGCTAGATCAGGAAAACAACTCGGCAGCACCCCTACAGGCCCCTCTTTGTGTCTCCTCTCTTCTCCCAAGGGTAACCTGATCCTAACTGGATACACCATAGACTAATTTTGACTGCTCTTGAGCTTCACATAAATGAAACCATATTGTATATATTCCTGTGTCTGGCTTCCTTTGCAGAACATTAGCTTGTGCATATCATTGTATTTCCCTCATTCTCATTGTTGTACATGCTTCCATTATGTCAGTATACCGTTTATCCATTCTCCTGAAGGTAGGAATTTGAATAGTTTCCAGTTTGGGGCTAACGTTGCTGCTATTTATATTCTTTATATGTCTTGGTGAACACATACATGCAGTCCTATTGGATATATACAATTAGAATTATTAAGCGATGAGGTAGGTGTGTGTTCATTTTTAGTAGGTAACACCAAAGAGGTTTGCAACATCATCATTCTAGATACCCACCAGCACAATTTGTCAGTTCTATTTGTTCCACATGTTTATCAACACCTAACTGTCTATCTTCATTTGAGCCATTCTTATGAATGTGTGATATCTTTTACTTAAGAAATAAAAAATATTAGACTCAGTTAAAACCCTTTCATTCTCTTCCTCTACTAGAAATAACACTATATCTTGAAATTGATATGAATCACTTCCCTGTTTGCATCCATATGTATGTATACACACATATACAGTTATGTGTGTACATAAAACAATATATATATATTTTGTTATTTTTTCCTTCTGTTGTCTGTATTAAGCTATGTTTTAACACATAATAATCATATTTATTTTAACTGTTATGGAGTAAGTCGACTATATAAATAAACTCAGCAGTTTATTTTTTATTTCTGTACTATTAGTAGCAGAGTTGCAATGATCATCCATTTATTGGCTCCTTATATATTCATGTGGATAGTTGGTTTAGGGTGGGTAACAGGAAGAAGAATTACTGAGACTTAATGTGCCACAGATTTAGCTTTATTAGGGATGTAAAACTCCTACTGCCATGCTGGCCAACAGTTAATGTTTTCAGATTTGTTATTTTCATCAGTCTGACTGGTGTAAAATGCTATAACATATATATATTTACTTGAGAGGTACAGTTAAAGAAAATGAGAGGGAAAGAGAGAGAAAAGTCTTCCATCCACAAGTTCACTCCGTATTTGGCTACAAAGGGGCAGAGTTGCAGTGATCTGAAGCCAGGAGCCAGAAGTTTCTTCCGGGTCTCCCACGTGGGTGCAGGGGCCCAAGTACTTGAGCCATCTTCTGCTGTTTTCCCAGGCCATAGCAGAGAGCTGGATCAGAAGTGGAGCAGCCAGGACTTGAATCGGCACCCATATGGGATGCCAGCACTGCAGGCGGCAGTTTTTCTTTTCTTTTTATTTAGTAAATATAAATTTCCAAAGTACAGTTTATGGATTACATTGACTTTCCCCCCCATAATTTCCCTCCCACTCGCACCCCACCCATCTCCTGCTCCCATTCCATTCATATCAAGATTCATTTTTAATTCTCTTTATATACAGAAGATCAATTCATGATATATTAAGTAAAGATTTCATCAGTTTTCACCCACACAGAAACACAAAGTATAAAAATACTGTTTCAGTACTAGTTATAGCATTACTTCACATTGGACAACACATTAAGGACAGATCCCACATGAGAAGTAAGTACACAGTGACTCCTGTTGTTGACTTAACATTTTGACACTCTTGTTTATGGCGTCAGTAGTCTCCCTAGGCTCTAGTCATGAGTTGCCAAGGCTATGGAAGCCTTTTGGGTTCGACGACTTCGATCTTATTCCAACAGGGTCATAGTCAAAGTGGAAGTTCACTCCTCCCTTCAGAGAAAGGTACCTCCTTCTTTGATGGCCCTGTTCTTTCCACTGGGATCTCACTCGCAGAGATCTTTCATTTAGGTCTACTTTTTTTTTTTTTCCAGAGTGTCTTGGCTTTCCATGCCTAAAATACTCTCCACGGGTTCTTCAGCCAGATCCGCATGCCTTAAGGGCTGATTCTGAGGCCAGAGTGCTATTTAGGACATCTGCCATTCTATGAGTCTGCTGTGTATCCCGCTTCCCATGTTGGATTGTTCTCTCCCTTTTTGATTCTATCAGTTAGCATTAGCAGACACTAGTCTTGTTTGTGCGATCCCTTTGACTCTTAGACCTGTCAGTGTGATCAATTGTGAACTGAAATTGATCACTTGGACTAGTGAGATGGCATTGGTACATGCCACCTTGATGGGATTGAATTAGAATCCCCTGGCAATTTTCTAACTCCACCATTTGGGGCAAGTCTGATTGAGCATGTCCCAAATTGTACATCTCCTCTCTCTCTTATTCCCACTCTTATATTTAACAGGGATGACTTTTCAGTTAAAATTTAAACTCCTAAGAATAATTGTGTGTTAATTACAGAGTTCAACCAATAGTACTAGAATAAACAAATATTAAAATGGATAAAGTATTACATTGTACATCAACAGTCAGGACAAGAGCTGATCAAGTCACTGTTTCTCATAGTGTCTATTTCACTGCAACAGGTTTCCCCTTTGTTGTTCAGTTATTTGTCACCGATCAGGGAGAACATATGATATCTGTCCCTTTGGGACTGGCTTAATTCACTCAGCATAATATTTTCCAGATTCCTCCATCTTGTTGCAAATGACCGGGTTTCATTCTTTTTGACTGCTGTATAGTATTCTATAGAGTACATGTCCCATTTTGGTTCCAGGTCTTAGCTGTTGTGAATTGAGCTGCAATAAACATTAATGTGGAGACAGCTTTTTTGTTGGCCAATTTAATTTCCTTTGGGTAAATTCCAAGGAGTGGTATGGCTGGATTGTATGGTAGGGTTATATTCAGGTTTCTGAGGAATCTCCAGACTTACTTCCATAGTGGCTTAACCAGTTTGCATTCCCACCAACAGTGGGTTAGTGTCCCTTTTTCCCCACATCCTCTCCAGCATCTATTGTTGGTAGATTTCTGAATGTGAGCCATTCTAACCGGGGTGAGGTGAAACCTCATTGTGGTTTTGATTTGCATTTCCCTGATTACTAGTGATCTTGAACATTTTTTCATGTATCTGTTGGCCATTTGATTTCCTCTTTTGAAAAATGTCTATTGAGGTCCTTGGCCCATCTCTTAAGTGGGTTGTTTGTTTTGATGTTGTGGAGTTTCTTGATCTCTTTGTAGATTCTGGTTATCAACCCTTTATCTGTTGCATAGTTTGCAAATATTTTTTCCCATTCTGTCGGTTGTCTCTTCACTCTCCTGACTGTTTCTTTTGCAGTACAGAAACTTCTCAATTTGATGTAGTCCCAAATGTTAATTTTGGCTTTGACTGCTTGTGCTTCTGGGGTGTTTTCCAAGAAGTCTTTGCTGGTACCTATATTTTGCAGGGTTTTTCCAATGCTCTCTAATAATTTGATGGTGTCGGGTCATAGATTTAAGTCTTTAATCCATGTTGAGTGGATTTTTGTGTAAGGTGAAAGGTAGGGGTCTTGCTTCATGATTCTGCATGTGGAAATCCAATTTTCCCAGCACCATTTATTGAATAGACTATCCTTACTCCAGGGATTGGTTTTGGATCCTTGATCAAATATGAGTTGGCTGTAGATGTTTGGATTGATTTCTGGTGTTTCTATTCTGCTCCATTGGTCTATCCATCTGTTTCTGTACCAGTACCCTGCTCTTTTGATAACAACTTCCCTGTAGTATGTCCTGAAATCCGGTATTGTGCTGTCTCCAGCTTTGTTTTTGTTGTACAAGATTGCTTTAGCTATTCGATGTCTCCTGTGTCTCCATATGAATTGCAGCATCATTTTTTCTAGATCTGAGAAGAAAGTCTTCGGTATCTTGATTGGTATTGCATTGAATGTATAAATTGCTTTTGGGTGAATGGACGTTTTGATGATATTGATTCTTCCAATCCATGAGCATGAAAGATTTTTCCATTTTTTGGTACCCTCTTCTATTTCTTTCTTTAAGGTTTTGTAATTTTCATCGTAGAGATCTTTAACGTCCTTGGTTAAGCTTATTCCAAGGTATTTGTTTGTTTTTGTAGCTATTGTGAATGGGATTGATCTTAGAAGTTCTTCCTCAGCCATGGCATCGCCTGTGTATACAGAGGCTGTTGATTTTTGTGCAATGATTTTATATCCTGCTACTTTGCCAAACTCTTCTATGAGTTCCAATAGTCTCTTAGTAGAGTTCTTTGGATCCCCTAAATAAAGAATCATATCATCTCCAAAGAGGGATAGTTTGAGTTCTTCCTTCCCAATTTGTATCCCTTTAATTTCTTTTTCTTGCCTAATAGCTCCTAATAGAACCTCCAGAACTATATTGAATAGCAGTGGTGAGAGTGGGCATCCCTGTCTGGTACCAGATCTCAATGGAAATGCTTCCAGCATTTCCCCATGCAATAGGATGTTGGCCGTGGGTTTTTCATAAATTGCTTTTGATTGTATTGAGGAATGTTCCTTCCATACCCAGTTTGCTTAGAGTTTTCATGATGAAAGGGTGTTGTATTTTATCAAATGCTTTCTCAGCATCTATTGAGATAATCATATGGTTTTTCTTCTGCAGTCTGTTAATGTGGTGAATCACATTGATTGTTTTGCGCACATTGAACCATCCCTGATTTTTCCTTGAAATCCTTCATCCATTTGGAGTCACCTCTTACTCCTCTGGGAGCATCCTCTTAGCCTTCTTTTTAGAGCAGTTAGATGTTTGAATTGTTCAGACTTTGATTTTAATTTCCTCTCCTCTGTACAAATAGCTGTAAACTTGAGTGCTTAGATGGCTGTCATGTAATATTACTAAGTGAAGCGAGCTGGGTTGGTGCTGGAAGCTAGAATACATGCCTCAACTGAAAGTAAAAGCCTTCAGTCAACTCACTGTCACTCAAGGGCAGGCAGACTTTGATATAAAGTGCTAGATGGCAAACAGTGAATTTTGTGGCACATGTTGTCTTCACAACCATTCAACCCACCCTGATCATGTGAAAGCAGCTTCAACAATGAATAAAAATAAATGTGTATGACTATATTCCAATAAAGCTTTATTTAGAAAAGTAGGTAGCAGGTGACTGTTGCCAATTCCTGCCCTCACTGGTTGTTGACATAGAGTATCATTCTATGGTAACTTTCAAGACATGATCAAAATTTAGATTACTTTGTAAAATCTCCCTATTTTTAAATGTTGGCAACTAATTGTTTTTAATTTGCATAAACAGTATGGGCCAAACACAACATAGCAGTCAGACTTGGCCAACAGGTCATCTACCTGTAGCTTCTACCTTCCCCTTAGTCGTCTAATCATTCCCACAACCCACTATCATCTATCCAGATAAGTTCCAAATTGCTATTTCCATCCTAGGCCTCTCCTCAGAGCCTGTTCTGAACAGTATAACTATTTGATGCCTTTATTTGCTATGTCAAAGACATCTAAGTAAAACATGCTTAAAACTGAATGCCTGAGGCCGGCGCTGCGGCTCACTAGGCTAATCCTCCACCTTGCAGCACCGGCACACTGGGTTCTAGTCCTGGTTGGGGCACCAGATTCTGTCCCGGTTGTCCCTCTTCCAGGCCAGCTCTCTGCTGTGGCCCAGGAGTGCAGTGGAGGATGGCCCAAGTGCTTGGGCCCTTCACCCCATGGGAGACCAGGAGAAGCACCTGGCTCCTGCCATCGGATCAGCACAGTGCGCCAGTTGCAGCACGCCGGCCGCGGTGGCCTTTGGAGGGTGAACCAACGGCAAAGGAAGACCTTTCTTTCTGTCTCTCTCACTGTCCACTCTGCCTGTCAAAAAAAAAAAAAAAAAAAAAAAAACTGAATGCCTGAAATATGCCCAAATTCCCATGCAAACAGGATCCTTTTCCAGTAATTGTCTTACTGATACTCTCTGCCTTATGAAATTGTACATGCCAGAACTCTGTGAACAGTTTTTACATTTCCTCCTCTCCTTTATGCATGAACACATTTACTTAATTACATTTTAATGTAATTAGCAAATACTCATGCACTATTAACACCCATATGCCTGTTGTTTGCCCGAATGGTTATGATAAATCTCCCCAATTCTGCCTTTGCCCCATGCATTTCATTCTCTACATTGTACTGAGAGTGACGTTTTCAAAATCAAGTCAAATCAAGTTATCCCTTTGCTCCAAACACTTCAAGGATTCTCACATCCATTGGCTTACTGACCAAAATCCTTGAAGCTGACAAAATCTTGTAAAACTCTGGCTTTTACTCATTTTCACATTTTTACCTCCCCTGTTTTCCCTCCTTCTCCAGGCTGTGTCTTAGCAGTTCTTGAATGTTTTCGCATCCATAAACCTAGTGTAACTAAAAATTATTGAAGACTATAAAGAGCTTTTGTCCATACAGGTGATATCTACTAAA
Source organism: Oryctolagus cuniculus (assembly GCF_051225735.1). NCBI lineage: Eukaryota > Metazoa > Chordata > Mammalia > Lagomorpha > Leporidae > Oryctolagus > Oryctolagus cuniculus. The sequence continues at coordinate 34,043,352 of NC_142874.1, forward strand.
ATTTACCACATTAGAAATTAAAACTAAGGTTCCAGTTTTGTGGCACAGTAGGTTAAGCATCCACCTTCAGTGCCTGCATCTCATATGGCCACTGGTTCTAGTCCCAGCTGCTCTACTTCTGATCCCACTCTCTGCTATGGCCTGGGAAAGCAGTGGAGGATGGCCCAACTGCTTGGGCCCCTGCACCCACGTGGGTTACCAGGAAGTAACTTCTAGCTCCTGGCTTCAGCCTGGCCCAGCTCCAGCCATTGCAGTCATTTGGGGAGTGAACCAGTGAATGGTGGATAACTTTCTCTGTCTCTCCCTCTCTCTGTCTGTAGTTATGCCTCTCAAGTAAATAAATAAATCAACAAAGGAGGAAATATTAAAAAAATTAAGACTGAGCAAAAATAAGCTATTAATTTTAAAATAATTGTAAACCCATTACCCTCTACTGCATTACAATTTTTACTACACTTGATCTTAGCCAAAAGGCTGAGAAGTGATAATGCATTACAATTTTTATGAAGAAAATTTTATGAACAAAAATATGTTACCTATAAGAGTGATGGGTTTTTGTAGTTTTCTTGCCTTTTTTAAAGATTTATTTTATTTATTTGGAAGGCAGAGTTACAGAGAAAGAGAGAAGTCTTACATGTGCTAGTTTACTTCCCAAATGTCCATAATGACCGGGGCTGGGCCAGGCCAAAGCCAGGAGCCTGGAGCTTCTTCCAGGTCTCCCATGTGAGTACAGAGGCCCAAGGACTTGGGACATTCTCTGCTGCTTTCACAGGCTCATTAGAAGGGAGCTGGATCAGAATTGGAGCAGCTGGGACTCAAATCAACACCCATACAGGATTTCTTTTTTTTCACATTTCTGTAAATATCTCCAAAATATGGCTTCATCAAAGATAATTATTCTCATAGTTGCTTCTGAATGTAGTTTTTTGTGATATGTTGGGGTTATTTTATGTTTTTTTAAAGATTTTTTTATTTGAAGGAGGAGAAGGGGAGGGAGATCTTCCATCTGTTGCTTTAACCGCACAGATGGTCACAATGGCTGTAGCTAGTCCAGGCTGAAACCAGAAGCCAGGAGTTCTATCTAGGTTTCCCACTTGGGTGTCAGGGGCCCAAGTACTTGAGCTATCCTCCACTGCTTTCCCAAGCACATTAGCTGGGAGCTGTATTGGAAGCCGAGCAACTGCAATCCTAACCAGCACTCAGATATGATATGCTGGCATCACAGGCCACATCCTAACCCATTGTGCCATGGTACCAGCACCTGTGATATGCTGTTGTTCTAGTTTAAGTGTATGAAGAAAATCCATTATTACCTAGATAGATAGTTGGAAAAGGGAGAAGTATTTTATATTTACAATCCTTGTCAGATATAATTATGACTGTTCTGCTATGAGACGCTCAAACTAAGCAGGAGGTGGTTAATTAAGGATTAGATCAAGGACAGCCATTTGGCCTTGTGGTTAAGACACCTGCATCCCATATCAGAGAGCCTGGATTTAGATTCTGGCTGTGCTCCTAATCCCAGCTTCCTGCTAGAGGGGATCCTGGGTGGCAGCAGGTGATGGTCCCTGCTGCCCCTGTAAAAGGCAGAGCTGGGATTCAGATTCATATGTTCTGATGGCAGAGCCCATCTTTGCACTGTGCTTTTCCTGGATGTCCCCCTCCCTGCAAGGCTTTCCTACATTTCCTTCCCTCCACCTGCAACACTCACATCAGTGCTTGTGTACCTATTTTTTTAAAGATTATTTATTTGAAAGACAGAGTTACAGAGAGGTAGAGGCAAGAGAGAGAGGTCTTCCATCCACTGCTTCACTCCCCAGATGGCCACAATGTCCAGAGTTTTACTAATCTGAAGCCGGGGGCCAGGAGCTTCTTCTGGGTCTCCCACATGGGTTCAGGGGCCCAAGGACTTGAGCCATCTTCTGCTTTCCCAGGCCACAGCAAGACCTGGATTGGAAGTGGAACAGCTGGGACTCGAACCAGCACCCATATGGGATGCTGGCACTGCAGGAGGCAGCTTTACCTGCTACACCACATCACCGGACCACTTGTGTACTTATTATTTCAAACGCTCATCCCAAACCCCAGCTCCAACTTCTTTGGTTCAGCTCAGTGATGTACTTCCTTCAGAGAAGTGTCTCCCTCATATTCCTCCTCTCGCTCTGTCTTCATAGCATCATATGCCTTTGATTTCTCAGTACCTCAGTACTTTTAACAAGTATAGTTTTGTATTTGTGAATGTTAGATTAAATTCTCTTCCATCATGTACATAGGAACTATATGTGGTTTTCCTCAGGGATTAACAGTGTATGTAGCACATGGTGTATATTCATTGGATATGAATACTATTGAATAAAATCAATGAATAGTAGATAAATGGGTGAATAGAATTTATTTGGGTGTAATAAAAGGAGAGATATAACTAAATCTAACTTAATATTGTTCAAATGTTTAATTGTCATGGCACCATTTGTTGGAAAGACAAATCTTGTTCACTAACTGAAATACCTCCTTCATATTATCTCTAATTCTTACATATACTTGAATTCACTTCTGAACTTGCTCTTGTATTTCACTAATATATTTATTCATTTGAACCACAGTTTATTTTGTCTTTATAAAAGTTTATTAGATACAAAAATTGCAGTATATTTATATTAAAGGTATTTAGAAAAGTTTAGCTCTCATTCCTGCCCTCTTGCTTATGTTCTGATATTTTCTCTGTAAGTAATCATTTTCATTAGTTTTTTACGCATCTTTTGGCTTTTGAAAATATAACCAAATACTGTATATACAGGGTACATCAAACATTGTGGAAAATAGAATTAAAATATGTTTATTTTGTTTTGTTTTGTTTTTAAAGATTTATTTATTTTACTTGAAAGTCAGAGTTACACAGAGAGAGGAGAGGCAGAGAGAGAAAGGTCTTCCATCTGCTGGTTCACTCCCCAATTGGCCGCAATGTCTGGAGCTGTGCCTATCCGAAGCCAGGAGCCAGGAGCTTCTTCCAGGTCTCCTATGCAGGTGCAGGGGACCAAGGACTTGGGCCATCTTCTACTGCTTTCCCAGGCCATAGCAGAGAGCTGGATTGGAAGTGGAGTAGCCAGTACTTGAACAGTGCTCATGTGGGATGCTGGAACTTCAGGCACTGGCTTTACCTGCTATGCCACAGTGCCAGCCCCAAAAGATGTTTATTTGGGTGTGGCAAGATTTAAAAACCCTGTTTGGTTTTTTTTCATGATATGCATTTTCTATGATCTTTTTGAAGATTTTTATTGCTACCCTTCTCTTTTTTCCTATACCAAAAGCAAACCATGCATGCTACTTTATACTCTTTTTTACTTAGATATTACTTTTGGAGACCGTAGAAGGTTTCTAATGAGGAGCATAGTAGAAAAGCATTGTTAGGAATATTAAACTGGCAGTGGGTTTTAAATTTGGAAGTGGTAAGATTGGAAGACTGAGAACTTAGAAGTCATAACTATATGCTGAGATAATTGCCTGGATATTTATTGCAGCAATGTGTGTTGTATAAAAAGTTACTTCTCCCATCTGACCTGATGCACTCATTGTCTGCTCATAAATGGATATATTGCTTCATATATAACCCATATTTTCCTATATTTCTAGATGTCTTTTCCCTCTCTCTCTCCTGGATGGAGTATACTCATTTTCTCTGCATATACTGAATATTTGTTTCCCTCCATTTGCTTCTCTTTACAAATCATCTAATGAGTCAGATCCACTTACTCCGTGAAGGCATGCCTTTCACTTTCATTAACTTTTACCTATTTAGAATTGCCTTTCTGTTGAGCACAGAAAATGAAGGGAATTTGCATTTCCAATGTCTTTCAGACATGGAGACAAGACCCAAGAGCAAGGACTCAACTTCAGTGCAAGATTTTTCCAAAGAAGATTCCTGCCAGGTTGCAATAATAGAGAGACTGACAAAGAATAATGGCTTGGAAATAGCTCTTGAATGTGACAATTGGTTAGAGAATCTTCAAGGAAGTCAGGAGAGACACTTGAGAGAAATGTTCACCAACATGAGTTCATTACCTGAAGAAACTGATCATGAACATGACGTTTACAGGGAGAACTACAATCAGATGTCTGTTCTTACCACTCAAGACAGAGTTCCCAAAGGATCCTGTTCCTTTCATACACTTGATAAAAGATTGAAACAGAAGTTAAGCTTAATGAAAAAGCAAACGTCTAAAGAGAAAAAGCCTTCTAAGTGCAATGATTGTGTTGAACTCTTGACTTACCATTCAGTACTTATTCAATGCCAGAGAGTCCACACTGGAGAGAAATCTTATACCTGCAATGAATGTGGGAAATCTTTTAGCCACAGAGCTAATTTAACAAAGCATCAGAGAACTCATACTGGAATTCTCTACCTTCACAGAAAGCTCATCCCTTCCAATTCATCAGAGAATTCACATTGAAGAAAAACCATATGAATGCTGTGAATGTGGGAAGGGTTTTAACTGAAGTACACATCTTGTACATCAGTTGATTCATACTGGAGTTAAGCCCTATGAGTGTAATTAATGTGATAAAGCATTCATTCATTTATCAGAACTTATTAAAATCAAAGAACTCATACTGGAGAGAAACCCTATAAATGTCAAGAATGTGGGAAAACCTTTAGACACTGCTCATCCCTTACTAAGCACCAGAGGGTTCATACTGGGGAAAAGCCATATGAATGTAGTGAATGTGGAAAAACTTTTAGTCAAAGCACACATCTTGTTCAGCATCAGAGAATTCATACTGAAGAGAAACCCTACGAGTGTAGTGAATGTGGGAAAACCTTTAGTCAGAGCTCAAATTTTGCTAAACATCAAAGAATTTGCATTGGAAGGAAACCCTACAAAAGTAGTGAGTGTGGAAAAGCCTTCATTCATTCATCAGCTCTTACTCAACACCAGAGAACTCATACTGGAGAGAAGCCCTTTTGTAGGCAGCCCATAAACAAGTCATAGACAAGTCAGTCTTGGCTTGTGGAATTCCTGGGATGAAAAAGTCCCATACTCCCATGTTGAAGGAGAATGATCAAACAAGAACACTCTGCTAAAATTGACTGTGTTATGACTGTGTTGCAGAAAGCCTGATAAGTTGCTTGCATGTGTTGTTAACTTCTGAGTTGCCTTGAGTTACAGCTGGTTATACATAAATATCTCTGAGACACTGGAATAAATGAGCCTTGATCAGACTTTTGTCTTGGCTCCATTCTCTGTGCCCTTGTCCCTCTTTTCATTCCCACTCCCTACTTCAGGTTCCGTTCAATTGGTGTGGCTGGCCCGCACACCCTTTAGATGTAATGAATGTGGGAAAAGCTTTAAGTATAGTTCATCCATCAAATAATTCACATTGAAAAACTACCCTGAAAAATCCCTGAATGTAAAATAATGTAAGTTGGGTTTATAACTGTGTTAAGTACCTAAGTGTTTAGATGTAAAGCCATTGTATGCACTTGAAGACTAATTTTATATAAGCATCTAATTTCACTCACATAATACATAGTTTTGAGCGACAGACAGGATAGTCCTTATGTCCATTGATTTGCTTATTAAAACTTCTGTCCAGAGATCTCAAAATTTTAATATTCAACCTCTCAAATACCCATCCAAGGAAACAGCAGATTGTATGTCCCTAAAATATTTACTATCTGGCTCTACAGAAAATGTTAGCTCCTATGCTAGAGCATCTGTCAAGAAGTGAGGTAGAGACAGAAAAAACAGAGAAATTGGAGAAGTTGTAGTGATGGTGAAGTAATCCTTCACTAGGGACTAAAGCCATTGATGTTACCTCCATGTACCAAACTGGTAAGCAGAGCAATGCAGATGAACACTGAGTTGTTACTACTCCATAACAGTAGCCCTGTCACTCTAGTTTATTGTTAAGATTACAGAACCATGTGAGTTTGTGTGAAAGGAAAATAAAAGAGATGGGAAATGCATCAAAATGTTCCTAACTTAGGATGTTACCTTGTGTTGTGGAGAGAATTGAAGCTGTGAAAATGTTTTAAATATACCATATGGTTCAGTGAAAAGAAATTCATTTGGGGGCCACATTTAAACTAACAAAATATGCATGCCCACCATGGGTGTTTGAAAGTTGAGCTTAACTGACTTACCTCAAACAGTAGAGTTAGAAACATACCAGGGGATTCCAATTCAATGTCATCAAGGTGGCATGTACCAATGCCATCTCACTAGTCCCAGTGATCAATTTCTGTTCACAATTGATCATAATGATAGGACTAAGAACCAAAGGGATCACATAAACAAGACTAGTGTCTGCAAATACTAGCTGATAGAATCAAAAAGGGAGAGAATGATCCAACATGGGAAGTGAGCTACACAGCAGACCCATAGAATGGCAGATGTCCTAAACAGCACTCTGGCCTCAGAATCAGCCCTTAAGGTATGCGGATCTGGCTGAAAAGCCCATGAGAATATTTCAGGCATGGAAAGCCAAGACACTCTGGGGAACAAAAAGAAAACCTAAATGAAAGATCTCCACGAGTGAGATCCCAGTGGAAAGAACGGGTCATCAAAGAAGGAGGTACCTTTCTCTGAAGGGAGCAGAGAACTTCCACTTTGACCATGGCCTTGTCTAAATATGATCAGAGTCAGTGAACTCAGGGGGCTTCCATAGCCTTGGCAGCTCTTGACACGAGCCTAGGGTGATTACTGATGCCATAAACAAGAGTGTCAATTTGTTAAGTCAACAACAGGAGTCACTGTGCACTTACTCCTCATGTAGGATCTCTGTCCTTAGTGTGCTGTACATTGAGATTTAATGCTATAACTAGTACTCAAACAGTATTTTTCAGTTTATGTTTCTGTGTGGGAGCAAACTGTTGAAATCTTTACTTAATGTATGCCAAACTGATCTTCTGTATATAAAGAGAATCGAAAATGAATCTTGATGTGAATGGAAGGGGAGAGGGAGTGGGAAAGGGGGGGGTTGCAGGTGGGAGGGACGTTATGGGTGGGAAGCCAATGTAATCCATAAGCTGTACTTTGGAAATTTATATTCATTAAATAAAAGTTAAAAAAAAAGAAAGTTGAGCTTAAAATCCACCAAGCTCAGTTAGCAATTGTGTGACCTTAGGAGGCAACTTATTCTGAGTCTCAGTTTCATTATTCATAAAATGGAAATAAATCATCCCTTTCTCATAAGGTTGTCATGAGGATTAAATAAGACAGTGCATCTAAAGGATCTGGCACAAAAGCATGAGGAGCCCCCCTTCCACTTATGTGAGCAAGTACTCCCAATTCCCCCTTCACTGTCTACATTTATTCCTAAATGAAGCAGTTAAGCATCAGAGTGTGGTGTGTGTGTATGTGTGTTTGTGTACATATGTGTACACTTGCATACAAGAGTGCCTCAGAAAGTCAGTGGAATTAAAAGTATGTGTATTTTGGTGCTAGAGTTTTTTTCAAAACCCATGTATAATTTCATAATTCAGATTTCCCAAGAGCTTTTTGAAGCCTGTGTGTATGTGTATGTGTATGTGTGTGTGTGTGTGTGTGTAAAATGATGTGGCTAAGAATCAGCCCGTGGAAGTTGAGAATCATTGTATTCTCCATACTTTTTTTTTTTTTTACCTATTAAGAACCATGACCGCCCTGCTCCCTGGCCTGTCACAGAGTTGAAAAGATTTACTTCTTCCTGCTCTTACTTCTTTTCTGGTGCTGCACAGCCTGTTTGAGATCTCCTGGAACATGCTTTTTTCCTTATGGGTCTGACTTAAACAGGAGCTATTTGCTGGCTCCAGAAACAAGTTTGCAATTTAACGTGAAGGGACTTAACTCCACTGTTAATTTTACTTGGAAATATGGCTCTTTGTGTTTCAGTGTTTGTCCTCATTACACCCAATGTTCAACTTGACTGTGTGTTTGTACTCCAGCGTAAATGTTCAAAGCTTTAATGTTGTGTGTTTCAAATGTTTTTGGTTACCTATAAACAATTTGTTCTTACTATCCCATTGTCAATATATACAAACAAAATCTTATTTTTTAACTTTTATTTAATGAATATAAATTTCCAAAGTACAGCTTATGGATTACAATGGCTTCCCCCCCATATCATCTCTCCCACCGCATCCTTCCCCTTTCCCACTCCCTCTCCCCTTCCATTCACATGAGGATTCATTTTCAAGTCTCTTTATATATAGAAGATCAGTTTAGCATACATTAAGTAAAGATTTCAACAGTTTGCTGCCACACAGAAACATAAAGTGAAAAATAATAGATGATTTTTTAAATGATGATGAAATCAGATCAGACCTGTTGTCATGTTTAATCCCAGTGAGAGTCAAGTTGGGAGTTGATAATTTCTTCTTCTTCTTCTTCTTTTTTTTTTTTTTTTACAGAAGATCAGTTTAGTATACATTAAGTAAAGATTTCAACAGTTTGCACCCCCATAGAAACACAAAGCGAAATATATTGTTTGAGTACTCATTATAGCATTAAGTCTCAATGTACAGCACATTAAGGACAGAGATCCTACATGAGGAGTAAGTGCACAGTGACTCCTGTTGTTGACTTTACAAATTGACACTCCTGTTTATGGCATCAGTAATCTCCCTATGCACCAGTCACGAGTTTCCAAGGCTATGGAAGGCTTTTGAGTTCACCGACTCTTATCTTGTTTAGACATTCCGATCTGGCTGAAAAGCCCATGAGAGTATTTCAGGCATGGAAAGCCAAGACACTCTGGAAAAAAAAAAACCATAAATGAAAGATCTCTGTGAGTGAGATCCCAGTGGAAAGAACAGGTCTTCAAAGAAGGAGGTACCTTTCTCTGAAGGGAGGAGAGAACCTCCACTTTGAATATGACCTTGTCTAAACAATATATACAAACAAAATCTTTATTGACAATGGGATAGTAAGAACAAATTGTTTATAGGTAACCAAAAACACTTGAAACACACACATGTATATACATATACATATATATATATATGTATTTGCGGCCGATAGGGAGTGAACCATCAGATGGAAGATCTTTCTCTCCCTCTCTCTCTCTCTCTCTCTCTCTCTGCCTCTCCTCTCTGTGTAACTCTGATTGCAAATAAATAAATAAATCTTTAAAAAATAAAAGACTAGAACAGGATTCAAGTTAGAAGCTATATTATATATTATACATAATATATACATATATATTATATATAGTCAGGAACTTATATATTGTATATATATATAGGAACTATATATATATATATATATATATATATATATATATATAGTCAGGAACTTGTGTAAATTGCTTTTAAGTTCACATAATATAGAATCTTTCATGATGTAAAGAAGGACCAACATAAATTATCTCCATATCCAGGAAGCCAATCACATTCCTAATTGTTCATCTGGAAGATGGGATGGAGATGCCCTTGGGAGCCTACATATATATAAGTTGAGGGGGAGAGGAGGGTGGTTTCTATCATGTAGTACTGAATCTCAGGCCAAGCACAGGCACTATTCCCTTTGCAGGGGCAATGGAGCAACAATAAAAGGAAGACAGTAAAACCAGGCAAAATAGGTTTTAAAACACTGAAGTTTGAAATATATATGGTTTGGGGAAAAGCAATTTAACAGCACACAGGTATAACATGATTAAAAATAATCAAACATTCAAATCTGTTGGTAAATGTTCAATCATCTTTTAAAAAAAACTCCTAGTTTTTATTTCTTAGATAAATCCTCACTTTTTAAAATTCAAAAACGGGGCTGGCACTGTGGTGCTGTGGCATCCCATATGGGTGCCAGTTCCAAACCCGGCTGCTCCACTTCTGATCCAGCTCTATGATGTGGCCTGGGAAAGCTGTAGAAGATGGCCCAAGTCCTTGGGACCCTACACCCATGTGGGAGACCCAGAGGAGGCTCCTGGCTCCTGGCTTCAGATCAGCATAGCTCTATCCATTGCAGCCAATTAGGGAGTGAACCATCAGATGGAAGATCTCTCTCTCTCTCTCTCTCTCTCTCTCTCTCTCTCTCTCTCTCTTCCTCTCCTCTCTCTGTGTAACTGATTGCAAATAAATAAATAAATCTTTAAAAAATAAAATACTAGAACAGGATTCAAGTTAGAAGCTATATGTTCCCATGTTCTCTCTTCCCTTCTTATACTTATTCTTGGCCTAAAATGGGCAATATTGGGGCCCAGAGCCATCTGAGCTCTCCCTTACCATAAATTTTACTGGTCAGTGGAAAGAGTATTCCCCTGTAGTTGGTAATACATGCAATGTGGCATCTATGGGTTACTGTATTGTTCCAGTTAATGCCCTAAAAAATTATGTTTTCACTGAATCATTTACATTTTTCACTATATAACCTCTTATTTTTTTAACCTGTTCATCCATAAACCAGATAATCTGCCCTTAGCTTGAGTTAATCTAAATCAAAGGTACATACTTCACCTCCCTTCTACTCCCATCAGTTCACCCATAAACACATGATTAGTGTCAGAAAAGTTCACATCATGGGAATCAGAGGCATTGCTAGATCAAGCCTATTCTTTTTATACATATTTATTTATTTGAAGGGCAAAATTGCAGAGAGAAAGGGGTCATCCATCTGCTGGTTCACTTCTAAAACAACCGCAATGGTGGAGCCAGGTCAAAGAATGGAGATAGCGGTTTCTTCAAGGTCTCCCACATGTGCTCAGGGGTCCAAAGACTTGGATCATCCTGTGCTGCTTTCCCAGGCACGTTATCAGAGAACTGATGGCAAGTGGAGTAGCTGGAAACTGAACCAGCACTCATATTGGATGCCAACCTTGCAGGCCATAGCTTAACCTATTGCCCCACAACACTCTATTGAAATAGCCATTGTCTCAGATACAGATTGGAAATCTCTAATCTGGAAATCAAAAAATGTTAAGCACCAACATGAAAACTCCATATCTGAACTCATGTGACTTGTCCAAACACAGACACACTAAAAATATTGTATAAAATTACCATTTAGTCATGTGTATAAGGTGTAGATGAAATACAAATGAATTTTTTAGACTTGGATCCTAACCCTGAGATATCTGGTTATATATTTGCAAATATACCAGAATCCCAAGAAATTCAAAATCAAATATACTCCTGGTCCCAAGGACATCAGCTAAGGGATACTCAACTTGTATAGCTTTTGCCATGCTGCATAGAAAGACAAGAACTAAGGGACCTTGCACTGATATCCTTCACTTCAGAAACTTAGAATTTTATTCTCCAAAATAGACCACTTGCTCCCATCCAAACTTCTCTAATGAGGTCCAGAAAATACAGTCACCTTTGCAGCTTTCTGAGTACTATGAGAAGTCATATGTATGCTATGCCTGATATCTTGACCTTATAATTATTTGAACTCCTTAGCTTAATGATGAATTTTTTTTCATTCTGGTGACTGGTTCCCATGGATATTCCTTGTCCATGCCCAGTATTGTTCTGACTGTCCTTGTGGGCAAGTTCTATGTGCCAGGTGCTAGGTGCTGATGATAAAATGATGGCAAAGACACAGGGCCCTTAGCTAAGAGAGATAGCTATGCAAACAGATCACTGCAATCTGGTATGAGAAGTGCTAGTTCACAGGGCGCATCAGAGACCAGAAACACAGGAGGAACACCCAACACAGTGTTTCATGGTCAGATAAGTTGGCACCTTACAAAGCCAAGAAGATGCCATCACAGCTGCATCCCAGGGAGAAGGAATTGTGCATGAAGAAATGATATGGAAGGGTATGATGTTCTAGAGGGAGAAGGTGTGAGCTGAAGGTTTGTGATTTTCAGGAACTACATATTATGTGTTTATATTTGCATAGAGCATGGAAAACCAGAGTAGAAGGGAGAAAGGTCTTCCATCTGCTGGTTCACTCCATATCTGGCTGCAACGGGCCAGAGCTATAGTGATCCAAAGCCAGGAGCCAGGAGCTTTTTCTGGGTCTCCCATGTGGGTGCAGGGGCTCAAAGACCTGGGCCATCCTCTAGTGCTTTCCCAGGCCATAGCAGAGAGTTGGATCAGAAGTGGAGCAGCTGGGACTCAAACCAGCACCCATATGGGATGCTGGTGCTTCAGATATGGAAGCAAGGAACTAGAGGATTTCAATTGTCATTTTTAGCAAGTGAGCTAACACAGATCAAGTTTAGTTTTGCAGTGTGGACAATAGAAGGAAGAAGAGCAAAACTGATGGCTGGGAGCAAGTGTGGAGGTTGTCCATCAGCAAGTAGGGAAGCGGCGGTGGCATCTCAGATAAAGCTTCCTCCTCTCATCCTCTGTAAAGGGCTCTCTGACTTCTCCCATTGCTCATCTTGGTTCACAGCTATAACTAAGATCTCTTAAGCACACAGTTATACACACATATACTGGGTAGACATTATTTTTGGTTTGTATAAGCCACATTCTTAAAACAAAAGCAGTTTCCATTATCCAAAACAGAAAATGAGACAATAAATGTTGCTGTTTTCTTGGGAGACAAGATGTCAAGGTATAATTTTTTTAAGTTGATAAAGATTTGGACTTGATGAAGGAATTATCAAACTAGTATGTCAGCTTGAAAGAAAACACCAGAGATGGGGTATTTGTGTGTGTGTGTGTGTGTGTGTGTGTAGTGAAGTAATAAAAGCTCAAATAAGATTGCTAATTAGAAACTTGGTCCTGCAGGGCTACTACCATAACCTTTGGAACTATCTTGTCTACCAAACAAAAATCATTTACAACTTACTGGTTGGTACAGCTTTATCTTTTTTATAAGTCAATGGTGACTACACACAGGCCCTATATGAATCAAGAGTAAATTGTAGGGGCTGTCACTGTGACATAGAAAGCTAAGCCTCTGCCTATGGCACCAGCATCCCATACGGGTGCTGGTTCAAGTCCTGGCTGTTCCACATCTGATCCAGCTCTTTGCTATGCCTGGGAAAGCAGTAGAGGATGGCCCAATTCCTTGGGCCCCTTTGCTTGCGTGGGAGACCCAGAAGAAGCTCCTGGCTCCTGGCTTCAGGTTGGCAGAGCTCCAGTCATTGCCATCATTTGGGGAGCGAACCAGCAGATGGAAGACCTTTCTGCCTCTCCTTCTTTCTCAGTGTAACTCTGACTTTCAACTAAATAAATAAATCTTTAAGAAAAGAAGAAAAAGAAGAAAGAAAAAAATGTAATGAATGTGGGAAAGCCCTCTGTTGTTCTCCCAACTCAATCCATCAGAGAATTGATATGGAAGAAACCCTATGAGTGCACTGTCTGTGGAAAAGCCTTCCATAAATATGCACATCTTACCCAACATCTGGGAATTGATACTGAAGAGAAACTTTACATATTTCATGAACGTTGAAAACCATCTGACTAGACATCAAATTTGCCAGATATCATGAGTTCACACTGGAGAGAAGCCCACTAAATACAGCAATTGTGAGAAAGCTTTTAGCAGTGACCCACATCCCACTGGGCACCTGAGGACCCATTCTGGAGAACAGCCATACAAATGCAGTGAATTTGGGAGAGCTTTCAGAAGTAATTTTCTTTTTCTTTTCTTTTCTTTTCTTTTCTTTTCTTTTCTTTTCTTTTCTTTTCTTTTCTTTTCTTTTCTTTTCTTTCTTTTCTTTCTTTTCTTTCTTTTCTTTCTTTTCTTTCTTTTCTTTCTTTTCTTTCCTTTCCTTTCTTTCTTTCTTTCTTTCTTTCTTTCTTTCTTTCTTTCTTTCTTTCTTTCTTTCTTTCTTTCTTTCTTTCTTTCTTTCTTTCTTTCTTTCTTTCTTTCTTTCTTTCTTTCTTTCTTTCTTTCTTTCTTTCTTTCTTTCTTTCTTTCTTTCTTTCTTTCTTTTGACAGGCAGAGTGGACAGTGAGAGAGAGAGACAGAAAGGTCTTCCTTTGCCGTTGGTTCACTGTGCTGATCTGAAGCCAGGAGCCAGGTGCTTCTCCTGGTCTCCCATGTGGGTGCAGGGTCCAAGAACTTGGGCCATCCTCCACTGCACTCCCGGGCCACAGCAAAGAGCTGGCCTGGAAGAGGGGCAACCGGGACAGAATCCAGCACCCTTACCAGGACTAGAACTAGTGTACCAGCACTGCAGCTCTTAGTCTATTAGTCTATTGAGCTGTGACACTGGCCTCAGAAGTAATTTTCCATCTGCTGGTTTACTCCTCAGATGGCCACAATGGCCAGAGCTGCGCTCATCTGAAGACAGGAGTCAGGAGCTTCTTCCGTGTCTCCCACATGGGTGCAGGGGCCCAAGGACTTGAGCCATCTTCTACTGCTTTCCCAGGCCATAGCAGGGAGCTGGATCAGAAGAGGAGCAGCCAGGATTCCAATCAGAGCCCATATGGGATGCCGGCACTGCAGGTGGCAGCTTTACCCACTATACCACAGTGCTGTCTTTTTTTTTTTAAAGATTTTAATTATTTGAAAGGCAGCATTACAGAGAGACAGAGGGAGAGACAGAAAGAGAGATCTTCCACTCACTCCCTAGATGGCCACAACAGCTAGGGCTGGCCATGCCAAAGCCAGGAGCCAGGAACTTCATCCAGGTATCCCACATGAGTGCAGGGATCCAAGCTCTGGGGCCATCTTCCACTTCTTTCCCAGGCACATTAGTAGGAAGCTGGATTGGAAGTGAAGCTCTGAGACTCAAACTGAAGCCTATATAGGATGCCAGCATTGCGGGTGGTGGCTTAACCCGCTATGCCACGGCACCAGCCCCTCTCAGAACTCTTAAAAGGCCACAATGTGAATTAATGTACTTATCCAGGAGAGTTCTCACATTTTACCCCTTTTCTTGGGCAAATGAATATTTGTTTTCAGTAAAGAACAGAAACAAAACTCAGACAAAAATATTCATAGTCTTACACAATAAACCAAAAATTAGCATTTTGATCTTACCCCAGGGAAAAAAAAATATGTTCTTTCCAGATTGCTTTGTCTCAAACATACTGAACATCTAATATCAGCATATTTGAGACTCTTTCAAGTAGGAGGTTCAAACAGTGGCATATCAAAACACATACACTACCACTTGATATAATAAAAAGCAATTCTCCTTTGAAAGGGAAAGACCTCTAAACTTTTTTTAAACTTGATTTTTGTTGTCATTTTGTTTGAAAAGCAGAGAGAGATATCTTCCATCTGCATAAGAGTACAGATTTCATAATGGCAACATGCAGAGGTACTTGTCAATTTCTCAGAAAGCATTTCCTCTCACAAAAGGAGCTTTTCACCTGAAGCTGGGGTAATCTTCTGACTTAGTACTTGCTCTCTCTCACTCAATAAACTCCATCCCCCAAAATAATTTCCTGTAAAGCACAAGGAAATACACGTTGTCAATGGACTTGAGTGAAACCAATTGGCAGCAGGCACTATGGCTGCACAAGGAGCTATGTCTGGTTTTCCCAACATGTTAATCGATACCAGAGGGTGCCATTGAAAAACACCTAAAGAGAGCCGGCGCCGTGGCTCAATAGGCTAATCCTCCACCTTGCGGCGCCGGCAAACCGGGTTCTAGTCCCGGTTGGGGCGCCGGATTCTGTCCCGGTTGCCCCTCTTCCAGGCCAGCTCTCTGCTATGGCCAGGGAGTGCAGTGGAGGATGGCCCAGGTGCTTGGGCCCTGCACCCCATGGGAGACCAGGAAAAGCACCTGGCTCCTGGCTCCTGCCAGGATCAGCGCGGTGCGCCGGCTGCAGCGGCGGCCATTGGAGGGTGAACCAGCGGCAAAGGAAGACCTTTCTCTCTCTGTCTCTCTCTCTCACTGTCCACTCTGCCTGTCAAAAAAAAAAAAAAAAAAAAAAAAAAAAAAACACCTAAAGAAGTCACGTTTGATCGTTAATGCATTGAGGCATTAAGTATTATAACCTTATACCAGTAACAAAAGAAACTAGAATCACTTGTTCAGAACAGCAGCACACACATCAAACAGCTTTTGGAAAGGATAAATAAGTCAAAGTAATGACCATTCTGAGGAAAATGAGTAGCCAAAGCACTAAGTTGACAGATTTTCCTGTGCTCTTCCATCTAAAACAAAAATTTCAGAACCTGCCAGAAAGTTTGCAAAATACAGAGCTGCAGTTGAAGATCTATGAAAACTCAGATAGTGTGGATTATTAAGTTTTTATACTGTGTGTGCTGTTCCAAAAAGGAACAAAACTCATTTAAAATCATCATCATTGGGGTCAGCATTGTGGCACAGTGGGTTAAGCGGACACCTGTAACACCAGTATCCCACATCAAAGGGCTGGTTTGAGTCCCGGCTGCTCTGCTTCCCACCCAGCTCCCTACTAATGAGGCTGGAAAAGCAACAGAAGATGCCCCAACTATTTGGGCCTACCACCCATGTGGGAGACACAGCTGGAGTTTCAGGCTCCTGGCTTTGGCATGGTCCAGCCCCAACCATCGTCGCTAATTGGGGAGCGAACCACCATTCTTGGGGAAGGTATTCAGCCTAGCAGTTAAGATTCTGGTTAAGGGGGCTGGCGTTGTGGTATAGTGGATAAAGCTGCCACCTGTGATGCTGGCTCCCATACGAGCGCAGGTTCATGTTCCGGCTGCTCCACTTCAGATCCAGCTCTCTGCTATTATGCCTGGGAAAGCAGCAGAAGATGGTCCAAATCCTCAGGCCCCTGCCACCCCCATGGGAAGACCCAGAAAAAGCACCTGGCTGCTGGCTTTGAACCAGCCCAAACTCAAGCATTGCAGCTATTTAGTGAGTGAACCTGTGGATAGAAGATTTTCTCTTTTTCCCTCCCTCCCTCCCTCTCTGTAAACTCTGCCTTTCAAAAAAAAAAATAATAAATGAATCCTTTAAAAAATATTCTGGTCATGCTGTCCATGCCTCATTTCAAAGTACCTAGTTCAGTTCTCAGTTATGGCTCCTGATTCCAGGGTCCTGCTAATGCAGACCCTGGGAAGCAGAAGTGATTGTAGTTGTGGAATGAGCCAGCAGATGGGACCTCTCTCTATGTCTCTCTCTGCCTCTCAAATAAATTTTCAAAAATCATTGTGCTTCTCTGTGCTTTCCTCTTTTTAAAAGATATATCTATTTGAAAGGCAAAGTGATAGAGAAAAAAAGATATCTTCCATCCATTGGTTCACTCCCCAAAAGACTACAACAGCCAAGTCGAGGCCAGGCCAAGCCTGGAACTCCAACCTGATCTCCCACATTGGTGGCAGGGTACTTGGGTCATCTTCTGGTGCCTTCCCAGGCACATTCACAGGAAGCTGGGTGGAAAACAGTCAGGAATGGAAACAGCACTCCAGCCTGGGATGTCAACATCACAAGCATCGACTTGACTTGCTTGGCCACAACACCAGCCCCTGTGCCATTCTCCCATAGTTGTATCCCCCTCTGACCAGAGCGAAGGGAGGATCTCCACCTTAAAGGGCCATAGATAGCTGTATTGTGTCCACCTGGATAAGTTGGTGTACTCTCCCCTTCTTAATAGAATCTTAATTGAATTACATCTGCCAAGCTCCTTTTCCGAATTCCATGGATTAGGACGTGAACATCTTTGGGAGGATATTATTTTGCCTGTCCACAGCTGGTAATGAATTTTCTCAGATTCCTATGACTGAAATTTTTTACTTGTATCCCCAATTTTTTGGCCATTCTTTTAGAGTAGATCTGCCCATGATAAATTATCTTCGTTTTCCATTATCTGAGAATGCTTTGATTCCTATGTATATTTTCATAGAAAAATCCTATGTGTATTTTAATAGAGAATTCTGAGTTGACAGTTGTTTTCTTCAGTACTTGAAAAACATTCCACTTCCTTTTGGCCTCCCAGCTGTCTCATGAGAAATCCACTGGTATTTGAAAGTGTTGTTGCTGTTACTTGCATGGCATTGTCTCCTCTCTTGCTGTTTTCAGGGTTTGTCTTGTGTTCTCCGGGGGTTATTATCTTTCAGAGCGGATTTCTTTGTGTGTTATCTTGCTGGGCATTTTCTTACCTTCTTGAATTTGTGGATTCATGTCTTTTGCCAAATTTGGGTACACTTTGAGTATTATGGTAACCTGGATGTTACTTAAACCTCGGGTTTATAGCAAGCCAGCCTCACCTGGCACCAGCCTGGTGGGTAAGAAAGTCACTTACATGGATGTGGCTGAGAGTGGAATTCCAAGCTCCCAACCCAGCCTCTCTTGGCAGCTTTAGGGAGGGGGAGTCCCTTGTTAGTGTTGAGCAGAGATAATATTTCAGGCGCCCCAATAAGCCACCGCTGATAACACCTTGGCTGGGAGTGGAAGAAGCTCATTATTCCTGCTTCCCACAGGGCTCCAGTTGAGACTGAGAGGTTCAGTATCAGCAGGTGTCTAGGCTTTGCACACGCTGACATAACCCCTGCAGTAACTAATCTGTTCCACAGTCAGGTGAGGGTGGAAGTCTGGGTTGCCCATTCAGCTTCTGAGGATCAGAGAACAGGGTGTTCAGCTGAATTACAGAGGTCCCCCAAAGAGCAGGGTTAAACACAGTCAACTCCCTCACAAAGGCCGCCGTAAGGGGGTGGAGCCACACGTGCGGAGGATTCTGGGCATTGCAGTTCTGGCGCTGCGTTGGCGCAGGCGCACTGGCTTGCTTGGCATTTCGCCCGCTGAGTCGGCGCCATTGCTGGAAGAATTCCCGCTCTGCTCTGCAAGCGTCCTCGGTTGTCCTCAGTGGGACCGCCAGGTAGTCGTTGCCCTGGTGCCAGGCCTCGGTCGCTCTCCGCCCCTCCCTAAGCGCTTGGCTCGCAGTGGCATCCAGGGCGTGGCCGTTCGCTCCAGCACCCTGGTCCCCGGGCGGACCCGGTCCCGTCCACCTGTGAGGGAGATGATTGGGGCTGGGCAGCTCCCTGGGCACCGTCTCCATCCGGGCATCCCTCGCCCTGGGCTCCCGCTCACCCAGGTCCCAAAAGCCTCCTCTCCGGGGTCGGGGTTCCTGCCGGGCTCCGGACGTGGGACCTGGGCTGGGGCTGGCCCTTCCTGGAGGGGAACCCGGAGCGGGTTAGGGAGAGAGGACGAGGCCGGCGGGTGGACCTGGGTTCCCGTCGGGCAGCCTGCGCCGCTCTTCCTTGCGGTCCCGTTTTGGGGGCATTTCGGAGAATCACGGGTACATCACCTGTCGCCCCCATGAGCTGAGGGCGGCATCCTTGGCCACTGCAGGCTGCTTCAGGAACGTGGGGCCCTTCATCGCTGTTAGACTACCGCACCGACCTGGGGTCTAGACAAGCGAGGGAAGTTTCTCCTCCTTTAGGCTCATTCCGCACTGTGTGTGGCCGCTTCTCACTGTCCACTTGGACCATATAGAACATGAGGAGTGGGAAACACAGCCCCATGTAGCGGAGGTCTCGGGAGAGTTTTGGCTTGGTCACCGGCAGCCTTTTCTTCCTGTGGGTATGTTGATATCGACTGATACAAAGCCGAATAATACTGACCTTTAACTAGCATGACGTTTTCTGCGTCTACAATTTTAAATGTGCTAATTGTACAGCCTGGTAGTGAAACATATTTTACAAGCATAATCTACAGAGTGTGTTGCCAAATGAGACTTGATTCATCTTTACAGATCTGATTATTTAATTGGAAAGATGGGGAAGACAGACACTCCCCCAGATGCCTGCTAGCACTATGGCTGGGCCAGGCCAAAGCCTGCAGCTCAGAACTCAGTCCAGGTCTTCCACCTGTTGTCTGCTAGGCTGCACATCAGCAGGAAGCTGGAATCAGGACCTGAGACTCAAACCCAGGCTCTCAAATATTGGTCTCTGGTCTCCCAAGCAGCACCAAACACCTGCCTCCAGTTACAGAACATTTTTAAACAAATTATCCTTTGAGAAGTTTATTTTTATTGGCATGCAGTTTTTAAATGTTTATTATAGCCTCTTTTTTCTGTTTTTTTGTTTTGTTTTGTTTTTCCTGCTTTAGCCAGTGGCTTCTAGATTTCATTATTTAGAGAATCAGATCTTTGCTTTGTCACCTGTTTTTTATTTGCTTTTTAAAAATTCATTAGTTTCCTCCTTTATCATTTTTACCTCTTAGTTTTCTTATGGCTACCTTGCTAAGTGTTTTTCTTCTTTATTTTGAACACGTAATGTTTTTGCTCTTTGCCAAAATCCTACCTGAAAGCCAGGAGCTTCTTCCAGGTCTCCCACATGGATGCAGGGGACCAAGCACTTGAGTCATCCTTCGCTGCTTTCCAGGCCATTATCAGGGAGCTGGGTCAAAAGTGGACCACAGGCAGAGGGTTAACTCAATATGCCACAGTGCCAGCCCCTAATCAATGTAATTTCAAAGCTCATACCTTTCCCACTAAATCAACTTGCTGTATAAAGTGGAAGAAAATTCAATGTTTCTTTGGCACAGTCACCCTCTCATTAAACAAAGAAATATTCCAAGAATATCTTTTTCCTTCCTTTTGTGTGAACAGTCAATTTTTAAAAAAACATTTCTGTTTTATTTGAAAGAATTAGAAGAGAGAGAGAGAGAGAGATCTTCCATCTGTTGGTTTGCTCCCCAAGTGGCTGCAATAGCCAGAGCTGGGCTGAGCTGAAGCCAGGAGCTGCATCTGGATCTCCCATGTGGGTGCAGTGGCCCAAGGACTGGGGTCATCTTCCACTGCTTTCCCAGGGCATTAGCAAGAAGCTGAATTGCAAGTGGAGCAGCCAGGAATCAAACCAGTGCCCATATGGGATGCCTGCATTGCAGGCAGCAGCTTTACCCATTACATCACAACATTGACCTTGAGTCAATTTCTTAAAATTTCCAGAGACTGCAGTTTCACTAAAGTGAACACCACAACTTCAAAATTTAAATACTGGATACCTTGACATTCCCCTTCTAATCTCATATTCAAATAATTTTTAATCTTTCTATATAAGGCAAGTCAAAACAAACAAGACACAGGGATAACAAGAATAATAGAAAATAAAGTGGAATTCAATACACAAAGCATTGAGCAGTAGTCTTTTTATATTGAAGACACATTCCCATTCAAGGTTTTATACTATGGAGGAGTAGGGTGGTGGAGATCTTGTTCAGACGTGGCTGGCACTGATTCTATTTTCCACCTGTATAAAGGAGGTAACTTGTTACTGCTGAGTCTGGTTCAAGAACCAGAAGCACCCCATGTATAACATTTCCTTATACCCCCTGGTAGAGACTGCTAACACAAATTCTTCCAGGATGGGTCCGTAAGACTCAGGAACAAAAGGGCAATGACAGAAAAAATATTTTTCCAAGATTTATTTATCTTATTTGAAAGGCAGAGAGAGAGAGAGAGAGAGAATCCTCCATTCACTGGTTCACTCAAATGGGTGCAATGGCAGGAGCTGGGCCAGTCTGAAGCCAGGAGCCAGGAGCCCTATTTATGGAATGGAATAGAAATATAACCTCCGTTGGCTTGATGTGAACATTAAATGATAGTTTTTTTAATCTTAGATTTATTTAAAAGAGAGGGAGAGAGAAAGACATCTTACCTTTTTTTTTTTTTTTTTTTTGGACAGGCAGAGTTAGACAGAGAAAGGTCTTCCTTCTATGGCTTCTACTGCTGGACACTGCACTGATCCGAAGCCAGCAGCCAGGTGCTTTCTCCTGGTCTCCCATGTGGGTGTGCAGGGCCCAAGCACTTGGGCCATCCTCCACCGCCTTCCCAAGCCACAGCAGAGAGCTGGACTGGAAGAGGAGCAACTGGGACAGAATCCGGCACCCCAACTGGGACTAGAACCTGGGGTGCCAGCACCGCAGGTGGAGGATTAGCCTAGTGAGCCACGGCACCAGCCGGAAAGACATCTTTTATACACTGGTTCACTCCTCCAAATGGCCATAATGGCTGGGGCTGAGCCCGACTGAAGCCAGGGATCTCCCACATGGGTGGCAGGGGCCCAAGCACTTGGGCCACTTTGCACTACTTTCCTGGGTGCAAACATGGAGCAGCCAGTACTTGAAGAAATGCTCATGTGGGATGCTGGTGTCACAAGTGGTGGCTTTGCCCACTATAAAATAATGCCAGCCCCAAGAGTATTTTTTTAAACTCTGGTGCCAGCACTGTGGCTTAGTAGGTAAAGCTGCTTCCTGCAGTGCTTAGCATCCCATTTGGGACCAGTTCGAGTCCCGGCTGCTCTACTTCCATTCCAGCTCTCTGCTGTGGCCTGGGAAAGCAGTAGAAAGCTGGCATGAGTCCTTGGGCCCCTGAACCCACATGGGAGACCTGGAAGAAGCTCCTGGCTTCAGATTGGCTCAGCTCCAGCCAATCTCTCTTTCTCTGCCTCTCTGTAACTCTGCCTTTCAAGTTAATAGATAAATCTTTAAAAAGAAAATCTTTGTACAATTTCTGGCCTGCTAACTGTAACTACCTGTAATAGTATTAAAATCTCAAGATCTGGGATGGGAATTTGGTGTAGCAGATAAGATGCCTGGAATGCCTGCATCCCATATTGTAGTGCCTGGGATAAAGTACTGGCTCTGTTCCAGGTTCTGGCTTCCTGCTAATGCTCACTCTGGGAGGCAGCAGGTGATGGCTCAAATAATTCGGTCTCTGCCACCCATATGGGAGACAGATTGATTTCCTGGCTCCCAACCTTGACCTGGCCCAGTCCTGGTTTTGCAGGCATTTGGGAGTGAACCAGTGGTTGACATTCATTCT